>NC_090448.1:121713510-122016540 GCF_031143425.1 Pleurodeles waltl | reverse complement strand
TGGACCCAGCAAGTCAACGCCATCTCCTCCTCCTGCTTCAACACCCTATGCATGCTCTGAAAGATCTACAAATGGATACCCACCAAAACCAGACGAACAGTCACCCAAGCCCTCGTAAGCAGAAAACTGGACTACGGCAATGCCCTCTATGCAGGAACCATGGCCAAACTCCAGAAGAGGCTGCAACGTATCCAGAACGCCTCCGCACGCCTCATTCCGGACATCCCCTACCACTGCTACATCACAGACCACCTGAGAAACCTGCACTGGCTCCCAGTCAACAGGAGAATCACCTTCAAACTCCTCACCCACACTCACAAAGCACTGCACAACACCGGACCAAAATCCCTCAACAGATGGCTCTCTTTCTACACCCAGACACAGCATCTCCGCTCCGCCGACCTCCCCCTCGCAACCGTACCACGCGTCCGCAGAACTACAACCAGCGGTAGATCATTCTCGCACCTCGCCACCAAAACGTGGAACACTCTTCCCACCCACCTGCGCCAGACCAAAGACCTCCTTACCTTCAGGAAACTTCTCAAGACCTGGCTGTTCGAGCAGTAGCAGTACCTCCCCTCCTTCTACCCCCTCCTCAACACCTTGAGACCCTCACAGGTGAGTAGTACGCTTTACAAATTCCTGACTGATTGATTGAGTGATTGTTTTGGCATGTAAATCTCTGTTTGAATGGACTTCTCACAACTTATTGGTCATTTATTAGCCACCATTGTTAGAAATCTAACCTCTTACAAAAGAGACATATGGGATCTATTGAAGCATCTTGACAACATTGTGCGGATTTAAGCATACCATTTAGGGACCATCACTGTAGTCTCCCTATATACATACATGTGCCAGTTTTAGATCACTTGCATTTAGCTTCAGGGAGTACTGATTTACAAATGGCTGGGCTCAAACTGAGGTGGCATGCTATACAATTAACGAAGGACTGAGATGCATTCCCATGTAGTTACAAGGCTGAATTAATTCAAGCATTCCATTTATCACTTATTTGTATACTTCATGTGTCCCCCTAATTGGGACAGGTATGAGCAGGCATAGGTTCTGTGCTGTTCTGCCACTGGACCCAAGCTATACATGGCTGAAGACCATTATGTATGGTGGAACCAGTCCTATGTTACTTGTGTCTAAGTACAGGGAGGGCCTGGTCTGCCAGTTCAGACAGGACTGTTTCAACTGGAACATGGTTAAGATGTTGATGACGTTGATGTATTGTGATTTATAGAGTGCACAGCTACTCAGAGAATATCCTGTGGGTATGCGAAGCAGCAAGAAAAAATAGAAGCAGAGCTACTGAACAAACAGCCAAGTTTTAAAAATGTTTTCCTGAAAAATCCTTCATCCTCTATTTGACATTCTAGAGGCAGATTATTCTATATTGGTCCCAAGAAGGAGAAGGAACATAGTCTGGTTTTACCCAGGTGAATAATAGGGATCGTTGCCATAAAATCACTGGCGGATCACAAATTTCTTGAAGGGATGTAATAGGAAATCCTAGAGGTCAGGTAGTTAGGTCCAGCTATTTGAACCACTCTGTGCATCAGGGTGGAAGTCTTGGATAAGATCTGCTTAGTCACAGGAAGCCAGTATAAGCTACGTATCTGTGAGGAGATATGCTCCCTTCTGGGGAGACTGAGAGCAAGTCTAGCAGCTGCATTCCGTACCGTCTGTAGTTTCCTCAGAAGGTACCACAGAGTTCCAGCATATGAAGCATTAGCATAGTCCAGCGTGGACGTCACTAAGGCCAAGATCACAGTAATCCTTATCAGGACCAAGAGGAAATTCTGAAATGTATTTTCCATGTGCAGTGTGCCAAAGCACAAGCTCACCACTGAGTTCATATGACTATGGAAAGACAAAGTTTTGTCAAATTTGACCCCTAAGTTTTTAACATCTTCTGCCTGGGTATTAGGTGGTGATATTCCTTGTGAACAATGACTTTCCAAATTGCCCCAGTCATATGCAAAACTGACTTGCATATGGATGGGTCCAAACTGAAGTGCCATGGTGTGCAAAAATAATGATAGAATGGGATGCAGCTCAAATAATTACCAGTGGCTGAGATTAATTCAAGCACTCCATCCATCACTTTTAAAATATTTTATTGTGTTGTCCTAATTGGGATGGGTATGCCCAGATGTGGGCCCTGACAACACAGTGCCACTAGAACAAAGCTATACCGGGCTGATGAGACCTGACTTTTTTTTAAATTCTTTTTATTGAGTTTTTTTTTATTTCATTACTTTTTCAGATGAAACAGGAGGAAAATACATTTAGGAGGTCATTATGACCCCAGCGGTCTGCGTTAATATGGAGGAAAGTACTGCCAACAGGCTGGCGGTACTTTTTCCATATTATGACAAAGTACCACACTGACCGCCACGGCGGTAACGACCGCTGGGCTGGAGACTTCACTCTCGAGCCCGGCGGCCGTGACTTGTCCGCCTGCGGGATTATGACCCCGCCTACCGCCATGGTTTTCGTGGCATCCTTACCGCCATGAAAACCATGGTGGTAGGCACTAACAGTGACAGGGAACTCCTTCCCTGTCGCTGATAAGGGTCTTTCCCACCCCTCCCCCTCCCCAGGTTTCCTCCCACCTTCCTTCCTATCCAGACCCCCATACACGCCCCTCCCTTCACACACGCACACACGCATACACACACCCATTCCAACATTCATCCACGCATGCATACATCAATTCACACTTACATACATACACGCACACACGCATTCACACAACTCAACATACATGCACTCACACATCCATACATGCACACACACACACAACACGCAACACACACCCGTATACACGCATGCACAGCCATACACACACACACCCCCACAATACACCCCACCCACCTCCCCTGTCGGAGCACCCGACTTACCTGTAGTCAGGGGGTCCTCCGGCAGGAGATGGGACGGGGCACTGCTGCCATCAGCAGCATCTGCCAGAACCTGCAGGGATCCGTGGATCTGAATGAAAATCCATGCTCTGATTGGCTAGCCGCAATCTGACGGGAAAGTTGTGGCCACCATTTTGTTTGGTGCTTGGGCTGGGGAGGTAAACGTAAAGTGAAAAAACACATAAAGGGTCAGGATACAGGTATTCTGACTACATAGGTCACACAGAGGGGGCCCTGGGGGACTCTTTATGGCAAGAAATTGGCCAAAAATGTTACTTGGACTGAGCAAGGATTCAGAGATCCCCCTTGGCACTAAGGCCCTCATTACAACCGTGGCGGATGGTGCAATGTTGGCAGTAGGACCGCAAACAGGCAGGTGGTAATTACCACCCCATTATGACATTGGTGGTTTGGTACATGCCAAACTGCCAATGTACCACACCGTCCGCCACAGCTGTAAGGACCGCCAGGCTGGAGACAACGGTCTCCAGCCCGGCGGCCGTCACCAGTCTGCTTGCAGGATCGTGACCCCACATGCCGCCATGAAATCCATGGCGGTAGGCACTATCAGTGCCAGGGAATGGATTCCCTGGCACTGATAGTGGTCTCCCCCTTGCCCCTCCCCCTCCCCTTCCCAGGAGTCCACCCCTAACAACCACGACCCCCCTACCGCCCCACAAAGGTGGTAGGGCCCCCTCCCCAACCCCGCCCCCTGACCCCCATAGGCTCCCTCAAACATACCCCCACCCCCCACTCATGCATGCATATACCACTCACACACATACATGCGCACTTACAAGCACACATGCACACATACATACACGTTACATCCCCACTACACACATCACACCCCCTGCAAACACACACACACCCACACACCCCCTCTAAACACTCATACCCCCATTCACGCACACACCACACAACACCCCCCCAAGCCCCTCCCCTGTAGGACGATCACCTTAGCTGCTTCGGTGGTCCTCCGGGAGGGAAGGGGATCCATGGGGCCTGCTCTGCCACAAGCACCCCATCACCAGAACACTGCCACGCCGAATACTGGAACGTAATTCGGTGGGCGGTGTTCTGATGACGTGGTGGTGACGGAGGAGCAGCCTCCACAACACCGCCAACCGCCAGTATGGCTGCTGGCGGCTCTCCATCCAAAAAATGGCAGAGGGTCGCCACCAGTCATAATATGGTTGGCGGAAGACCGCCAAAACTGGCGGTCTTTGGCCCGGCGGGACCTCAGCGGTCTTTCAAAAAGACTGCTGAGGTCAGAATGAGGGCCTAAGTGTGACCCCCAATCTAATTCTGCAATTGACCTGCAGATATGAAGTACAAATAAAGAAAAATACATCTACTCATACACCATACCTCTTCCCCAAACGACCAAGGCTGTGCGCAGCATGGGGTTGGGGCACACCGGGGGGTAGTTGGCTGCAGGGCCTGGCCATAGAACAGGCCCTGCTGCCTAACCCCACCTTGAAGGGCTGAAGGCAATGGGCAGAGGTGGTTGTATTAGTGTGCAGTAGTTATATATTACTTTCTGTTTAAAAAACCATACAAATTCACTGAAAAAAACCCAAAGCTTACAGGGACATTCTAGTTAGGCTCATGTTTTACCCACACAAAACCATAGAAACTTAGCAGATATAGTTGTGCATATAGTTGTGCTTAGCTGAATAAACTATAACTCATGCTGTAAGTAAATTTAGGCCAGAATTTATAGTTTCCTAACATAAGTATAAATATAACTGCTGAATATCTATGGTTTGTGTGGGTAAAATGTGAACCTAATTATAGCGTCTATGTAGCCTTTTGTTTTTTCAGTGATATTACCATATGAAGATCTCATAGGCAACGTTTGACACGTGTTCACAAAACATTTTTTAAAAAGGTTCATTCCCCTTAGCTCTTTCCTGGAATGTTTTGGTATGATCTGTCAAGTGATGGCTGAGAAAAAGACATATCCCAGAACACTTTTCCCCCCAGGAAATTTCTCGAGGGGAAAGTAGACAGAGATACAGAAACAACAGCTGAACAGAAGCACACACAAATTTGATAGAAAACTAGATCAGACTGCTAAGTGGGCTTTGTGATAGTTCCTGTAAATCTGTTGTGCTTTTTTTCCCTGAAATTAAGATTATTAAAATAGTGATATCAAGTGCTGTGGCGATCATGTGGACCTCAAGATAGAAAGATATCAATCTGATTGGCTGCTGTCAACCTCAACTTAGATGTTGGGCGGTGATATTAAGGAGACTTGGGGGCTCAGTCATGTGTCTGAAATTTTTTTTTTAAAACATATAGCGGGCAAGGTAGGGATACTTTAGCCCTTGTGGGAGTGTTCCTCAGGGACATCCTCTGGGCCAAAATTATTTTTTGTGGAATGTGGTCCCACAGGACTACTCGAGGACTGGTAAACAAAATAAGAAAAAAAGGAGGCCAGGGTGTGGGGGTTTGCTCCTTTCTTTATTCTTAAATTATTGTGCAGTGGGAGCATGTGTGCAGACCTCCTTCCTTAGCTAAATTGTGGCCCCAGGGACCAATCCCAGGTGGGCCAATACAAGTATAGTGCCTCAAGGACCTCATTTGTGGGTACACAAGGAGGCCTAGACACACTGATTGCTTCCCCTTGGTGGAATACAGAAAGACAGTTTATTCCCACTTCGCTGGAGCTGAAAGAACTATGGCCTTATTCTGCACCAGCACTCAAGGATGGGTGCTGTGCTGGGGAGATGATGGCACTGCAGAGGCCTTAGACCTCCCACTGCGGGCCCCCAACAGCATCCTGAGTATGTCAGTGTCTCTGATGGAACCTGGCCCCTTAGAAGATCTAAAAAAAAACATAAATGGAAAATTAATGCTACATGGATGGAGAGCGGGTGTTCCCACACCTCCACTGGGGTATTTTGGTGCATTCTTAGATTTTCTAAGATAAGTAAACCTGGGAATACATCAGCATTGTTCACATTCCTGATGTAGGTGCAACAAGGAGAAATTTATTTTTATTTCTCCTTGCTTTGTGCTCTTTCTAAGGTGCTGCACTCTGCAGCACACTTAGGAAAAAAAAACATCTGTGAAGATTGTGCCCCTTCCTGCACAAGAACAATCCTGCATCGTGCAAGGAAGCTGGGTTGGCAGCCACACATGAGAGAGCAGGAATGTGTCATATGTTAGTAAAGATGGCATTCTTCTGTCTTCTCCATTTGACCCAGCATAGTGCAGCAAGTGATCTTTCTGTGTTGCATCACATATTGATAAATCTGGTCCCTGCTGTTAAAATATCCACTGCTCCTGAAAGGAGCCCCTGAGAGAGCTTTGTTTTGCTGATTTTGTCTTTGTGGTGCCCTAAGGGGGGCAGGGGAACCACCAACAAATATTTTAGGTGTTGTGTAGTGCTACTGGGAACCTCAAAAGCCACCCCGGGAATGTTTTACAAAAGTCACACTAAGCCTCCTGAGTCATTGGAGTCATTTCCATCATTTTAAAGCGCTCAGCTAGAGTGTGGGTGCTCTTTGTGGTTGGTCTTACGGCTGCATTATGTGGCTGAAAGAGAATTAAAGAAAGACTCAATCATGTTATGTCTGTTTTGCTTATTAATGCTTTACTTAAAATACTTTAGTAACAACATCTATAAATTATTTCAATGTGAGTATTAATAATGAAAGCACTGGATTTTGGGCATTGACTGTTGGTTTTAATAGTAAATTATGATATGTGGCTGATTTGATTTAATAATGTGGTGATTCTAACAAGTCTGGCCTATATCTATTGATGTAGTGGCCCTGTGACAAAAATGTAGGCCTTCTTATTTATATGTTGATTCAATGACCCCTTCACAAAGCCAGAAGGCCTGCTGTATTTAAAATGACACCCCCATGTAGTGTGACATTGCAGCTTGTATAGATGGGAGTTACTGTTATTATTGGGTCATTACCAACTAGGGGTCAAATGTTCTTTGAGGGTGTCACCAAATGAATTTTCATCCACTGGGTGCTGATATTTGTAATTTAATCTACAGTGCTCAGTAGTGTGTGTGTGTGTGTGTGTGTGTAGTAACAGTATTTTTTTTACAAGAAAGAACACTGACTGAGCAATAATGTATTAAGCTCTGCTTTTGAGTGTCAGTTAATTAGGATTACTAGCCCACACACTTTTTCTGAGTGGCTTATTTGCTACCCTGAGAGTGGGAAGTGCTAAAATGGGATATTTGATTCTCAGTAAGAACTCAGTTACATATGAATTTATTAGTTGTAATACTTTAAAAACACTACAAATTCTCTAAAAATAGGCAAAGGTTAAAGAAAGAAGATATTAACTTATATTAAAAAGACCATATAAATTCCTTGACGAAAATAAAGGCTAGAGGGACATACTAGTTATGTGACAGTTTCACTCATAGTGTTTTAAACACAAAAACGCCGAAACTTATAACTTATATTTTATTGAGCTAACTATAGCTTGCCCCCTAAAATGCACTGCATATGACTTCATATATTACATCACTTATGGAATGTTCTATGACATCATCTGTGACATTACTCATGACATCTCAAATGACATCATTGAACACATTCCTGATATCATCCATGATACTGTTACTAATATTACTCCAAAAAGCCTTACATTATGTTAACAAAATAAATTGGCAGTAAAGGCCATATAAGGAATAGAGATAGTGATATAGAGCCTAAAAGTATGCTGTGGACAATTGTCAGTGAATATAATGAACCAACAGTATTACCTGGTCGCAAGTGTTTCCCTGTTTTGCAAAGGTTATATAAACTACCCAAGATTAAAATGCAAAAAGTATCTCTTCTTAAACAAATTGAAGGCTGAACTCACCTACTGGTAGTAAAAGAATGTTTCGAAGTAGGTTCTGCTTTAAGCAAAAGGGCTTATTTACAATATTTTGGTGCAGGGCAGTGTCACAGGGCTTCTTGCAGCACTGCAGCACTGCCCTGCGTAAAAAAGAAAAGGACAGGAATGTACCATATCTATGAGATGCAGCGCTTTCCTGTCTTCCACTGTGGAAACTTTACATCTGGCCCCTGGTCAACAACAGCACAGGGCCCACTGGTGTAATGAAACATGAGCCTCCTCCTGCAAAGTACATGGAGGGGAGCTGAAGTACTAGAGATTTTCATTCTCAGGGTAATATAACAAAGAACTTGGCAAAGAAGCTGAAATATGAAAAGACATCTTTATTAAACTCAAATGAGTGAGACTACGTCTCCCAGAAGCTGACCTATAGCAACTGAAAGAGGCAGTCTCCAGAAATGGTCTTAGCTCAGACCTTTTATATCATTTATTATGCCCTAGGCATGCAAGGGGGCTGTACCAGTCACATTCCTAAACAAATGAGAAAAGCTAGAGAGGCAACATGTGAGTAGCCTTTGGGGTTTTAACAGGATTACAGTTGACCATTCACATATTTTCACTACAAAGAAATAGCAGGTTTATGATGACAAGCCCATATTCCAGTTTGTCCAGCCCTCAATCAATTACCCGGCAAGGCTTAGTACTTTCATCAGATATCGACGGACCCCCAATATAAACGGGCACCTCCTCCTTGTAAAGCAAGTCATAAAGAAAGAAACAGAGACAGGTGTGTGTAAGATTAGGCATGGTTTGTGTGTGATGAAAGGTTTATGATGTGTTGTGCCTTGATACTAATCTCATTCGGCCACTGGGAAAGAAACTGGCCGAACAGGTTTGGCTTCAGGCAGTGGAGTCAGCTTGCCCAGGTCACAGAGGAGTCAGCAAAGATGTACGTGTCCTTCAGACTCGTTTTTGGCATTAGTCATTGGCCTATGTGAGGGCAATCACAAAATGGCTGTCGTTTAAATGGAACCTCAGAGTTTCAGGACGGAAACTCTGATATTCGGGTGATTTCGTCACCTGAATATGAATACAATGCTTGTGCATACTATTCTAATCATTCCCGGTCTGCTGATACCAAAATCGTTGTGATACGACGACGTTTATAACACGGGTCCAGAATTTTCAGTACCACAGACCCTCCTTTTGCCCTTACATAGGCAACAACTATACTCATACTAATCTGAGTCCGGGTCTATATTCATAAGGCCATGGAGATGTTGCTGGAGCAAAATTCTAGTACTTGGTAACTCTCTCTGGACAGGTCTCCTCGAACATGAAGTAGCACAAAAGGCCACATATGGCAGGACAAAATAAGGAATACCTCTATCTGCAGTAGGTGGCATAAGATCACACACCCAACAATTAGTGATGTTCACTACTAACTAGTGTTGATGCAGAAGCTGTACAAAAGAATTGCTTACGAATTCTGATCTTCTAACCTGCTCATGTTCAGGAAAAGGGTGAAAAGAGTGCAAAGAAACAATAGTAGGAAAAGACATAGGTTGGGAAGTGGGTGCAGAAGTCAATTGAGTAGAGAAAAACAATCCCACCCATAAATGCCAAAGTCATGTTTAAAAGACACTAGAAAACACGTTATTAAGAACATATAGACAACGGGAGAAAGTAGTGACCACTATTACAAATGAAATAATAATTTTTCACAACCCTAACCAAAAAGCAAATCCTAAAATTATCTAGTAACATTTTTAGGGCTCCTCTGCATTTCAGTAATTTTTGTATGTTCAGGTGGAACAGTGGTGACTCTCATCAATGCTCTAAGGTGAAAAGGGGGTACTCTTTCCACAGAAAATGGACTTTATTCTGCTTTTACTAAACAGAATAGTACTTTAAAACAATGCCAGCAAAACAATCAGTCTCCTAACACCTAGTCTATACAATCACACGGAAACCTCTTGTGAAACCAACTATGCCCAGAGGCCGTTCAAAAAGCCTCTCTGGCAGGCTTCTATTGTCCATCAAATTTTCTTTTGTTGTTTTCTTTCGCATGGGCCTCTCAATTCAGGCCTCTTCGTGAGAAAAGTACTGCTTAGTTGGAGTGCTCTCCTGGCAAACACCCACAGCTCACTCGAAAGTCTCAATGTCTTAAAGCAATGCACCAGTGTCTCTCCTCTGTGGCAGACACTACAAACAATGTGCTCTTCATTGATCAAGGGCACAAATCATCTCGTGCAGACCCAAGCACCATTAATTGGGAAATAGCTCAAGCTCAGCAGCACTTTCAGACTCCAACACTCATTATTTAGTGTCAGAGGACGCTCAAGCTGCTCTTTCATGGGCACCACAATATAGTGCCTTTTTCCAAACTTGAAATCTCCGGTGCACTGCCCTTCTTCCGTTGGAGCAAAGAAAAGGGGGTGTGTGGCCAAAACTCAGGCCAAGGGGCTCAAGGGACTGCACACTGTCAGAGGTTACCAGCACATGACAGGTAGAGAAATGAAACCTCAAAACAGCTCTGCCATCAACAACAGGATTCCTTCTCTTTAGCTCTTTTACACTGAAACTTTGGTTTTGTGATGTCCAACGCCATCTGATGGAGCAAGTACGATACCATGCGCTGGCGATCGCTGTCCAGCTTTGCTACTTTCTGGGTGCTGAGACTGTAGGGCCAAGACGTCCGTCTTTCATCTGTAGCTGTCACTGATGGGAATTAGGCTTAAATCAATGCCCTGCTGGTTATTATGACTTGATACCCGCAGAATCTAGTGACGTAGGAAATGTGCCACAGTTGTTAGTTTCCTTCAATTTAGTACAAAAATAGTTCATGGTTCTTAACAAGGGGACTGCAAGTAGGTGGTCTGCAATCTTCAAAGGAGTAGCCATACACCATGGGCATAAAATACAAAGACAAAGGCAGAAGGGCAAAACAGGGTCTCTAGCATCTTTAATTGGGTTCTCTCCATTATTCTCTGCCATCTATAGCTACATGAGAATTCTATCTGAATGGATTTCCTCACACAGTGGCATTGTCTAATGGGGTAAACACATATTTTCCTCAATGATTAAGTCTAGGTGTTCCTCCTCTTCTTAGAACATCTCAATAGAGAAATCACATGATACCGATTATCAGGGACATGTAGTAACCTTCCTTTAAAAACTGTGCATCAGGTGCACTATGCAATACACAGGCTAATAGTCAAATGTGCAAACAAAAAGACAAGAAATAGAGGGTCCTGATATTTGCATGATTAGGACACATCTGATCCCACCAAAAATTAAAGTAGCAGGAACAGAAGGGAACCGAAAACCAAATTAAAATAGACATTGAAAATTCGTCATGTTCAAAAAGGTAAACATAAGATATCTCCTATTGAGATGGAAAACTTGTCTTACTATAATATTGAGTCAGTTAACCAGTCTATCGCTACCCTGACAGTCAGGCTGGAAAACATTGAAGCAGGCCTAAGGCAAATTCTTGAAAACCAGTCTGGTCATACCAAAGGGAATTATACATAACATGGGGGTCCCTGGTAGATCACTGCAGTCTGGAAATGTGAACCTGAACAATACATCAATAATAATAAAAGGGCTGACTGGTGAAAGGAATTCGAAAAAGAGAAATGGGACTAGGACATAGCTAAAATCTCAATAACTAAGCATGATGCGACATTGGTCAGGGGAAGTAACAAAAGAAAAAAATCTATAGGAAGAACAAAAAATTATTTGGGTGATAGTCAGGCATGTGACACAACACCGAGAGTACGGGTGATACACAAAGGCCAAAGTTACACAAATTGTAACTCTACCGTTGGCGACTACACCATATACAGTACTCCTAGCTAATGTTTCAGTTCCTTCTTCAGGAAAAAATGAAAACCTGGTTTTCTTTTAAGGAACAAAAGCCATATGCTACTTAGGAAACAGAACATCATTAACTAATGTAATATAGAAATTAGGCCACCTTGAGTCACAGATCTATAATTTCATCCTTAGGTCCAATCAAGGCTACATAAATGTAGGGCTGCCTGTTCCTTTAAGGGAAGGGGCAGTAACGTGACTAACTGCAGGTGACACACTTTGATCCTGTATATCTCTTTTTATTTCCTTCAATACCATTGTAGCCAAATAGACATGCACTGGTGAAGTGTTGTCTCTTATGTTCACAGCATGAAATATCATTATCTGTGGAATTTAGTAACCAGAACAAGTTCAACCAACTGTTGCGTAGCGATGGGCATCGTCATGACCATCCCCTCACAACACAGGGGAGCTTGTAATAGTATCAAAAGCAGCAACAAACATGCAAAAAAACAAATAAAAAATAATAAAAACGCACAAAACGTCAAGCCATCAGATATACTTGCTGTGTATCAAGCACAAAAAGCATAGACAAAACAATAGCATGTGTGAATAAGCAGTGACACACAACACCATGTCATGTACTTTATGCACTGTAAACCTGCAGCCCAAAACCCAATATTTGGGCCTGTTTAATTTGTCAGATTTAAAATCCTTACCCTCCTTTTGACAGTAGATCACCAGGCAATGGAAATTTGCTGTCAAATATAACTTTACTGTTTCTCTTGTAACATACAGGACCAGCAAGAACAATTCATGATAGGACCAAATACACGAAAATACATTTCCATTACTTAACTGTTACCCTCTTGTCAGTTACTTCGCAACATCAAGCCACCTTAGTTTTACCTTTCTAAAAGTAAAAATTGTTACACTGACACTCCATATTAATTTGGCACCTACAATTTCCACTGTGAAAAATAAGTCTTAATTGGCAAATCGTTCTCATTGAGGCATGTAAGGCATGTAGCCTTCAAAATTTTAGAAAAGGGCTGCATCTTATTTTCTGTCTAAGACTTAATGCAACACTTTGTTTTCTGTCAAATAAAAGCAACTAGCAGGCATCATTTTATTTTTTTAGAGCGGAGACACAAATGTATCAGTTCTGCAGAGCATTTAACATGATGTTGGGACTTTCGAAGAAACCCCCTTTTTTTATATTTTCCCTTTGGAATTAAGTTCTTTAATTGTATTGATGTTCTTCTGGAGAAACCAGAAATCCCACTTTTAGAGGCCCGTAGGGTCATTCTGCATTTCACAGAGACAAGGCCCTAATTTAAAAGGTCACAAGTGTCAACATGACAGCCTCCTCCATTGTTTATGGGAAAACTAAAGATAGCATCTCAGCAGCGTGACTTGAGCCAGCCTCTGTAGCTCTCCTAGCTTCTGCCACTCTGAATCTGTCAAAGACAGTAGGCCTTCCTATTTTCCTTTTTAGGCGCTAAAAAAAATTATCTCTATTTCCAGATTATTAAACTATATTTACTGTGAATAATTCACAAACCTTAATAACACACATACCAGTTGTTAGAATTAATGCTTGTTGCAATCCCATGCAATGGTACATATTTCATCGACCTCGAATGAATGAAGGTCTCAGTAGGCCCAGCTGAAGTTAGAACCTTCAACCTTGATATTAAAACAAGCCTTTGTACTGGCACATTGACTCATTGAATCATAAGAAGGCACAACCTGCAAATATATATCAAACCTAAATGTATGCATTTACTGAAGCTTGAGACACTTTAAAAAGTACTCTGAATGAAAGAAAATGCAGTTTAAACAGTGCTTTTGCCCAAAATCGACTTTGATATTTTAGGCATTAAAAAATCAATATCCTACAATTTTCTTGCATAATATGCATTACCAGAATGTCTATTACACAATCCATGAGTCAGCCATTGAAAATATTAACTTATACTTCATAGAAATGAGCTTGTTTGCTCCTGCGCCAAGGGAAAATTGCACATACAAATGTCATTTTAGCGGTGCAACATAACTTAAATTAAATTTTAATGCTAGGAGGTCATAGTATAGGTATTAAGCTTTATAAATATTAAAAAACGATTTTGAAAGGCACTTATTTTTTAAAATAATTTTTCCATAATTAATAATTTTCTTTAAAAAAAAAAAAAAACAATTATTCTTTTTTTTGGTGATAATTCCACATATAAAAGCAAGCTGCATCCCTTGCCTATTATTTGGGATACATTAACTCACAAGCCCAAGCGCATAAGCCTAACTTGAAATGCGTCACATTTTTGCGCCACTTTCATTTAAAAGGAAGGTTATGCAAAATTCCACCCGTGTTTAACTGGGAAAGTGCTGGCTGAATTGAACATTCCTATCAAATATACTGCAGCTGAAAAGTTTGCCTGTGAACATCTAATACAATGCATCTAAGAAAAATGCTGTAAATTTATTTATTTTTTTGGCAAAAATAGATAATTTCGTTTTTTTTTTTGGGGCCCTATATATATCTGTTGAATGTGTTTTCTAATTTATTAAGCATTTAACGGCAGTTTTGTATATGTGCACAATTGCTCATTCTATAAATTAAAGAGCAACATATAGCTATGTTAGCACATCACATGGTTCATTTCTGGATTTTTTCTAAGTTTCTACTTAATATTAATTAACCAACATTTTACTTAACAAACTGAAAACATCAAGAAGACCCACAAACAAACACTGAGCTCATTTCAGATATAAACAGAAAACACTCAGGACACACAATACAGCGCGCTTTAGCCATTTTTCATAAATAGCGCCGTCGCAATTTACTTACAGAACCGTTTGCAGATCCTAGTTGTAAGTCATATTTACAAGAGAAAAGAAAACTTTTCTCAATAGTGTTCCAAAAAACCGCAAAAACAGCCTCACAGACATTTATTTCCAAGAATAGCGGACCCATACTTTATTAAACGTGATGGGGCCCACGCCGTGTTTAAAATAGAACTCATAAGTTGGAGTTCCAATCGGAGGTATCAGACATGAATCCTCCAATCGGGAATACCTGTTGCCACCAAAAACCAAACCAAGTACCAAATTTGCTACGATTAGGCATCTTCGCTCACTAACCGAGCTTCAAACTTCAAGGGGCTATCTCTATCGATACACTCGCAAATGTACGAGACCCTCGGTTTTTGAAAATTGCAATCTTCAAATAAAACTAAGGACCAATACTAAGAACCAAGAACCAAAAACTAAGAACCAAAGGACCAAAGAACTAAGGACTGGGAGCGACCCACTTATACTTCAACTAAAGCAGATGGAGAAAAAGTCTCTTCATTACCTGCCTACACAAATTGCAATTCGCGTATACAAACCTATACAAACCTATCAAAGCTATACCAAACAAATAGTTGTCCAAATTCTAATTGCCAAGTTCTAAATGACCTAACAGTCTTTTTTTTTCTTTTTTTTTACTTACGCCAAAAAGGTTCTCAGTCAGGGGTGACATCATGTGGAGGATCAAAATCAGGAAGATCAGAAATATACTGGGCTGCATAATCAAAGAATCTCCAGAGTACCTTCTTGGTAGAATCCTGTTCTGTCCTCCTCAGTAGATTTCAGTCTCCTGACAAGATCACTCCCACAGAAAGTCACTTCTCTGATGAGCCCCACATTGGGCGCCATTTGAAGTACTAGAGATTTTCATTCTCAGGGTAATATAACAAAGAACTTGGCAAAGAAGCTGAAATATGAAAAGACATCTTTATTAAACTCAAATGAGTGAGACTACGTCTCCCAGAAGCTGACCTATAGCAACTGAAAGAGGCAGTCTCCAGAAATGGTCTTAGCTCAGACCTTTATATCATTTATTATGCCCTAGGCATGCAAGGGGGCTGTACCAGTCACATTCCTAAACAAATGAGAAAAGCTAGAGAGGCAACATGTGAGTAGCCTTTGGGGTTTTAACAGGATTACAGTTGACCATTCACATATTTTCACTACAAAGAAATAGCAGGTTTATGATGACAAGCCCATATTCCAGTTTGTCCAGCCCTCAATCAATTACCCGGCAAGGCTTAGTACTTTCATCAGATATCGACGGACCCCCAATATAAACGGGCACCTCCTCCTTGTAAAGCAAGTCATAAAGAAAGAAACAGAGACAGGTGTGTGTAAGATTAGGCATGGTTTGTGTGTGATGAAAGGTTTATGATGTGTTGTGCCTTGATACTAATCTCATTCGGCCACTGGGAAAGAAACTGGCCGAACAGGTTTGGCTTCAGGCAGTGGAGTCAGCTTGCCCAGGTCACAGAGGAGTCAGCAAAGATGTACGTGTCCTTCAGACTCGTTTTTGGCATTAGTCATTGGCCTATGTGAGGGCAATCACAAAATGGCTGTCGTTTAAATGGAACCTCAGAGTTTCAGGACGGAAACTCTGATATTCGGGTGATTTCGTCACCTGAATATGAATACAATGCTTGTGCATACTATTCTAATCATTCCCGGTCTGCTGATACCAAAATCGTTGTGATACGACGACGTTTATAACACGGGTCCAGAATTTTCAGTACCACAAAGCCCCTCCCAAACTCAATTAGGATCTCTCAAGCTAGGGTACCTTGTTGAGGGGGCCCATTGTTATGCCACTGACTGGGCTGCTGTTTATTCGACTCAGCACTAAGATTAAAAATATATTAAACAGGCAAGCATTTATTTAAAGATTAACTGATTATGTAACATGTTGTCAAACATGAATTTAGAAATGCTCCTTATTACTCCCCACCCTGAGAACAATGCCAACTAAGAGTCAAGTCAGTTATGTGCACTCTTTGGGTGCACTCTTTGGGTGGCCTCTGTCACATGAACCACAAAATAGTTTATTAAATCCAACACAGGAGACTGTTTTGTATAGTGCACATCATGGAGGTATGTGTCTCAGGGTCCTCATATGTGATAATGAATAAAAGGAGGGAAAGTGAAATAAAACAATTGCCTGGGATCACAATTTGGTTAAGTGGAGAGGCTGGGATTAATCTCAAGTTTTTGATTTTAAATTGTGCAATTCAGAGACTAGATGTATATACTTTGCATCCCTTATACCCACTATACCTTCACCCCGCCCTACAAACCTTGAAAGCCACTCTGTGGGCATCAATTTGGTCACATCACAGACCAAACTTTGTAGCCTGTGGGAAAATGTTTACGAGTACCCATGAGCTAGTGGCTGGGAGTTATGCATGTCTCCTCCTAGCCAATGGGGAAAGTTCCCATCCACCATCTATTGCAAACAATTCCTTGACTCTCAAAATACAAGATGGGTAAACCATTCTCCCCTTGTACAGAGCCGGTATGCCCATCCAAAGGTAATGTGGCTACTCTAAACATGTTCTGAGAGTAGCTTTCCCACTGCTTTGTTTGGTGCCAGATTGACTAGGAGGACAAAATCCTGTGGCCTTCCCAGGTGTATCCATACATTTACTTGTGACAGAGGAAGGCACTTTAAAGTAACATAAGTGCATGGGCCCACCCCAGTAGATTTTCCTGCCATTGTCAGAAAAGCATCTCTCCAAATACAAGCCTTTGTCACTACTCAGGGAGCAGTTTTCACATATAATTAGGGCTAATCTTGACTAGGCAAGTGCTGGAGAGCTAATGCAAATTAGCCTGCAGGAGATTCCGTCAGAGAAAGGCTAACTTTCAAAATGTTACTTTTGCTTAATATTTATTAAAAATCCATCTTCACCATTGCATAGGGCTCTTCATAAATATTTTTTTAAGTAGTTTAATCATTTCTGTACCTGCTCTCAACCTAGAGGTATCAGAACTAAAATGCACACTTGCTTCGCTGTGTTTTGTTATTGGTCAGCCAGAGCCCCCTTACAGTGAAAATAGCTATTATCATCTTATCACTGTAGGAACATGGTAACATTAATTTCCTACCTGTCCCACTTATAAATACCATGCACCCCACCTTCTGGCCTACAAGGCTTACATAGGTGTGACTTACTAATATTTCAAAGGGAGGTTTTTCTCTGTCAAACAGAATTATTTGAGCAGGTCATACTGCAGTTTTTACACTGCAGCAGACAAGCTACACAGGGTAGGCCTGACACCATGCTTGCACTGCCACTGTAGTGGAAGGCACAATAACTGCTGTAGTTCACACGTGGTATCTAACTTCTAATTGGCCATGTGTGTGCTATCTACACCACATATTAGGGGCTTACAACTAAGTTAAAGTTCAAATCAAGAATAAGCCATTTTACCATTGGTGAGCAAAGGCACTTTACTCCGAGTTAATGGGGATAAGGTGTTCAAAGTTCTAAAACCAGCATAAATAGAGCCCAGAAAAAGGAGAAACTCTGAGGTGACCACACAGAAAAAGCAGATTTCCTATTTTAAAATTAATAAAAAATCATAGTAATCAAAGGATATCTAAGGAATATAAAGACATCAAAAATGGAAGTACGAATAAGACATAGACATAATCTTAAATCAAAAGTGCTCTGAGATGGAGCTAAATCCTTCTGTAAAAGAAGAATCACATTCTGAAATCTAGGGTTGGGCGATGAACTCCACTCCACTTGCAGAGTTTGCTGAGTTTTTCCCACTCTGTGCTACGCTTACAGCGTAGAGTTCATGAAAAACTCTGCATAGCGGAGTTTTTTCCTCATTCTCACTTGCCAATATTAAGTTGCTGAGCACGACCAAGGAAAATCTTACTCAAGACCACCTCCCAGCGAGATTTCTCAACGTGGGTGGTCGTGGATGGTCATTACTGCTAGCATTGAGAAACCTTTGGTTCTCATTGAGGAAGCTGCTGCTTGAGTAGAAAATCTACTCAAGTGGCAGAAAAGAATCAGCGCCCTCTTCCGCTGCTCGTGGTGCCGTTCAGACTGATTTTTCAGTGTGGGACAAACTCCTAGTGCTAAAAATCTGTGCAAACGGTTGAGTGGAACTCCATGAACTCCACCCAGGCCTACTGAAATCCTTTTCAATCAAAAGAGGGACAGGGAGAATCAGTGGTCCAGTGTACTCTCTTCCTAATGGTCACAATATCCAACAAAAACACACTATTCTAAAAAACATATAGGAAAAAACATCGGCAGGCATTCCTATCTACAGGAGCTGAAAACCCTCACACATCTTGTCAGATGTCATGCTTCATCATAGGGTAGCTCCTCATCAGACTGGCGCTGAAATATCTGATGGGCCCCACGCGGGGGCTCTTTGTCAGCGATCTTAACTGATGGTGTGTGCCACAGTGAGAAGCACGTATGAATAGACTCAAATCTACAGGTAAAGATCAAGAAAAACAGGAGAGAAAAAAAGAGAAGTAATAAAATTGCCTCAGGAGCCTCCAAACCCAGCTTTTATTGAATATGGCAGAATCCTGGACAAGGTTAAAACAAAACTGAGTAGAGTAAACAGGAAATAATGTACCCACACTCTACTAACAACAAGGCAGAAGGATTTTGCTTCCACAAAAAAAGGTCAACATGTTTCGCGCCTAACAGTTTTCCAGTCGGATCATATGGCGCTTCTTCTGGACCAAAAACCAACAATAACTTCTCCTGAACTTAAATCTAAATTGTGTACAGGTTATACCACATTTTGGAAAGTCAAATGAGAAACAATGAGTTGACTTACTCATATAAGTTCTACATCAAGTTGATATGATCAAGAAGAGCCTGTGGATGAAACAATATAAAACATAGCCACCATATTAAATGATAGCTCCACATGCACAAAAATAAACTAGTAAAAGTATTGGCACTGTGGATAACAGACCAATCAACTACCTTATTAAGTATTCAACAAACACATGGAAAGGAAAAAGTCACTGCTTACCTGTCCTAAATTATAGACACAGCTCCATGGGTCAGGGCGAGCCGCTAGACTAACGTTGTATTTAGATGCAGTAGAAAGGAAAAAGCAAGAAAATCACAATGTGAAGTAAAGGGAACAGGACCTTACACTTACAATTAAATGCAGAGTGCTACACATCGAAGGGAACCACTATGCAGTTGTCAAAAACGTATGTTTCAAAGATAGACATAATCGCTATGCAGATAAAACAATGTGCTGTGTTGCCTGACAAAAAGCGAGTGTCTAATAATAAACAAAATCGATTTGTATTTAAAAAGGGTATGTTGCATTGTATGATTGGAATAAGTCTGTCGGCTAAAACAATTATCCATAGTAACTGAGAGAAGATTGTCTAGAAAAATGCCGGTGGCAATGGTAAACCGCAAAATCACACCCGGGTAATTATGGTCACCGAGAGCCACAAAATCGTGAAAGATGTGCTGATAAAGTCAATGACATCAGAAGGTGATGTGAAATTACACATGATTGTCTGTCATAAAAAAGGTAGCTAAAGTAGCAGGACCATAGTAAATAGTGGAAAATCAGGTAAATTAAAAATGTGCTGGGATGCACATCATACTCACGATGCCTAATGAAAGTCCATCCAGGAACCTACCCAGGGCCGCTATACCGATGAATGAACATTCAGAAGCGGCTCCAGGTTAAATTAGTGAGTCGGCACCACAAGCGTCCAATCAGAGGTAGTCCTCTGAAATACAAGCCTCAATTCGTCATGAAAAAATGACTACTGAAATCCTTACCTTTTATAACCCAGGAGAACTAATAATGGCAGCAGAAAGAATGTGCCTGCATAAGCATATCAAACCTAGAGACATAAACAGAATATATTGGACCAAGAGGATTATAGATTTGTTGAAGTAAGGTTTTTGAGAAGGACAGCAAGCAGCTACTGAGGACCAGATGAACAGAAGAAAATGACAGCAGGTGAAAGAACAGTAATGAACAAACAAAAATACAAAGTACACTTTAATGGTCTTTAGAGACAGTACTAGTTTGTGAAGAACCTATGTGCATGGAAATTGTATGGCATCAATGTAAGGAAGTCTTTATGGTGAATAAGAGGGTAATTCTGATCCATGCAGAAAAACGTAAGCAAAAATACTGCATTACCACAGTGTGCAACAATTAGCAGATTATCTATTACCTCACAATTTTAAATAGGATTCTACAAATGCGACACAAATCAATAAGTGAACTTGTTTTCTCTATTCCAATACAAACTGTTTAACACTGTTTACCCACTTAAATTGATCCTGGTCTTACCTGGAGAAAGCCACATGGACAAACAAAATAAAGGGGCACAATTGGTTATCACGGTGTATCCTGATTCAGGTATACACATTGCTTCCATATTTGGATTTGTGGATCAGTACAAATGCTGGGCTAAGTGCCTATTTGTCTTGGTATCCACTGAAGGGTTAAGGATCGTGGGCCAGATTTATCAAACTGACACGCAACGCAGCACAGAAAGACAACATGTTGTGCTGCATTGAGTGACAGGGAGGGAGCCGGAATGCACCATATCTACTAATACTTGACACATTCTTGCTCTCTCCTTGTGCTGGAGAACTGAGCTCTGCCTAGCACCAACAAAGTTACCCTTGCGCCATGATGCAAGAGTACCTGCATCATAGACAGGATTTTTTTGTGAAGGAAGGGACCCCTTCCTTCACAAAAATAATCCTTTGAGATAATTTTCTCTTTCTATCTATGCTGCAGAATGCAGCACACATAGAAAGAGGAAATAACAAGGAGAAATGAAGATATTTCTCCTCATTATGCTTCTGTTGGAAAGGCATACCATTTTGTTACAATTTCAAGTTTACTACTGTTACTAAATATTTGATTGCGACAAACTACATGAGTGGATGCATGGAACGCTGTTCCAACACAGAGTAACTCAAGGCTGATATTTGTGCTCCCTTGCATTACTCTGAATATACCAAACTATGCAGAACCAGGCAAATTGGCTTTTCATGACTTAGTAAATCTCACTTAAGCCCTGGCATTGCCTTGCGTTGCATGACCCAAGTGCAAAGCACAGGCTTAGGCAATCTGTCCCCACAGAATCTGTATTCCCTGATCCCTTCCCCTTAAATACTTCTGTGTGGACATTCAGAAATCTTTAGTTTAGCCTAGGAAGGAGTGGTGTTCCCGTTTTAATTGTACAATGTTTCATTATATAAGAGTTATAAATGTTCTTGAATGCTTATGCATGACCAAAAGTATTTTATTTCTTGGTGGCATTTTCACTAAAACCAGTAAATGTCAAATCTATGTTTACAATTATGAATTGTTGAAGTTATCTACTTTTTCCCCCAGAATGGCATTGATATCTACAGCCTGCATGTGGACTGCAAGGTGACCTCTCGATTTGCCCATTCCATTGTTACCAGCAAAGTGGTCAACAGGGCTAATGGCTCCAGGGAGGCAAAATTTGAAGTTGAATTACCGAAGACAGCTTTCATCACTAACTTTACCATGTAAGATTAATGTGTATATTCTAATATTAGTCTTCTTAACCTCATTGATAGGAAGACATTGGTATGTTGCCATGACCTACTGAGCAATACTACAGTTTCTTGTTGCAGATCCATCATCACTGCAACAAATCATGAACATGTATCCACAATAGAACAACAATTAAAAAGCCTTTAGGTTGAGCACACCTCTAATATTTCATAAGACACTTCAATATGCATTAATTCCCAATACAGATGGTATGTGTTCTCAGACAACAGGCATTAATGGCTACCATCAAGTCTACCACATCATGGACACTACATCACCAAAATGAAATTTTAATATGATGTGCAACTACCTCAACTCCATAACATCATCTTTACAACTATATCGATTTTTAAATTCTGTTAATTATTAATTCCTTGTAATTGTTTCTTTTAATGTTAATTCTATGGTTTAGAATATTTTGTTTTCAATGGTATCACTAACTCTAACTTTTCATTATTTTAAATTATTTTTTGTTTCCTTTCATCTTAACCATAAAACTGTCAGCGATGGCAGCCCTAACTTATGTTTTTCTGAATTTGTACTAAATTAATTGTACTTCATTGTTTCTTTTAACTAACTGTATTTCTTATTTTAGATTTTTTAACTTACAATCATTACAATAATTCTAAAATAAAATGATCTATTACCATTGGTAAAGAACAGCAGTAATATTTTCTTCCATCAGTATTAATAATATGATGCACGTACAGTTCTATTTTTGGGTAGGAAGAACTCTCCAAAGCACACTCTTTTTAGGGCCAAGTAAAGAGCACAACTGTTGGCAAGCCCTATTGTTATCAATTGTTTAGACTATACAACGTCTCAGCTTTGGCTCTGAAAGACTTGAGAGAAGAACTTATCTCTCACTCCATTCTATTGGCTGTGTGGTATATCCATTCAACCACATATGAAATGATTGCACTTCTATGAATGAAGGACATGCTTCCGCTTCAAAAGTCCATGGTTCACCACACATTCAATTTACCACCCCATAAATGCATTGCATATAGAAAATAATTATTTCTGTTTTTATTTACAGCAGCAGGCTTTTAAAAAAAAATGTTTTAGTCAGTGCTAAAAATGCATGTCAGACCTATAGGTGTAGATAGAGCTTGTCTAAATTATATTTTTTGTTATCAAGTAAAATTAATGGCCGTTTTACAATTGCTTACTTAATTTGATTGAAGTTAACTAGCCTAGTTTGTATCTATATACAGACCTATAATGACATAGTAGCTGGCAGTGTTGTAGTCACTTCAATTTTGTTGTGGAGGTGTAGTTCCCTGACACTACGGTGGTCCCAATATAGTGGGTCATCACCTTTTAAAACTATTGTTTGACTAATGCAAGGTGCTTCTAAGATCATCCCAGTAACGATCTCCAAGCAAGTTATATCATTTATTTACTAGCCTTGTCACAGACAGAAGAGATATATCCTGCATTCTAATGCCTCCAATATCACAATAATATGCTGATTAACAAGTCAGCAAAGGTGGTTGTACCTTGTGTTTCCATTGTTCACCTACTGCATTGAGCTATGAAAACAAAGAAGTCATGCCAAAATGCTTCATATCACTCCTCTTCTAGAGTGTGGTTTAAGCTTCTGGGTGTGTTTATTTTGACATGGACTCAGCCTGTAGGTAAATTTGAAAATGCACACACTTCTACCCACCTATTAAACATATGCTTGGATGATAAATGGATATAATATTCTTAATCTATGTCTGGTACTCAGTATAAATAAACAGCAAACATATTTGATACAATAAGAAGTAAACAATGGCTCATATTACATGCTTGCTAACTGAAAAAGATTTTCCTATACATTTTCTTCACGGATTCACTATTCAGCACTCATGTTTAAAACAACTAATATTTTTGTATCTTTGGCTCATTTTGCAAGTACAAATATTTTTGTGATGGCTAATCAGACAAGCTTTGTACTGAAACATCTTCTTGGTTAATGCACAAACACACTTGCCAGGCATACATTTCTTAAAATGTGTTTGTTGTGTGTTTCTTGATGATATTACAAGTTCAAGCTCAGACATTTTCAGGTGGTAGCTGATCAGCTTCATTCTTACTTTGGTCCATATGATCATTAGCAGTTGCCATCTTGAGGTCCTGCTCTCGGTTTTGTTCTCTTATAAAGAAGAAGGTTGTTATAAATCATGTCCCATAGTGAATCTGCACACTGGGCACATTGTTGGCTCACCCAAGGCATACCAAAGGCAAGGCATCTGCACCCATCTGTGCTTAGAGACCAGCCATGCTGCTGTTTTTCATCCCAGAGTAAGTCAAAAGCTGTATATCATATTATATGGTTTAATCTGTTTTCATATTTCCTTGAACTAAATGTTGCCACCAAAACCTCTTTAATTTCAATCTAAATGTTTTGCTAAAATACTTGAGACATTATTCTATGTTTCTGGGAATGATGCAACTCAGATATCGCATTACGGTTTATCATTAATGTGGGCTTCACAATTAATAAGGCTCAAGCTATAAAAGAACACATTCTTGTTTCTAAACTGGATATAGTTGCCAATAATGAAATCCGGATCTGAGATTAAACTCATTTTAGGGACATCATCCCACTGGTTTACTCAGTAATTAAACTCTACCACCCAGCCGATTCCTGATTAATAATGTCTTTAAGTTTACTAATCTGAATCAAGGTTGTGATTCTGTCCCGGCATTCTTGTCAGTTAAATTTTCTTGCTTGAGTCAAAGTTCATGAATATTTTCTCTTGTGTATATATAACACCATCGCCTGGCACTGATGCACCAATATCATTGACTGCTATTCTAGAAGAAGCATGTGCAAGTCACTCTTGAGTTATACTATTAAGCAATTTAAATATTTATTTCGACTTTCTAACTTTACCACAAACTAGGAATTTAATGTAAGTACTGGCTTTATTTAATATGCAACTAAATGTGTCATCCTCTATTCCAGGTGAATTTCTATATTTCCTCTACATTGTGGCTGGCTCTATTACTGACAAGCTTGCCCAATTGATGGTAAAGCCAAAGAAAATATGTATAATGGGAAACTTACTTTCTCATGAGTTGGCTACTCTTTAAAAATCTTAAAGAGCAAATAAATGGCAATGCCGTAGAATGTATGAGTCCTTGTCCAAATACAGTTGGCTTAGGTTGTATCAGAATTTTATACAATATATCAGGAAACTCAAATTAAACCTTTATTTGCAAAATAAACTTAAAAGTACCTCATATAACCAGAGCCATTTTTTTTGTTATCAAATATCTAAAAGGACTTCAAAGTCATACTCCTTTGGAAACATCAGATGATCATATTAATCAGATGGATGATTTCTTTGATATTAAAATCACAAATATTTAAGCTATTGCAAGCAGTAAAAAGTACTCTAATGTGTTATGTAGTAAAATGTACGTCAACATTCTAACACTGATTTCCCTTAATTTTCCACTTTGGATCTCTATCTTTGATTTTGGTAAGCAAGTCAAATGGTACTCTAAAAGACCCATTAGTGCAGAGCCTCTGTAAAACTACTTTTTACATGACCTGCAGTGATATCAGACTGTGGTTATTACCTCTTTAAAGTCTGACAGAGTCCACAAACCTTTGAACAAGGCATATTTTGTTGCTGTTACTAAAGAAACCATCTTTGATCCCAGAGAATTTTTCAAATTATCATCCTATCTTTGATTACCATATTTGGCAAAACTGCTTGAAAAAAGCATTTTTGATCAACTATGACATTTGTGGAAAACAATAATCTTTACATCCCTGCCACTTGGGTTGAAATGCAAGTTGTGGTAGGGAAATGATGGTGGTGTCAGTCTTGGGTGAACAATTGAAGGCCTTAATGTAGCATGAATGTCCGACTTTTGTCTAAATGCTCTTATAAATGCTCTCTTTCTCATCTTTCACATCAACGTCTAGACAGTGTTTTTGCAGTGCACTACAGATTTCTTTTTTGTCACCGCTTTTGTTAATTCTGTTCATGGCACCGTTGGCCTATCTTATTGACACCTGAGGTTTCAGTGTCTACCTTTATGTAGGCAACACTCAAATCACTATATGGATGTCAGGTGATGATCACAATTGTGTACCCAACAGCCCGAGTGTCCTGGCAAGGTTTTTGGTATATGGAACACCTTTTATATCAAATTTGCAGACTACATATAATCCAGAACTATGTAATCAGAATTCCGTTTGGGCTTAAAAGACAAGATCAGGTTACTGCTGTCTATCAACAGCTGACATGGCTTCCTGTAAAGGAGAGAATTTTGTCTAAATCAATGTGTCTGGTTCACAAGGCAATCTATACTCTACTTCCCACTTTGTCGTTCTACATTCCAATGCTACACTCCTAGCTGCCTATTAAGGTCTGCCAACCACAAACTGTTAATGGCTCTGAAGTCTGGTTAAAAAACTATTGGCAGCAGAGCTTTTTCAGTGGCTGCCACTTCACACTAGAAACTTTCACCTCCCCCACTACGTTCCAAACAAACTTTCCCATAATTTCCACAAATGGTTAAAATTTAGCTCTTTCCTAAATCATATAATTTTAGGTTGTAATTTGTCTGTGGAACTGTTCATTCTCCTTAATTGTGCATTGGATAACTGTTTTTTCTAGTACCCTGAAACTGTACTGTGGGTGCCCCAGTATTAAAAGAGCAAAATACATACACATATTAGTATATATAGATGGTAAGCTCTATAGATCTATATTTATAGTTCTATAGAATGAACACAGGTATATTTGAATATTTTGCATATAGATTGTGAGAACATATATTGAAAAATATTTGGTATACGCGTATAGGGGTGCATCCTCAAAGCCACACAGAGCACATAAAATAATTTTCCTATAATACTCTTTCACTTACTCTTACATACTTCAGTGAATTAGGGCCAAAACATCTACAATTTAATAAAATAGACATATTCAAGGATTATTCATATACAATTAATATAAATAGTTAGAACTGTGTCCTCTTTGCACATTTACTAATAGTTTGGAAGTTCTGGGGATAATTCAAAATGGTATCTTCCTTCCCTGGCCAAATCTCACAGTAGAGACAGATAAGTCACTTCTGGGATGGGGTGGCCATCTGGGAGAGGCAGAGATCAGAAGCCTCTGCTCTACGGCGGACACCGGACTCCATATCAACTTGCTGGAGCTCTGGGCAATCCTATTCGCATTGAAAGCATTTCTTCCCATTGTGAAAGGGAAGATAGTGCGGATGTTCATGGACAAAACTACCACAATGTGGTACTGCAACAAGCAGGGCAGTGTGGGGTTGTGGACCCTTTGTCAAGAAGCTCTGTGTCTGTGGACATGGCTGGAACAGCAAGGCATAACCCTGGTGGTTCAACACCTGGCAGGTTCTCTGAACGCCAGGGCGGACAAACTCAGCCGTCTATGCCTAGTGGATCACAAATTGTATCTCTATCTGGAGGTGGTGCAAGGACTCCTACACTAGTGGTGAGAGCCTTGGTTAGATCTGCTTGCCTCCACAGAGAACACGCAATGTCAGCAGTATTGCAAGTTTGAGTTTCCAAGGTGGCAATTGCTCGGCAACGCTTTTCATCGCAAGTGGAGTTCAGGCCTCCTGTACCCTTTTCTGCCCATACCACTCCTGCCCAGAGTTCTCAAGAAGATCAAGAAGGACCGGGCCCAAATCATCCTCATGGCTCTGGATTGGGCACGGAGAGTATGGTATCCCAAGCTTCTTAAAGTGAGCATCAATCCTCTAAACAGGCTGCCCCTTTGGGAGGATCTTCTGTCACAGCAGCAGGGGAGGGTTGTCCACTCGAACCTGTCAACTATGCACCTTCATGCATGGAGATTGAGCGGCGGCAGTTGATGGCTTTTGTCCTTCCTTCCAAAGTCTGTAAAGTTATTTTGGCAGCCAGGCGTCCCTCCACCAAAACGGTATACACCTGCTGTTGGAAACGCTTTGTATATTATTGTACAGAAAGGTCTATTGATCCTTTTTCTGCTTCTCTTTTTGATATCCTTCTCTTTATCCTTTCTCTTGCCCAGCAGGGTTCTGCCTTGGGGACTCTCAAGGGCTATCTTTCTGCCTTATCTGCATTTCTTCGGCTGCCTGATCCGCCTTCTCTCTTTAAATCCCCCATTGTACATGGAGTCCTCAAAAGGCTTGTACATATGTTTCCCCCTACGCCCATTGTTATGCCCCATTGAGACTTAAATCTGGTCCTCACATTTCTGATGTGCGCTCCCTTCGAGCCTTTGCACAACTGAACCCGCTAGCTGCTCACCATCAAGACAGCCTTCTTGGTGGCAATAACATCTGCCAGGAGGGTGAGTGAGATGCAAGCTCTATCATCAAAGCCACTGTAACTCACTATCTATCCAGACAAGGTGGTACTCAGAACTCATGCCTCTTTCTTCCCCAAGGTGGTGACCCAATTTCATCTGGGTCAGAACATCACCCTGCCCACCTTCTTTGCTTCACCACATCCCTCTAAGGAAGAGCAGTGACTCCATCGACTGGACCCAAAAAGAGTGTTGTTGTTCTACCTGGACCGCACAAACGAGTTCCGGGTGGATGACCAACTCTTTTTGGGGTACAATGGAGCAAAGAAGGGTTTGGCAATACAGAAGCAAACCATTTTGCGCTGTGTCGTTCTCTGCATCAAGATCTGCTATGCATTGGCCAGCAAGCAGCCTCCTGAGTGCTTGAGGGTTTATTGTACCAGGGGCAAAGCTGCTACCACTGCGCTAGTTCAGGGCATTCCAGTCCTGGAGATTTGTCAAGTGGCAACGTGGGCATCTTTGCACACATTTGCAAAGCATTACTGCCTGGACAATCAGGTACAGAGAGAGGGACACTTCGCCCATTCAGTCCTACAGGACTTTTTAGTGTAAAGGAGATTTATCCGCAGCCCACCGCCAGGAGGCTATGACTTGAGTATCTATTCAAAGGTAAGGAATCTGCAGCTAGAAGTCTTTATCAGATGAACAAGTTACATACCTTTGGTAATGCATTATCTGGTAGAGACTCTATCTAGTTGCAGATACCTTGCACCCACCCATGCCTCCATGCTCTGCTGATATGTCTAATAGGGTTAGGGTTTATTCCTTTCAGGGCCCTAGTTTTGCACAGAAAAAATGTTGGTTCTATCCATGACTCTGCGCTTCTGGCATGGAAATTTTGTGAGTAAAAGAACTGACGTACGTGTGCCAGGGTGGTGTCTTAATAGGTGACTGTGACGCATCAGACGGCTCCAACAACGCTGACGAAGCCAGGCAGAGCTGAACGACGAACATGGATCCGAACGACGGCACCCGATGGCATGCGCAGGGTATTGTTCAGCAAAAAATTCAGGAGCTGACGAAAGGGAATTCAAAGGTAAGAAATCTGCAACTAGATAAAGTCTCTACAAGATGACACATTACCAGAGGTAAGTAACTTGTTCTTCTTGACTTGCGCTTCCACATTCTGCAGATAGGCATGTCACTTGGCTCTAGTATTGTTTGTCCGAGAGATACTTGAGGGCCAGTTTCTGTGCAAAATGGTGTTTTAGGGGCATTTGCGAAGTGATAGGTTTTCCATTGCAGCATCCTTCCCTGAGCGTTCCTGATGCCCCCATCCCTGTTGTTCAGGTATTGTTTGCATAGTGAGCTTTGGATATTTGTCTCTCTGACTATTGTGCATCCCTTTTTCCTTCTATTGTGTTGCAGTGTGGGTAATGGGTGGGTCCATACCAGGGATGTTTAATGGAAGTGGTGTTAGTGTTCCAATACACATCCATACTTAAATGTGTTGAATCTGACAACAGTCCATGGCATGTGTGCAATGTGAGGGTGTCAGTTTTATTGGTAGATGTGATGTTGCTGTGTTGTTGGTGTTGTGTGACACACTGTTGTGTACACTTCACTGTCCCTGTGCCTCAGATGTGCAGATGTGTGTTTTTGTGGACTGTTGTGGTGCAGTGTGAGTGACCTGCCCAAAGAGGGCATTTACTGGCTCTGAATGCGTCCTTCTTTGTGAAGACTCCGACTGTGTACATAATGACAAATGTATATGGTGCCCGTAGCGTGACCCCCATATCTTATGGAAGATGGTGCAATGATCTGTTGTTGAGCTGAATGACACATGTAGGTGTGTGAACTTATGGTTGGTTGCGTTCACGGCAGCGTGGATTTTGTGCATCTTTGATGAGCAACAGTAGGACATGTGTGATGGGCTCCATGGCGGCATAGGACATGTAACGCTGACTGAAGGAGAGTTGCTCCCTTTATACTCTCTGTTTCCGTCTGCTGAGACATGGTGTTTGGACCGCCGTGGTCATTTTGGTGGTGTGCAACCTCACAATGTGTCCAGCGGAAACACTGGTTCCTCCAGACTGTTTGTATTGTCTCATCACTGAGACGGTCTGTTCTGCCTGTTGGTGCTGGCGGGATCAGTGCAATCTTTGCTCCATAGGACTGCATGACTCATAATACAGTGATCCAACTGCCAAGCCGTTGGCGGGCCAACTGCCACTGCGGCGCACGGACTACCAAACATGTAATGAGGCCCATAACTTTGTCACCCTACTTTATTGTAATAAAAATTGTATGACAGTTTATTATATATTTGTATGTATGCATATCAAATATGTTTTTATTTTTTTAAATTATACATAGATTATCAACACAACAAAGCAAAAGAATGTACTGTGAAAAATGAATATTTATAGCCTGATTTATTATTCTAACTGCAGTCCCCACAAACATTGGGAAAAGTGAATGAATTTGGTGAAGGTGAGCTCAAACAAAATATTTTAACTCCAATTCCACAAATATTGTGTTAAGTCCACGCATTTGGTGTGGTTCACTGTTCTGTTCTACAAATAATCCCACGACTGATAAAAGTGCATAAATTGGGATGGTGAGATTTATTCCAGTCACACATACATTGGATGAGAATGCATACACCAGGGTTCAATACAATATTCTAAATCCAATCACAAAAGAGTTGCAGAGGATACAAATTTTGGAATTAACACTAACCTAGAATATATCAATGGACCTGAACATGAATATCTTTCTTCAATCACACAAACATTTCATATTCCAACTACATTATCAGAAACATTGGAAAATCTTCACACTTTCAGGGACCACTGTGAAAATACTGCTCTAACTCCAGTCCCATACTCATCGAGGAAAGTACATAAATTGGGGGGTGTGGTGTGACATTCTTGCTTCCTTTCCACATACATTGAAGAAAGTGTATAGAAGGACAGAGTTGTAATTCTATTCCCACAAACACTGAGAAATGAATGTGTAAATCTAGGGTGTGGAGGCCTACGATTCGGACACCAGAACACCAGTCTAACAAATACTGGGGAAGGGAGGTAGGTAAGTACATTTGGGGGGGAGCAAATATACTAATATAACATTCTAACATACATTTCATAACCAAAGTGTATACATGGGAGTTGGGCAGGTTTACTATTCTAACTCCATCCCCACCACCATTGAGGATAGAGCTTGAATTGGGAAGAGGGTTCATAAGCTATCCTAACTCAAATTCTACAAACACTGGAGTAATTGCGCATATTGGGGGTTAGGTTTACAGTTCTAACTTACAAACATTAGGGAAGATGCCTGCATTTGGAAGGAGTGCCAATTTCAATATCATAACTCCAAACCCATAAACACTGGGGAAAGTGTGTAACTCATCTAAACAAAACCAAAAACACAAAATATGTACTAAAATGTTTATAAACCACAAAACCTTATATAACACATATTTAAGAACAATAAAATTCAAATACTGTATTAAAACTGTATAAAATTATACATCAACATATTTTAAAAAAATAACCTCAAACTGCTATTGTCCCTGAAAATACATTGAACAAAACATAATTAAATTGAAATACAAAACAACTATAATCCACAAATGCATTACGCACACTCAAACTCCAAAAATGATAATGTTGTAAAACATATTTCCCATTAAATTGCACAAATCAGTATGCATTCAATTTAATAATTACAAATATGACATGTAATACAATATTATGTTAATTAAAAATCACCCACTAAACTAATAACCCCCCCTAAATTAAATTTAAAATAACGTAAAAACAAAACACTTCTCACCCAATTGTCCAAACTGGCATAAAACCTGAAAAATTGAAAAAATAATCTAATCATGTTAAAAAATATACAACCTAAAAATGAGTACTTCAAAAACAAATCTTTACAGTGAAACATAGAATTATCAATATACACATCATGATATTGAGGCAAACTATATTAAATGCCACAGTATTTTAGTATAATATGTTTTAATAACAAAAATATTGACAAACAGAAGTAAATAATATACTTACCTAAAATATAACATCCTGTCATATTTTACGTGTCATGATATTTTACTATAGTGATCTTGTACAACAATACTTAAGAAACTATGGGCAAGATGTATCAAAAACCCGTTTTGGATTTCCTAAATAGCGAATTTTCAGAAACCGCTCTTGAAGAAATGCAAAATGGTATGTTAGAAAATAGTGAATCCCTAATAGCGATTTCTTAAAAGTTGCAATCGCTATTAGGGAATCCTTTTAAAGGATTGGGTCTCCATTCATCCCTATGGGCCTGAGGGCCCATTGTGCGAATGGTTTTGCATTTCCTATTTTGCAAATTCCTTTTAAACTTAGGTATTGCAAATCCAAGGGTGCTGGGGGCCTAAGGCACCCTTTGATGCACCCCCCAAAAAGACTGTGCACATGTAAAAATATGCATTTGTGCTTGAGGACTGTTTAAGGAGGACCTGTTTAATGTTTATAATAAAATAGGGACTTAGTCACAAAAGTCATTTTGGAGTACCTTACTTACTGCAAAATGCAATTCACAAATGTCTTGTTGGAGATCTCCTCCTCCGCCTCTCCTATCTTTTCTGTGCAGAGAACTCTGCCCCAGTGATGGAGATCTCCACACACATAGGTATATAATTTAGCAGTAAATATTGGGCAGGGGATAGAATGAGGAGTAGCTGGAAAATGGGGAATAATTGCTATAAAATGGATGGATTACGTTAAGGGATTAGTTAAACTGAAGGAGCGGGTAAATGTGGTATATGCTAACATAAAGCACCCATACACATAATAGAAAGGCAGTTGCAGTTCACAAAAATACATTTAAATGTCATACTGTATTAATACTGACTAATCAGGCTTAAATGTACTCCCTCCATTCTTGAAGTCAAGTACTACACTTGACCAGCTACTGGTACTGCAACAACTTTCCATAGCAATCAATGAACGTAAGCAGATAATAATGCATATTGGAAAACATAAAGTAAAGGAAATAAAAAAAAACAATTTATATTTAAAATAACTTAAATTATATTATTACATGTTTTTAATTCAAAATTTGAAATGTTATTTGTTTTAAAATACATAATTAAATTTTAAGACAATCTGTTAGAAATATTATTTGTTTTAAATTAAATCTCAAATGAAATAGTACATACCTAGTATGCAAATTGTGACAATACAGTATACTGTAAGGGTGGGAGAGAGAAAAATAGCATTTAATTTAACTAAATGTATTCGAAAATAATAAAATAAAATAAAAATGATACTGAATTTAAAATGTAGTGTAGGTATGCTGTCCCTTGTTACTATCATAGTCAGGGCTGAATGGGAGTTAGAGAAAAGTTTACAATATTTTATCATTAAACATTTGTTTTCTAATTTGAAATAAATTAGCTTTTTCCTACTATTTTCTGTAGAGAGATATCCTCAGCTATGGCAGAGATGTACACAAACAAGTGGACAATTACTAAGAGTAAATTCAGTCATAAGAGTCTCTACCGCCTCTCTTCAAGAGTTGGAGACTTGTACGCCTACATCCAGGTTCAAATCTACATTTGGAAATGGTGAATGAATTCACCAATGAGACGATGCACCCCTAGCTCTACGTGCAGATTTCCACATGGATAGATATATACATACAAGCATTTTTGAGTAAGGGAAGTAGGACAGCACTAGTACTATTTCAAGTACTCACAAATACTGTTTACAAACATATGGCCAGACTTTGCTGCCAACGGCATCCTATCTATTATGTGAGTAGACCTCTGTACATGTGCAGAGATCTCAACACATGGAAATATATGTTTGTGTAGTAAGTATGGGAGGGACAACTGGAATAGTTGGAAAATGGGAAATGTTTGCTAATAATGTGTGGGCTTGGTAGAGATTAAAAGAAGGGTTAACGACAGGACCTGTAAATGCTTGAACGCACCCAAAAAACAGTAAGACCATTGCTATTCGCAAAGGCTACACATAAATCTACTACTGTATCTGAAATATATAGTCTCAAGTGTGCCAAGCCTTTGGGTAAATCAACCACTAACCATAGCCAGTCACTGGTACTGCAAAACAATCTCAAAGACATTAATGGAGACAAACTGTTAGAAAGTTATCCATTTGGCCCTGACCCACTGCCCCCAAACTATCTTTTACTGATACCGGAGGATACTGACTCTGGCTGTGGCCTGGGCACTGCTAACCAGTTCAAGGGCCAGTGCTTTATTTCAAATGGTATATGCAAATTAGACCTAGTTATAATTGGCTCTGCCAACCTAACTATAAGTCCCTGGTATATGGTAGGGCATGTAGGTTTAGGGACCCCGGTGTAGTTATAGCACGCACAGGTGTCCTACTGTGGTGCATGGTGTCATTGTAAGGGCAGGACTGCCTTGCTGGCTGCTTTAAAATAAAAGTAACCACACATTCAACTTTGGAATTAAAAATACTTCCAAAGCTTCAAACTGCCTTACTTTACCCATAGATCTGCTCTAGGTGCCCCAAGGTTTGGGTGCAGCGTAAATATAAGCAGGGTCTACCTCCAGGATTAGTTCGTCTCCTTCATGGTACATTCCTTCAGCCCCTGTGCATTCTTACAATCTGTCACCTCTTGTCACATGGCCTCCTGCTCTACTCCAGTGCTCCACTAAGAGTGTAAGGAGGCAGACCATGTAGTGTTGTGTAATGAAGTAGATTGGTAACTACAGGTCTGTTTCCTCATCAGTGAAGTCCCCTTTTCTCTTGAGTGTGGCTAGCTTCATCTTGGAATATGAGGTGTTGTGTGGCATCCTGTTAATGATGTTGGCCAATGGGGATGGGGGGCATGTAAGATGTGGATTGCATGTATGTGATTGCAGGATTAATGTGTGTCAGGTGTATGGGGTTTCCCTATTTACTTCTATTCAGAGTCATCAGCCCCTGTGCTGAAGAGGTTCACCCTGATGGCAGAAAACTCCACTACTAGGGTGAAGAACTCCTCCAATAAGCATGTAGCAGAAACCTGACTGTAAAGTTATTAATAGTAACTTTATGGTTATAATTTATGTTCAAGGATACCCCATCTCTTCATGTGAGGCATAGACTCACACATTCTACCACTAGATGAAGACGTCTACCCAGAACTGGTCTACTATTCTGGTGGAGCTTTTTACGTCAGCGGTAATCTATGTGTGCAGAGGTCTCTGCATGTAGATTTTTCTTTGAGAATCAGGCCCTACGTGGAATAGTTATGGGTTTTTGGCACAGGGCAGTAGTAGTTCCTGAGGTCTTGTAACCCTTGTCTGGGGCTGGATGGACTTCTTCTAACACCTCTGAAAACCTAGGACTTTGAAACTTTTGGGCTACAATTAACTCCAGAGGACCCTGACAAACCTGCTATTCCAATCTGACCAAGGTGGTACTGTGCTGAAGATTCAGGTTTCTCCCACTCAAAACTTTTCTGAAGCAGCAAATCTGATTTAGCCGCACATGGTGAAGAAGTTATCTGGCCTCATGGAGCCCTCTTCTTGTTGGACCTGGACCTGGCCCTGGCGCAAGTTCATCCCCTGACTTTTTGCCTCCTTCCTCCTATTTTTTCTGACCTCTCGCTGCTGGCTCTAGGAATATGAGCACTTTATCACTGCTGATCAGTGCTAAAGTGCAGGTGCTCTCCCTTCTAAAGTTGGTCTGATTGGCTCACACCTAATTGGCATATTTCATTTACCTATAAGTCCCTTGTACAGTGATATTCCTATACCCAGGACCTGTAAATTAAATGCTACTAGTGGGCCTGCAGCGTTACTTGCGCCACTCACTGAAGTACCTTTTCAAACCTGTCTCAGGCCTGCTGGGCACACTCTAAAAATGAGTATAAGTACAGGGAAATTTTCCCCACAATTTGGAGACACTTTGGAACTTACCTGGAACTGGTCACAATGCTGCTGGAGGGACTCACCAGGAACCGCCATGGACTGCTGCTGCTAGGTCACTGTAAGGAACTGCCACTTGCATGCATTTACCTTGTGCTGGCCTGCTGCTGGGCCCTGCCACCTGTGCTCCTCTCCTGTTATTGCTGCCCCCAGGGGCTGGGTGCTGTGGACTGGGACCCCTGCAACAAGTCCATAGCACCTGGAGAGCGCTTTGCCACTTTTCCTGTAGCGCTGGGAAAGAGCTTCCTTTCTGATACATTTATGCGCTTGAAAGCGCATCTTTGGTGGTGCCTCTGCACTTGGGGAAGTGCCTTCCTGAAGACCGACATCACCACCGTGACCCGGGCATTGCGCTAGGCCCAGTGCGAACTTTTGATGTCCCTAAAAACCTTCACCGCCGCGACCCGGGCTGTTTCAGCTAAGCGCGAGTGACGCGCTGGCTCCGGGAACCCCGGGGCACCATCAATTGAGAAACAGGAGTTAGCGCACTCCTAAAGTGCCCCCTGGGCGAAGCGCTCTCTGAGGAGCGCCCCGCTGCACAAACAGGCACCTACTTTGGTACCTGCTCACCATTATGGTCAGGCGGACCTGGCAGAAGCCGGGGACGTCGGGCGGGGATGGAAGCTCCCACCGGAGTCCCTTCTCAAGTCAGGCAGGAGGAGAAGGATGCCTTATCTGAGGCTCCCCCTGCCCACACGAAGCCCCAGGAGGAGCCCGACTGCAGTATCTTGAAGGGCGGGCGGGGTGGAAGCCTCATCGGAGGCTCCCTGCGCCACCAGGCCCCATTATTGTGCTTTTGGGCATTGTTGTGGGCCTCCCCTTTTGTGGAGGGGCCAGTGGAGGCCCAGGAGGAGTCCAGAGATCATGGCGCCCCCCTCTTTCCTCAATCATGGTGCTGGCTTTAGCCCCCCAGTTGAGTCCCGGGGGACCTCCTGAGATCACGGGCTCAAAGAGGGACTTTTATAAATAAAGGAGGGAGTGCGTGTTGCCCCCTCCTTCCCAAATCATCACGCCCCTTTTTGGCGCAGAGGAGCACCGGGGGCCTTCTTGACGTTCTCTGGGCACAGGAAGTGCCTTTCAACAAGGAAACAGGTACTTTCTACAGGACCTATATATTTCTTAAGTTCCTGTTGTGTAGACATTAATGATTTATATGTAACCTGCCTGTTTTAAAGATGTGTTGCATATATACTTGCTAAATGTTCCTTTTATGGGCATGACATGCTAAGATGTTTTCTTGATTTGCCATGTGTTTTAAAATGCTCTTGGTACAGGCATTTATGATACTTTTATAACAAGTGAATTCATTCAGTAATGTGATTCCTGACTACTGCTTTTGTTGCAGAATACTAAGTAACCTGTGTGTTATATGTGACTACTGCTAGTTCTGCAGAGTTACTAATGCGTAACGTTCTGACAACTGCTAAGGCAGCAGGATATTACTGACATGTTGTGTTTGGTCTAATAATTGCGTTGTGTACAATACAGTATATTTTCATATAACTTGGTGTTGTGTTTCCTTTGTGGTGGGGATAGTGCGTCACATGTGTTGTGTGTGTTGTGCAAATGCTTTACACATTGCCTCGGGGATAGGCCTGACTGCCAAGCTACCAAGGGGTTGAGCAGGGGTTATCTTAGACGTGTGCCTCCTGCGCCCTGACTATAGTGGGTGGGTTCTTCCTGGCTTAGGTGCATACCCTAGCCAACCAGAAACCCCATTTCTAACACTTCTGAAACAGCCTGTAACCTTGACCCACTGGAGGAAACCGAGTTCCAAATAAGTGACGAAGTATGAACCAACAAATTGTGATCGGGAGAAGGTGCCAAAAGTATTCAAGCAGTGACCTTCCCAGGGAGTGAAATTCCAATTTTTCCTTCTCTGAGATCTCTCATCAAAAACTAACTGCTTCACCAGGACCTCATTCAACAGATACTCAATCTTGCACACTGTCTCCTAAAGCCTGCTGTCTTACCCCCCAGAATATTTTGGACTTAGATTTTTGAATTTTCTGCCCGAATCAAACCTAGTTTCTGTAACTGACCTGCACCGCATCAGAGCTGACCTCAAATGGTGCCTATGTCTTGATCTACCACAACCAGTTGACTGTGGTTCTTGCTTAATACCTTTTGCCACTATAGTGATAAACAATAAAAAATCATATTTTCAGTTCCCCTATTGAATTTTTGTTGTTTTGGTGTCACTTTATTTGTTAAATTGTCTAAATTGGTTTGGTATTTTTGATTTGCTGTGTTTCATATTTATTACTGATTTGAATAAATTGGCACTAAGGGAAGCCTATCTACTTTGTGCCATAACTATCAGGAGATTTAGCTCCGGTTAATTGAGTTCATCCTGACAATAATTGTGTTTGTTGCTTGTGGTGGATAGTCAGCCCTTAATTAAACAAGTTAATTTCTCACACAAGTGTAAAGTTACTCAAAAGTGATGACTAACAGGACCCCATGGCCTTAATTCAGTGGGTAGTCCATTCCTTATAAATGTAAAGTTACAACATAACTTTTCACATGTAGGCAGAGGTCTCCACCAATGGGGGTGGCGATGTCCCTATGGTATAAAGTATAGGGGAACGTTTATTAAAATTCCCAAAATATAATAAAACTATTTTAATATAAATTATAATGCATATTAACTTAAACTAGGCATTTTAACTGTAGAACAAAATACAAAAATGCTACAGAAGTATTTGCATAATTTTGAAGTAAATATTTAATTATTCTGAATTAATTAAATCAAATATATTTTTATTGGATTTAAATAAAAAAGACATTCCCACCTAAAGTATAAAAGGCGCATTTATTTATTAGATAGTAAGAACTAATAGATGTTGTATAAAACATTAAAACATAGAGATGATATACATTTTTTTTTAAATATAAAATATAATGGTCAATTGATTTTTACACTCAAAATGTAAACATCTTGTACATTACTCTAATAATTATGGTTTATTTATATGTCATACGTTATCATTAAATTACATTTATTAATATTTGTACAAAGTTAAAACAAGTTCATTTAACATTAATTTCTATAGACTTTCATTTTAGACCTCTGCCTCTATTATTTCATATGTGAGGTTGTTGTTGTACCAGCGGGTGGCCATTTGTGGTATTGGACTCAACTAAGCTGTTAGCTAGAGTGCAGTTACTACTGGTTTGGGCCCTTCGTAGCTGTAATAACTATCAAAATTTGTGAAAGAAATGGGCTTGTAGGTCGGTGCGTCTTCCTCCTCAAATCTGTCCCTGGCACTCTCTCAAGCCTTCCTAACTCCTATCTCAGCCTCTCCCCTCAGTGAAGCAGTGTGAAAATTAAAGCTCTGGGGAAATGGATGACCTGAGGTAAAAAAGGTAAATAAATGCAGTCTGGATTTATGAAGGATACAAATTACTTGGTACACTTGGTGTTATATAAAATTATCTTGATGTTTTGCTTTCCTTCAAATCTATGTAGGGGAAGAGTTATTGTAGGCATCTTGTTTTGGAAAATTAGCCCTTTGCAATTTGGTATTAGGGAAAATTGTTTTCGTGGTCACACCAGGATTGGTTACTTTTGATAAGGAGAAAGGAGATGTGCCAAGTTCTTCTTGTCAGGTAGTCTACTCTTAATGTATCTTTACTCTTAACATATTTTTATTCTTTAGGTGTCTGTACAAGTTTTTCACTTTCAGATGAAATAGTCAGCACTGGAGTTACTGAGGGCTGTATTTATAGGCCCCTAGTGCGACAGGAGCGTCACTTTTTGTGACGCTCCTGTTGCGCTAAGCACTGCGCCCTATTTACATGGTGGCGTTAAGTCACGCCACCTTGTGAATACGGCCCATTCCCATGCAGTACTGTGCGTGGCAGGGGCGTGCAATGGGTGTTGCTGTGGGCGTGCCACAGCAACACCCATTGCATTTTGAAGCTGCCTCAGATTTATGAAATTTCATAAACCTGAGGCAATGCCAAAATCTAACCCACCCCTCGTTTTTTGTATTTTCTATGCGTGCTGCATTCAGAAATGATTGTTTATGTGCAGGAACATGTCCCTTCCTGCACATAAACAATCATTGTGCAGCATTGTGCAGCACACACAGAAGTGTCAAAAGCGCCATTAGTGACTGTTTATGTGCAGGAAGGGGCAACTTCCCGAAAATAAAAAATCACAACCCTCAACGCAGTCATCCTTGCTCAATGGTGCAAAAATGCCTGCGTTGGCGCTGACAGTTTAATTTAGCGCCAGCGCAGGAGGAAATGCAGGGGTGCACTGTATTTACTTAAATATGGCGCATCCCTGCATTTCTAAAGTGATGCAGTGCGGTGCTGCCAATTTTTGTGCAGCACCATGCTGCACCACTTTTCCTTAAATCTGGCCCTTCGTTGTTCTGTATAACTGGTTTTGGATGCTTGGTTTGGCTTCTAGCCTCATGAATCAGACAGGAAGTAGTGGAGCCTTGCTAGATTCCTAACTGTACTGAAATTACAAGCTCAGGCTGTCTTTCTGGTTGTTTGTATTGTTACATTGCCTTATAAAGGATCTTTTGATTGATTTCTTGAGTCACCCTGCTTGCTTGTAAACTATTTGTGCAATTCCCCATAGTAACCACAATGAGAACACCACAAAAAGACTCCACACAGTATTAAAAAAGTAGACACTCTTTATCTATTTATAGGAAAAGACCAAAGCAACAAAAATCCAATTAAGAAATCTCACTTTTCAACCGTAAACAAAAAACAATGCTGGTAGTCGGTTATGGGACAAAAGATGATGCAATACACTCCACGATGCAAGCGCACTTTGTGGAAGTAAAATACAGGAATATCCTGGACGTGCTCTTCGCCGAGAGCGGCTGATCGTTGTTTTCACAGGTAAAACTTCTTTCCTAGCCCAATAGCAAAAAAGCTGTTGAGACTGCAGGGGAGCTGTTCAAGGTTGCCAGAAGCACCAGGGGGAATCCCTGCTGTGGCCATAGGTTTCAAGAGTTAAGGAGGGAGTACAGCAGCCAGGTGAATAGAATGTTCTCTGCAATCTTTGATGAAGTGGACAGAGAGCTGCAGGGAAGCTGCTCTGCAATCCTTGACAAAGTGAGTGGCAACATGAAGGGAAACCACTCTGCGATCCTTGACAAAGCGGGTGGCGAGCTGCAGGGAAGCTGCTCTGTGATCCTTGACAACTTGCAGCAAGATGTAGGTTGAAAGGAAGTTGCTCTGGAGTCTTTGGTGTCCTGGAGACCCTTAGTAGAATTGGAGGCAAGTCAGCAAGCCCTTGGAGTCCCTCTGGGGTTAACTGTTGATTCTTGGCCGAGCAGACATCAGCAGGCAGCAGGGCAGCACAACATGGCAGAGCAGCAGTTCCTGGGAACAGTCAATCCTGGCAAGGTGGAGATCTTGGCATACAGCAGTCTTTACTCCTGCAGATCTCTTCAGGCCACAAGCACACTGTTTTTAGGGTGTCAGAAACGCAGTACATATACCTACAAGTGCCTTTGATGTGGGGAATGACTTCAAAAGGTTTCTCTGAAGTGCACAGTTCCCCCTTTCAGCCCAGCCTCGGCTCAGGACTATCAGTGGGAGGTAATCAGTCCCTTTTTATGGGCTCAGGCCCCTACCCTTTGAAATGTAACTATGAGCCCTTCCCAACTTCTTCCTCAGGAAAACACATCTGTATGCAGATGAATGCAGATGCAGTTGAGTATCCTGTGTTGTGAGTGTCTGAAGGGAATGCCCAAATGTAGCTATCATCTAGCCCAGGCCAGACGTGTATTGGAGACAAGCTGTAGGCACACAGAGCAGGGAGGGCAGAGAAATCCCCACTTTCTATAAGTGGCATTTCTAAAATAGTAATAATAAATCCGACTTTATGAGGATTTATCATTACCATTCCAATGATACTGAACATGATGCAGCTACTCAAATACAAAGTATTTTAAGGAATTACAAATGCTGGTCCACGAGAGGATCTTGCCTCACATTACTGAAAAATGACATTGGGAGTTTTTCATTACCAGGACATGTAAAACTTAAAAGTACATGTCCTGCCTTTTACTTACATGGCACCCTGCCCTATGAGCTACCAAGGGTCTACCTTAGGGGTGACTTATATGTAAGAACATGGAAATTTAAGGCTTGGCAAGAGGTCTTAAATGCCAAGTCCAGGTGACAGGCCTAAGATATGTCTTAGAGTGCTACTTCAGTGAGGGGCACAGTTAGTGATGCAGGCCCACTAGTGACATATAGATTCCAGACCATGGGCGTATGGTATAATACTTTACAAGGGACTTACAGGTATATTATATATGCCAATTTGGGATACACCAATGTTACAGTGTTTAAGGGAAAAGCACATGTACTTTACCACTGTCAGAGTCCTACAGTTAACATAAACATACAGCTACAAAATAGGAGGTCAACGGCAAAAAGACTGGGGTAAGACCATCCTAAGGATGCCAGGCCTAACAGTGGGGCATTTCAATATCTTGTTTCACATGTAATATCTCCCTATTTCTAGTAACTTTATATCCAATATGAAAATGCTGAAACAAATGGCTGCAAGTCCTACCATGCACCTTAAGCTATTTTGGATGCAGTATTTTGCCCTAGGGATTTCTCATTTACCAGCAAATATTATTTAGGTTAGACTAGTCATGCCATAAGATCATGACATAACTCAGTTTGACATCCACCTACCCACCTATAACACCAGCCAAATTGACAGCCACAATGGCTAAAGCATCTGCCAGACCATTAAAGTGATTTGGTTTTGCTGCTGTCTTCGCACAGCTCAATTAAAAACTGCCTAAACACCAAGCTCTCTTATTCAGGAATATTGTCAGTCTCATTTGATTCTTTGATAACATCAGAGCCCCACTGAAATTAACACCACAGCCACCTCCAATCAATACATTTTTAGCTGAATCTACTATGAACCATGGAAACACCTACTCCAATCTTCTTAGTGCTTTCATTTTTCATGGGCATTTTGTAATCAACAAGGTTAGATTTTCAAAGCATCATAGGATAGGTCCTGAATTCCTTCCTGAGTTACACATACAAGATGAAAAGTAGACCAATGTCAGAATCTGATAGGAGATTATTGATCTTTTGGATGGTTGTTATTCTAAGATTTTGCATTAATGAGAAAACTGAAGAGTTGATATATGTGCTATGCCTATTTCTAATAGTGACTGCTTAAATTTGGGTCAACAGAAATAGAGTGTTAAAGATATGGAGTGTAGAATCTAGTAGACTAGAGGGTTGGATGTTGAGGGGGAAGAGATGAAAAGAGGAGTCAAATCTTGGATTCATAGATTTCTGTGGTAAGGAAGGGTACGGTGCAAAGAAATGGTAGGTGTAGTGGTATGGTAGGAGGAAGTCCCAGAAGAGGCTTTTTGTCATGTAAGGTTTGGAGAGTGGGAGCTGACAGTAAGAGATGGGAGAGAGAATAAAATACAGCTTAAAAGTAGATTTACCTAGAGGACTGGAGTGAATCAGAGGATGGTATAGAGGAAGTCTGTAGAAAGAGAAGAGGTAGGCTGTGAGCAAAGTGAGGAAGTGTGGCAAGAAGGTTTGTTTCATAGGAATTTAAAATGTAGAGGGTAGGTATTAAAGTAAAACAAATCAGGGGATAAGTGATCGGAAGATGATATGAGAGAGCGAAAGGTGGAATATGGGTGAGTCATAGCATGATAAGGCCTAAGTGTCAAGAAAAGGCAATAAGAACAAGGTGTAATGTAATAGGTTTTGCTGTGGATGAACAGGCAAATGGAGAGAAGATAACTAGGTATAAGACAGAATGGTGATAGGTTGGGAAAGGCAGTGGGAGGTATATTAGATAGGAGTATTTTCCTGGCATGTGAGGTAGAAGTATTTAAAGTATGTTTGTCTGAAAATTGACAGGTTGTATATTCTGTAGCTGGGAGGTTCGCTTTAGGACTAGGTGCTGTGCTGAGAGAGGTTTACTTCTCAGACACCATTTAGATGATTTGTTTGGTTGCTGATTCGGTGTTTTCACTAGATCAGAAAGGTTGAATTCTTGACATCATTATATAATCCGTTGGTCCGAATGAAGTGCTCTGCCACAGGCTACATGAAATTGACAGGGAAGTTCATTATATAGGTGTGGTTGCTAGTACCTGCATGACACAACTTTGAGGATGGTTTAACAGATGAATAAGGGTTTTGTTTTTTAGATGTGCTCTTGTTGGTGTCTCTGGTGGTATAGGTAGTGTACAACTAAGCCCCAAGGCCAGCTAGGGATTTCATTAGGGTTCTAAAGTCTTATTTCTGAATTATGTGAAAATTCACAAGCAACTGTGAACTGGTAGAGTAAATAAAGGAATGGAACTTTCCACTAAATGCTTGTGTATGTGACAGCTCACAGGAGCAGGCTGTTGTGCTGCCATTGAAATATTGAATATCCACTTCAACTAATGGGGTAAATGCAATCGTGATATGTTCAAATCTATTATACCATCCGACCACTGAAAATCCTTCTGACATGCCTATCTTTGGAGATAACAGAGTGAATATTTTACCTCAGTGAAAATGTGAAAATGGACTCCTTTTGCCAAAGCTCTAATTGTGGCTGTTAGAAATAGGGTCTCTGGTTGGCAGTCAGTTTACACCCTATCCAAGCAGGGCCCCTCACTCTAGTCACGGTAAAGGCATTACACTCCTAAGACAAGCCCTGCTCACCCTCTTGGTAGCTTGGCACAAGCAGTCAGGCTCATCTCAAAGGCAGTGTATAAAGTAGTTGTACCAACACACACAGTAATACAGTGAAAACACTACAAAATGGACACCAGACCAGTTTAGAAAAAATAGTCAATATTTATTTAAATCAAACAAGACCAAAACAACAAACATCAAGCATACACAAGTCAAGATAAGAATTTTCAAAGCAAAAAGAGTCTTACTCCCTATAAAACAACAAAAATGTTGATTTAACGAAAGTACCTGGTTTGCGTTACAATTAAGCCACACAGGCGAGTTTGCACTGGAAAAATCTGCGATGCGTCATTTCCTTAGTCGCAAGTGAGGCAGTGCATCTTTTCTTCTCTGGTCGGGTATGCAATGTGTCATTTTTCTCCGCAAGAGAGCCATGATTTCCGGACACGGCACCTCGGATCTGCGCAGGGTCACGATGACTTTGACACCCAGTGACGATACCTGAGGAATCTGGTGACACAGTGTTGGAAAACCACGCTGCACGGGGTTTGCGCCGTTATCAGCAGCCACAAGCGGGTGTTGCATCGTTTCTCCAGCCACGATGCATCGATCTCCCAGCCCCGATACAGGTGGAGCGTCGATTTCAGCCGCAAAGCGGGTGAGGCATCTTTTTTCAGCCGCGTTGCAGCTAGTGCGTAAAATTTTTCCCTGCATGGCTTCCTGTGAGTTATTTTCAGTCCTTTTTCTACTAGCTTCGCCTTTCATGGGCCCAGGGACTGGATAGGGCACCTCTTGGCAGGGTAGGAGACTCAGCAGAGAGTCCAGGTGCTGGCAGAGGAAGTCTTTGATGACCCTGAGGCTTCAAAACAGGTGGCAAGCTCAGTCCAAGCCCTTGGAGATTCTTCACAAGCAGGTATATACCACAAAGTCCAGTCTTTGTCCTCTTTCAGGCAGAAGCAACAACTGCAGGCCAACCCAGCAAAGCACAGTCACAGGCAAAGTGGCAGTACTCCTCCTCCAGCTCTTCAGCTCTTCTCCCTTGCAGAGGTTCCTCTTGGTTCCAGAAGTAATTTTGAAGTAATCAAAAAATCTGGGGGTTTGGATCCACTACTTATACCCCTTTCTGCCTTTGAAATACACGAACTTCAAAGGAACGTCAGGTCCTGCCTTGCCCAGGGCTGGCCCCAGACACACATCAGGGTGTTATTGACTGCATTGTGTATGGGCAGACACAGCCCGTTCAGGTAAAAGGGCCAATCTAGCCCAGATGACTCATCAGGATATGCAGGGTACACCCCAGCTCCCTTTGTGTCACTGTCTAGTGGAGATTCACAAACATCCCAACTGCCAGTCTGACCCAGACAGTGAATAAACAAGCAGGCAGTCGAAGAATGGTTTAAGCAAGAAAATGCCCACTTTCTAAAAGTGGCATTTTTAAACAGACAATTTGAAGAACAACTTTACCAAAATATGTATTTTCAAATTGTGAGTTCAGAGACACCAAACTCCAGATGTCTATCTGCTCTTAAAGGGAAACTGCACTTAAAAGTTATTTAAAGACAGCCCCTATGTTAACCTATGGGAGGGATAGGCCTTGCAACAGTGAAAACTGAATCTGACAGTATTTCACTGTCAGGACATGTAAAACACATCTGTACATTTCCCACGTTTAACACACACTGTGCTTGGCCCATGGGCTACCTAGGGCCTACCCTAGGGGTGTCTTACTACATGTATAGAAAGGGAAGGTTTGGGCCTAGCAAGTGGGTACACTTGCCAGGTCGAATTGGCAGTGCAAGACTGCACACACAGACACTGCAGTGGCAGGTCTGAGCCATGTTTACAGGCTACTCATGTGGGTAGCACAACCAGTGCTGAAGGCGCACTAGTAGCATTTCATTTACAGGCCCTGGGCACCTCTAGTGCACTTTACTAGGGAGTTAATAGTAAATCAAATGTGCCAATCATGGATAAACCAATCAACAATACAATTTACACAGAAAGCATATGCACTTTAGCACTGGTTAATAGTGGTAACGTGCCCAGAGTCCTAAAGCCAACAGAAAATGGTCAGTAAAACTCTCAGACCAGGAGATCGCTACTGTTCACAGAACCTGCGGGCCTGGAGCTTGGGCCCACCCGCACTGCTAGGGCTGTGGGGCCTGCGGGGGCTACAGTTACGCCACTGCTTTCATGTTGTCTAGTGCAAAGAGGTATCTTTAAACCAATCCTAAAGTTTGGAAATTCTAATAGTTTAAAAAACAGAACTGATGATTTGACATATATGCATTGCTTTGACATTATCAGTGGATCTATGTATGAGGTCAGCCTAGGTGTAGTGAGGGTTCAACACCTTACAAATTAAGTAGCTCCTGCAGTAGCAGACCTATGAGGTTAATATGGGGGCAGAATTAACCACCTGGGTGCTTGGAGCGAGCTGGTCTCATCCTGGCACACGGTTCCCGTGTGCCTGGGACGAGACCAGCTTGTCCTGCACCAGGCCCACGGGGGGAGCCCTAGCGCTCCCCCAGGGGCCTCCCTCCCACACACCCAAGTCGGGGATGGAAGGAGGAATCGCTTCCCCTTCCACTCTTGACCCCCCCACTCCCTCATTGACATCTGATGACATCAGCATGCAAATCACGTGCTGACAATCAGAGGTCACTGCGGATCGCGCTGGTCCTGGAAGAGAAATGCAAAAGCATTTCTCTTCCGACCGGGAGGTGGGGCGGGAGAGACATGAAAGGAAAGGAAAGACCTTTCCTTTCCTTTCATGTCTCTCGAAGCATTTCTGCTGCCCGACTGCGATGCGATCGGGCAACAGAAATGGCCTCTAGACACCAGGGAATTTTTTTGTGTGTATATTTCAATAAGGGGAGCAGCCCCTTCGGCAAGGGCCGCTCCCTAGGGGGGCAATTTTTTTAAAGCCATTTCTGCCCCCCCAGGGGCAGAAACCACTAGACACCAGGGATTTAATTTTTTTTTTATCAATACTTACGCATAAGTGGAGCAACCTAATATAATTACCCCTAGACACAAGGAATAATTAATTTTTTTGTTTATCTTTTTATTATATATGTGGGGAGTGACCCCTTAGGCAAGGGTCGCTTCCCTGAGGGCCAAATTATTTTTAGGCCATTTCTGCCCCCCCTGGGGCAGATCGGTCTAATATAATTAGGCCGATCTGCCCCCAAGGGGGACAGAAACCACTATACACCAGGGAATTTTTTTTTTTATACTTACGCATAAGAGGAGCAGCAAGGGTCGCTCCCTGGGGGGCCAAATTATGTTTAGATCATTTCTGCCCCCCCTCACCCCTGTCCATACCCCCACCCCAAATAAATGAGGCCAAAGTTGTTCTGCTCACCAGTGGGCAAATTGGACAATTACCCCGATCCACACCCCAGGGGAGCAGAAAGTCTACAAGATGCCCAGGAATTTAAAAAAAAAAAAAGTGGGGTGGTGGGCACCAACCAGTATGGGCCTGGTTATGCCCCCACCCTAACTGAAGGGGGTAACAGTCTTTCAGCTCTCCCCCGCACACTAAAACATCTTATCCCACGGCAAGCAAGAGGACATTTGATTATTTTGGGTTTTGGTTTTACATTTGGGCCATGGGATCTTGGTAACTCTCCTAATTGTCCCACTTGGAATGGTGAGAGCTGCACTTTTTTGACTTTGGGACGCTGCCATGTAGAAAAATCCACAAGACCTAGACACATCTGAAAACTAACCATCTGGTTGATTTCAGGGAGGTGTGGTTCACATGCACCCCACACCATTTTCTTACCCACATTGCCCTGCAAACCTCCAACTTTGCTGGAAATCACACATTTTTCCCACATTGTTGTGATTGAACCTTCCGGAATCTGCAGGAATCCACAAAATTCCTAACACACAACATAGTCTCATCTGTACCGATAAAAATTCTGCTGAACTTGTCAGTCTAAAATGTTTTTTTTCAAGCTGCCCTTTTGGACCCGGTTTGGTTCCCCCTCAATTTTGACATGTTTTTGGCTCTTCCCTGTCACAGGCACTTGGCCCACCTACTCAAGCGAGGTATCATTTTTACCAGGAGACAGAGGGGAACATTGGGTGGTAGGAAATTTGTCCTGGTGCGGTGCACCCACACAGAAATATGGGAAAATATGATTTTTTAGCTAAATGTGAGATTTGTTGAGGATTCTGGGTAAGAAAACATTGGGGGATCCACTCAAGTCACACCTCTCTGGACTCCCTTGGGTGTCTAGTTTTCAGAGATGTCTGCGTTTGGTAGGTTTCCCTATATGGCTGCTGAGCCCAGGACTATAAACGCAGGTGCCCACCACCCTCGCTAAAAAAACCCAGGTAGTTTCGTATTTGATGATTTTGATGTCTCCGGATAGTGTTTTGGGGCATTTCCTGTTGCGGGCGCTAGGCCTACCCACACAAGTGAGGTACCATTTTTATCGGGAGACTTGGGGGAACGCTGGGTAGAAGGAAATGTGTGGCTCCTCTCAGATTCCAGAACTTTCTATCACCGAAATGTGAGGAAAAAGTGTTTTTTTGGCCAAATTTTTAGGTTTGCAAAGGATTCTGGGTAACTGAACCTGGTGAGAGCCCCACAAGACACCCCCTCTTGGATTCCCCTAGGTGTCTAGTTTTCAAAAATGTACAGGTTTCCCTAGGTGCCGGCTGAGCCAGAGGCCAAAATCTACATCTAGGCACTTTGCGAAAAACACATCAGATTTCAATTTAAAAATGTCATGTGTCCATGTTGAGTTCCCTGTCGCAAACATTAGGCCTACCCAGGCAAGTGAGGTACCATTTTATTGGGAGACTTGGGGGAACACAGAATAGCAAAACAAGTGTTATTGCCCCTTGTCTTTCTCTAAATTTTTACCTTCCAAATGTAAGACAGTGTGTAAAAAAGACGTCTTTTTGAGAATTGCCCTGTAATTCACATGCTAATATGGGCACTCTGGAATTCAGAGATGTGCAAATAACCACTTCTTCTCAACACCTTATCTTATGCCCATTTTGGTAATACAAAGGTTTTCTTGATACCTATTTTTCACTCTATATTTCAGCAAATGAATTGCTGTATACCCGGTGCAGAATGAAAACCAATTGCAAGGTGCAGCTTATTTATTGGCTCTGAGTACCTACGGTTCTTGATGAACCTACAAGCCCTATATATCCCTGCAACTGGAGGAGTCCAGCAGACGTAACAGTATATTGCTTTAAAAAATCTGACATTGCAGGAAAAAGTTACAGAGTAAAATGTGGAGAAAAATGGCTGTTTTATTCACCTCAAATTCAAGATCTTTTGATTTCAGCTGTTATTTTCTGTAGGAAAGGCTTGTAGGATCTACACAAATTACCCCTTGCTGAATTCAGAATTTTGTCTACTTTTCAGAAAGCTTTCCAGGGTCCAGCATTGGTTTCACACCCATTTCTGTCACTAACTGGAAGGAGGCTGAAAGCACACAAAATAGTACAAATGGGGTATGTCCCAGTAAAATGCCAAAATGGTGTTGAAAAATGGGGTTTTCTGATTCAAATCTGCCTGTTCCGGCAATCTGGGAAGATGGTGATTTTAGCACCACAATCCCTTTGTTGATGCCATTTTCAGGGAAAAAAACACAAGCCTTTTTCTGCAGCCCTTTTTTCCCTTTTTATTAAAAAAAACAAACGTTTCGCTGTATTTTGGCTAATTTCTTGGTCTCCTTAAGGGGAACCCACAAACTCTGGGTACCTCTAGAATCCTTAGGATGTTGGAAAAAAATGATGCACATTTGGCGTGGGTAGCTCGACAAGACTTTATGGGGGCCTGTTAGAAATGGGGTCTTTGGTTGACAGTCAGGTTACCCCCTGTTCAAGCAAGGACCCTCACTCTAGTCAGGGAAAAAGAGAATCACCCTCAGCTAACCCCTGCTTACTCCCTTGGTAGATTGGCAGAGCAGGAGGCTTAACTTCCGAGTGCTAGGTGTAAAGTATTTGTACCAACACACACAGTAACTTAATGAAAGCACTACAAAATGACACAACGACAGTTTAGAAAAATAGGAAATATTTACCCAAACAAAACAAAACCAAAATGACAAAAATCGGACATATACAAGTCAAGTTATGAATTTGTAAAGATTAAACTAAAAAATAGCGCTTAGAAACACAAAACGCTTCGATGAGGTATTAACACGGCGTCGTGACGGAGTTGTTCCCAACAAGCCGACACCAGTGGCACGGGACACGGAGTCGCTTAGACCCCTAAGTACAGTACCTCTGGTGAAGAGTGAAAACAAGTCAATGCGCGAAGTCGGGGATCGCGGCGTCTGTGCAAAACGTTGAATCCGCGCACTTTGAGCAGCGTCATTCACGACGTGGTGTGGCGACTTTCACAGAGTCACGGACTTCAGCGGGGCTGTAGCGGCATCGGGCCTGCGAAGGTCGTTGCGTTCCAGCAAAGATCACGGAGTCGCTTGTAGGTGGCGTCACCGGATTCAGCAGCGGCGTCGGTCCGAAGTCGTGCGAGGTCGATTTCCTTGGATTTCCATCAGCTTTCCTTTCAAAGGCCCGGGCACTGGATAGGGCACCACTTGTCAGAGCAGGAGTCTCTCCAGAGACTCCAGGCGCTGGCAGAGAGAAGTCTTTGCTGTCCCTGAGACTTCAAACAACAGGAGGCAAGCTCTAAATCAAGCCCTTGGAGATTTCTTCACAAGATGGAAGGCACACAAAGTCCAGTCTTTGCCCTCTTACTCTGGCAGAAGCAGCAACTGCAAGATAGCTCCACAAAGCACAGTCACAAGCAGGGCAGCACTTCTCCTCCGCTCTTCTCCAGGCAGAGGTTTCTCTTGTTTCCAGAAGTGTTCTAAAGTCTGTGGTTTTGGGTGCCCTTCTTATACCCAATTTCTCCTTTGAAGTGGGCCTACTTCAAAGTGAAGTCTCTTTTTAATGTGAAATCCTGCCTTGCCCATGCCAGGCCCCATACACTCACCAGGGGGTCGGAGACTGCATTGTGTGAGGATAGGCACAGCTCTTTCAGGTGTAAGTGACCACTCCTCCCCTCCCTCCTAGCACAGATGGCTCATCAGGAAATGCAGACTACACCCCAGCTCCCTTTGTGCCACTGTCTAGTGTGAGGTGCAACCAGCCCAACTGTCAAACTGACCCAGACAGGGAATACACAAACAGGCAGAGTCACAGAAATGGCATAAGCAAGAAAATGCTCACTTTCTAAAAGTGACATTTTCAAACACACAATCTTAAAATCAACTTTACTAAAAGATGTATTTTTAAATTGTGAGCTCGGAGAACCCAAACTCCACATGTCCATCCGCTCCCAAAGGGAATCTACACTTTAATTAGATTTAAAGGTAGCCCCAATGTTAACCTATGAGAGGGACAGGCCTTGCAACAGTGAAAAACAAATTTAGCAATATTTCACTGTCAGGACATATAAAACACATTACTATATGTCCTACCTTAACCATACACTGCACCCTGCCCTTTGGGCTACCTAGGGCCTACCTCAGGGGTGCCTTACATGTAAGAAAAGGGAAGGTGTGGGCCTGGCAAGTGGGTACACTTGCTAAGTCAAATTTACAGTTAAAACTGCACACACACACACTGCAGTGGCAGGTCTGAGATATGATTACAGAGCTACTCATGTGGGTGGCCCAACCAGTGCTGCAGGCCCACTAGTAGCATTTGATTTACATGCCCAGCCTTCTCTAGTGCACTCTACTAGGGACTTACTAGTAAATCAAATATGCCAATCATGGATAAACCAATCACATGCAATTTACAAGGAGAGCATATGCAGTTTAGCACTGGTTAGTGCTCAGAGTTCAAAAGCCAACAGCAACAGGTCAGAAACAATTAGGAGGCAGAAGGCAAAACAATTGGGGATGACCCTGCATAAGCAAAAAAGCCCAACAGGGTCTAAGGACGAACTACCCCAAAGAGCTAAACAAAATGCCTGGTAGCTGAGGTGGAAAAGGCCTGGCAGCGAAGGGGTTAATGCATCCCTGGGAATATTGAATCAAATCTATGCAGAGCTTAATGCCCTGGCAATATTCAGGTCTGCTGTACAGAAATAGTATGCAATATTAGAACAATTTAAAGGAACAATGACACCAATCACTAATTATACTGTGTTTGCTCAAGTCAGGAGTGAGCCTAGATCTGGTGTCAAGTCATGTGAAATATTCCCAAATATCCGGGCCTGTTTCAGAAAGCATTTTCTCCGAGTAGCTCTGACTTACTCCACGCATTGAATTATTTCCTCCATAATATATACCATCCAATTTCTCGGTGACCAAAGGCCACACTAACTGAAAACAAAATGTTGATTAAAGCATTGCAACCATGATGTTTGTGTTTCAGATTTCAATTTCACATACATGTTCAGCGAAATAGACATAACAGCTATAGAGTACGTTTATTTAATCTATTGATACATGTCTAATCTAATGTCTCCTTTGTTGATAGGACCATTGATGGAGTGAATTATCCAGGGACGATCAAGAAAAAAGAGGAAGCGCAAGAGCAATACGACCGAGCTATCTCACGAGGACAAAGCGCTGGCCTGGTCAAGTAAGGATCAATTTTATGGAGCAAAACATGATTTCAAAATGTAAATCAGTAAAATAACTTTTCAGTCAGAAAATGTGCACGGATTAAACTAAAAAAGTTCGAGAAGAGAGCCAAGCTGTGTGCGAGGTAGACTAACATTTCAGATAACTTTAGGTGCAAAGGGTGGGTAGGTGTTGATGAGAACATTTTTTCTACTGCACTGTACAGAGGAAGAGGCCAATCACAAAGGCATTTTGGGGTATGTAAAGATGTAGTCTTGTAGTATTTTGTATACTCTTACATGCGTTTGCGAACCGTCCCCGAGATGTCCAACTCCCTACAAATGAAAGTGAATCTGAATATTGCATGACTAATCATATTTTAGATATTTTGGGACTAATTCCTTGCGTCATGTATGAATATATAAAAGGGTACTACAAGAGTATGTTTTTATGTACTTCAATATGCCTTTGTGAATAGGACCGATGTTATTTAACTCAGACCATGTTAATTGTCTTAATATTAAAGTTGGGTACTTTTTGTAACCACTATCAAACACACAGCAAAAGGGAAACCTTGACATAGCAAAACACACGAGAATATAGTACTTCTTTCAGTGATGTTTGTCTTGAGAGGAAAAAAGTCAACAGTATACTTAAGTGAAGATCCCAATGTGCATTCATTTTGACAGAAAAATCCTTGTTATGGGCTGCAATATTGTGTTGTGTGTGCGCATCTTTAAGTTTAGAAATACCAGAGAACTAAGATTGTCGATCAGGCACACAACCTTTGCTAATGACATATTATGTCTGTGAGAAAGTAGCCTCTTTCTAGCATGGTTACCCCCACTTTTGGCCTGTTTGTGAGTGTGTGTGTCAGTGTGTTTTTACTGTGTCACTGGGATCCTGCTAGCCAGGACTAAAGTGCTCATAGATAAAAACCTATATGTCAGTATGTTTTGCCTGTCTCACTGGGATCCTGCTAGCCAGGACCCCAGTGATCATAGTTTGTGGCCTAATGTGTATGCCTGCGTAGTGCCTTACTGTGTCACTGAAGCTCTGCTAATAAGAACCTCAGTGCTTATGCTCTCTCTGCTTTTAAATTTGTCACTGTAGGCCAGTGACTTCATTTACCAATTTCAATTGGCATATTGGACCCCCCCTTATCAGTCCCTAGTATATGGTACCTAGGAACCCAGGGCATTGGGGTTCCAAGATATCCATATGGGCTGCAGCATTTCTTTTGCCACCCATATGGAGCTTAGACAAACCCTTGCACAGGCCTGCCATTACAGCCTGTGTGAAATAACGCACACGTCATTTCACAGCCATTTTCACTCCACTTAAGTAACTTATAAGTCACCTATATGTCTAACCTTCACTTGCTGAAGGTTAGCTGCAAAGTCTCTAAGTGTGAGGGCACCTTTGCACCAGCAAAGGTGCCCCCACATAGTTCAGGGCCATTTCCCCGGACTTTGTGAGTGCGGGGATGCCATTACAGGTGTGCACTACATATAGGTCAATACCCTTATGTAGCTCAACAATGGTAACTCCGAATATGGCCATGTAACATGTCTAAGATCATGGAATTGTCCCCCCCATTCCAAATCTGGTATTGGGGAGCCAATTCCATGCATCCTGGGGGCTCCACCATGGACCCCCAGTACTGCCAAACCAGCTCTCTGAGGCTTGCATGGCAGCCACAGCTGCTGCCCCCTCACAGACAAGGTTCTGCCCTCCTGGGGTCTGGGCCGCCCAGTCCCAGGAAGGCAGAACAAAGCATTTCCTCTGAGAGCAGGGTGTTACACCCTCTCCCTTTGGAAATAGGTGTTACAGGCTGGGGAGGGGTAACCAGTTTTCTTCAGCAACCTCAGCTCCCAGTCATCAACTGCAACAGTTTCCATGATGTGCACACTCTGGGGACTCCCTGTCTTAATCCTGCACCAGAAAAGCAGAAGAAATCTCCTGTGGAGTGACAGAATCACTCCCCTGCTCTAAGCAGGCACCTTCCAAGGTGGCGACCGGTACCCTGGGACTCCTCTCATGGCAACGAGCGTGCTCCTAAGGACACGGAGGGTGGACATCATCGACATAGACTGTCCTGAGGTCCTGCTGACGCAATTTGGGGGAGGTAAGACCTTGCCTTCCCCATGAACAATGGTACCCCTATGTATTGTGTCTTCTTCACCTCCCGAGGCCTCTGTGCACTCTTTGCAAAATTCCTTTATGCACAGCCTGGTTCAAATCCCCAGCACTCTACCCTGTGACGCTCAACTCGCCGATTTGTTCTCCGGCGACGTGGGACCTTCTTTTGTTGTGCTGCATCAACTGCATTGTGCACCTCCTTTGAACCCAGATACTGTGGCTTCTGGGGGTGCTGGCTGGCCCCCTCTTCCTCCTCACACAGAGTTGAGGCCCCCAGGTCCCTCCTGGGTCCATCCAGTGCCATTTTGATGAAACACACACTTTTGCCATAGCCAAGGCTTGTTGGCGCCTTTCAAACACGAAATCTTATTTGCAACGACCTTCACACCATGGGAAATCTTTTACATTATGCAGGAACCCACTGACATCTTCCTAGGGTGCATTTCTGTAATCTTCAACTAACCTGGGACTCTTCTTTTGCACCCCCTTCTGGGTTGGCAGTGGCTTCTGTCCTTCCTGGAACTTCTTTCGACTTCTGGACTTGGTCCCCTTCCTTTGCAGGTCTTCAGGTCTAATAATCCAGCAGTTGTTCTTTGCAGACTTGGCTGGATGCTGCAAAATCCCCAAAACGAGGTGTAGTGTGTCCTAGGGAAACTTGCAGTACTTTACTTCTGCTTTTTTGGGTTCTATGGTGGGGTAATTTACTTACCTTCACTGTATTCTTACTCTCCCAGCGATACTGCACACACTACACTTGTCTAGGGGGGAATTTGTGATTCACATTTCACTTTTTTAGTATATGGTTTGTGTTGCCCCTAGACCTATCCCCCCCTTTGCATCCTATAGGATTTCCTACTGTTTGCATTGTTCTATGACTATTTACTTGTCTGATTTTGGTGTCTAGTGTACATATTGTGTATAATACTTACCTCCAGACGTTGTATTGTCTCTATTTTTGGTACTGTGTCACCCAAATACATACCTTTATTTTTTGTAACACTGAGTATTGTCTTTACTTGTGTATAAGTACTGTGTAACTATAAGTGGTATTGCATGAGGTTTGCATGTCTCCTAGTTCAGCCTAAGCTACTCTGCTATACCTACCTCTAGCAGCCTAAGCTGCTAGAACACTACTACTTCACTAATAAGGGATAACTGGACCTGGTATAAGGTGTAAGTACCCAAGGTAACCACTATAAACCGAACCAGCCTCCTACAATGTCTTACATTTCGGGATATAAAATAACATATTTGTTGAGTATGCCAACTTTTTTTGTAGACATGCACCCTATTTATGGAGCTATTGTCAATTGTATCTTCAAATCTCTTATTCGTGCCTGTAGATGGTGCCTGATTCTTTCTGAACAGACCTTTGACAAGGTCGCGCTATAATAAAACACCAAAAATTGACTCTATTTGTATTTACAAGAGTGGTAGGCTAGACAGTGAGAAAGATGTAAAGTGACGAGTGAAATTGTGTAAATCATTATCAGCAATTCAGATGGGAAGAAGCAAACCACGTAACTACAATTATTCAAAATGTTAGGTTCTAAAAGGGACCCAAATCTATTTTCATTCTCACTCCAGCATTACAACCTTGTTGATCATCACTGTTCTTTCTCTGAATGAAAGTATATATCCTCAAGACTAGGAAAGACCAAGAAACCCCCATATCTTGACCTGGATAATATTATACCTGTCATTCACTTCCAGTTACGAGTTTATGATGGTGTTTAATCCCAGCCAAGCACCACTGGGACTACCCCCTCCAGGGAGAGGCTGATCTCTACATGAGTGTCAGAAGCCGACATGAGCCCCAATCTGAGAGAGGGATCACAAGTGCACCGGAAACTCAAATGTAAGCTGTCTAAACAAAATACCTCACTCAGTAAACTTAGGCGACTTTTCCGCTGTGTCAACATGAAACAAAAAAAAAATACAAATGTGAATAAAAAATACATGTATTTTACTCATGTAACACAGTTATTGAGTCAAGACCCGGACAACATACAAGGATGTGAGGATACATATGCAAAGACAGGTACAATGAAAAATTGAACTCTGGAGTAGTAAAGATGACAACTGAATCATCCAAGCATTGCCACTGTGTTCCACTAGACAAGATGAACTCCTATAACATACTTAAAACTATAAATGAAACATTCGCAGTCACATTTTTGAAGAAAAGGCTGTGCATGACGGGGGCGTGAGTTATACTTGAAAGAACTCTAACTATAACTGCTGAATTTCTATTTGTATGAGTAAATTCAAAACCTAACTATAACGTCCCTGTAACCTTTGTTTTTTCAGTGAATATCTGAGGTTTTTTAAATTCTATTTTCTTACTATAACATCCCTGTAAGCTATGGCTTTCTCAGTACATTTCTATTATTTTTTTTAATGTAAAGTCATTTCATGACTATACGTTAATCAAACCACCAGAGCGCATGGCCTTCGGCCTGCAGCCAACCATGTACCATGCACAGCTAGAGTTGCCGCAGTGGGCCGGTCCCTTTATGGAGCTTTTTTCAAAAAGTTCTCCAAACTGCTCCAGGCTTCTGGATCTTCTCCCAGATGTTCTTTTAAGGTTCTTTTGAGGTCCACAGCTCACCCCAATGTTCCAGAAGCTCTGAGATGCTCCTTGAGAGTGCAGAATGCAACTCCCAGAATGCACCTGGCCAAACTCTGATTTGGCCACTGGACAGTGGTCAGTTTCTTCAGGAGTTGGTGCAGGGGACTCTGGTTAGCAATTTTTCACCTGCAGCAAACAGGGAGTCCCTCCTTGAACCAGTTGAAGCCAGGCAAAGTCCTTCTTTTGATGAAGCCCAAGTGTGCAGCTGGTGCAGTCCTCCAGAGTACAGTGTCCAGGTGCAGATCAGGGGTCCAGCAGGGCAGTCCTCCTTCTCCTGTAGTTCTTCCTTGTAGGGATCTGGTAGGGATCTGAGGTGTGGGTGCAGGTCTACCAGATTTATCCTTGCTCCTGGGTGATAAACAGGGGGTCCTGGTTCTCCAATCAGGGGCAGGCTCCTTCCCCTTGTGATGACCACTTCCTGGGAAGTGAGCCAAAAATCAATCCCAGGGAGCAATATTCCTCAAAAATCCATCATGGCTGAAATGTATTTTTGGAGGGTACATCTGGCTGAGCCCAACCACTGGTGTGGCTACAAATCCTAAACACATGCCTCTCCTGCCCTATCCTAATCTGATCAAGGGGGCACCTAAGTGTCTGGGTTTACAGGGTGTGAAGGACCAGTTTGGCAGCACTCCCCCTTCCTGCTTCTCCATCACTTTGTGTTGAGCCCAGGCCACTTCACACCTCATCAACACAGCCAGGCCAGGCTGCCAGAGGCTGACACATCAGAGCAAAGCACTACAGTGCTGAAGTTGGCAACTTTTTAGGTAGAGTTTAAAACTCTTTACCTGAACAAGTTGTATTAAATCCAACAATTGTAAGTTGTGGGATTTATTTTAACAATTAATTTGATACCAAACCTAGGCATCTGACACTTAAGGGACTTTATAAATTGAAATAAAGTCTCCCCTTTCTAGCCTATGGAGGCCAGTCACTACAACAAGGGAAAAATACATTTGGCTGTTTTACCTCACCAGGGCTTATAAAACTATTTTTATAAGGCCCCTGCTTATAGTTACATGGCACCTAGCCCTAGGGGCACATAGGGCACACCTTAGGGGTGACTTATATGTACAATTAAGGTGGTTTAAGACTTTGGAAGTATTTTTATTTCCAAAGTCGAATTTGCATGTAACTTTAATGTAAAAGCAGCCAGCAAAGCAGGCCTGCCTTCAAAATGACACTGGGCACCTCAGCAGTGAGCCTATGGGTGCACTACCTATGCTGGAGTCCCTAAACCTACATGCCCTACCATATACTAGGCACCAGTATCTGTCCAAAAAGTTTGGGAGGGACCAGGGCAAAAAGGAGGGCTTTCCTACAGTGTGTCAGTGTTCGAATGGGTCTGTGAGTGAGTGCATGAGGGTCTGAGTGGATTTGTGAGTGGGTGCTGAGGGTCTGAGTGGGTTTGTGAGTGTGTGCATGAGAGTCTGATTGGGTGCATGAGGGTCCACAGGGCTGTAGGGGGACCACCCGGCCCCCCTGCATTACAAATATCAATGCCCTGGGACTTGGCCCACCCAGAGGCTTAGGTAGTAAGAAGCACTGGGGGAACCCACGCTTAATTTTTTTTAAACGGTTTTGCCATGGATCATGACCCATCATGAATTCACAGAAAACATTTTTAAAAGTGATTTTTAGCCCTGTGGGAGGGTCCCTCTAGGACCCCGCCACCAGAGCTAAGGGGCCTGGGTGTCACTACCCTGGCCTCTTTTCTCTTTTCTTTTTACCTTTTATATGGGACTCAGCTGAAGCCGAGTGCCAATATTGCTGCCAACACCTCCTGGTTTGAAGTGTAGACAGCCAATCAGATCTCAGCATGAAATTACAAGGGGCAGCAAATCATTCACATCCCTATATCCACAAATTTGGATTTTCTTTCATTTTTCTAAAACTGCTGAATGGATTTACACCAAATGACAAAAAGGGCGTTTTGTGAACCAAGAGCTACATTTCTGCCAGATTTGGTGTCATTCCATCCAGTGTTTTGAGCACTATCACTGTTCAAAATCCTTCTGGAAAATGAATAGGGAAAATGCGTTTTGGGACAGCAGAAAACACTTCACAAATTAGGAATCTTTCTTGGAGTATGTATATGGAACTGTTACATCGGAAAAGTAAAGGACGCTTCATTAAAGAAAACTGATGCTTTATTGAGAACTTGGAGCTATCAGCTTCCCAGTAACAGGACCAGGGCTACTGCTGATATGCAAAATGTGTCCACACTTCAAGTTCCAGGGTGCATCAATTAGAACATTCGTAATGGGATTACAAGCGGAAACCACACTTCCCACCAACACACAGGAAATATTCAAAGTACACAATACCTAAATAGGAAAAAAGCTATTATCATTCACCGTTGATACAAACAAAAAAAACATCATGTGTGTGACTGAAAAGTAAGATAACAAAATACGTTAGTCTACAAGGTCCATCCTTTTAACAAGTACACCTCACATGGAGAAACTCACTAATCAATTGTTTGTCCTTGTTGGTATTTTTATGAATTTGTTCACAATTTGTTTAATCTCTCTGACCAATACTTCCTTTGCTTTTTTCAGAGTAATGAAACCACCTTTAATATCCACACAAACCTTTCTTTCTTCTGCAGCAATAATGCTACATACGGCAATGCACCATTTGACAGTTTCAAAGAGTTCCCATTTCTTCTAAAGCTTCAGTGAGATCCCAAAACTAGGACATTACTTTCTTGACTAAAACCTGAATCCTTACTATCACTCAGTGACAAACTTATATCCTCCATCTGACATCAACTTTGATTCATCCAAAAACAATTGTGGGACTTACACTCTTTTCCTTAACTTTTACTAACCAAAACAGACAAAACCGATTTTCAGCAATCACCGACTTGTGTTCAGCCTCCGTCTTAGAAAATATTAAAATATCATATTTGAAGGCAACAGCAGATGGATTGTTTTGGAGCACATTTGACATCAATATTTGACAAATGGCTACAGCCAAACCAAGCCTAAGTGAAATTCTACAGAAGTGGTAGAAGCCATCAGGTCTTATGGAAGCATTCAAATGATGTGGCTCAAGGTTTACCTCAAACTGGTGGTAGGCTTCCCTCAGATGCAACTTGGAGAAGCAACTGGAACCACCCTCTTTGGTAATTAGGTCTTCTATTTTTGGCAATCAAGAACATTTTATCTATATTGCATTATTTAGGCTTCACATTTGTAGCTTCCCCAACATTTTACATGCCAATACAATTTTGGAGAACACAATGTATACACTGGCTCAATAATTTCTTGAAAGCACATCTCTTTAAGCAAATCTGAAACATCATTCCTCACACCAGGAGGAACAGTGCACGTTTTATGGTTAACCTGCATAACCCTTTTTTTTACCCTGATGAAGTGTGTGAAGTCCTTGTCCAACTTATGCTGAAACACAGACTTATACTCATCCTGACATACTTTCCTACTGTTCAATGACTACAGCCACCTTGTTTCCATTAAAAAAACAGTTTTTTCGTAGTACCGGTCAGTTGAAGTTCAGTTTGGTGCCACCATCCAAGGACATTGATCCCTTGCTCCTAACATAACCCGTCCCTTAATATATTTGTTCAAAGCAGTTGGTCTGAACTTTTGGATTTAACCCTGTCTAGTGCAACCAGTTATCCCTGGTCGGGGCTTTATGCTTCTAAGCACTAAACTGCATGTTAATCCATAAAAATTCATATCTTGATATATAAAATACTTATTGGATTTTTTTCATTTTGGTCTTGTTTTGTTCATAACCTTATTTTCTATCATTCTAACCAGTGTGGTGTCTTTTGGTATGGTGTTTTCACTATTTTACTGTTTGAAGTGTTGCACTAATACTTTACACATTGCCTCTTGAGTTAAGCCTGACTGCTCTGGTCAAGCTACTAGAGGGTGAGCACAGGATAATCTATGGTGTGTGTTTGACGTGCCCTGACTAGGATTGTGGTTCCTACTTGGATAGGGTGCATACCTCTGAAATATGATATCTTTAGGACCCATGGATTTTCTGTAAATTTGTTTTTCTTTTCTGCCCTTAAGTCTCTTTATTTTCCTCCCACTATTACATGTAAAGGTCTACGAATAGTGTTTGTGCTCACCTTGACCGGAATTTGAGATCTGTATTTGTCTCATGATGTTCCTTCCTCCAATACCTCTTTCACAAAAGAAAACTCTTGTTCCTTCATTTCCTCTAAACAGTGTTCTTCATTGGCCATACTGGAACTTGTAACAGAAAGGTTGCCCACTCCAGGTGGCTTTACTGTATAAATGAATTACTCCAGGTACTTCCCTCAGCAGGGACTTAAGCTATGAAAGTAGATATGTATTTCACCAAGGACTTCACCATCCTTTCTTCAAACAACAAACCTCTTGCTTCCTTGCTAGACTAGTTTCTAGTCTAATCTCACAATTTTGGGCTGATTCTCACTAAAACTGCCCAATGATATAAGGCCTGCATTTGCATTGCCTAAAAAGCACACAGCTCTTTTTCCCCATTCTCTTAGTACATTCAAATCAATATCACTGCCTTATATTATGCCTCTTCTACTAATAATTTGGCAAGAGGACCAAACACGTTCAGTAATTTATCCTGACAATGTCTTAGCAAGTATTCCTGACCTTCGCTAGGATCTCTACCCAGCTTCAAATCAGGATCTAAATTAGGTGTAATTGTTTCTTTATTACCTACAGGAGGGCATGAACATTCTGTTTTCATCACAGTTCTCTCTTCTCTCTCCAATGGCTTTCTAATCCAAGCATAGAAATACTCTGCCACATTGTAGGAGGCTGGTTTGGTGTGTGGTGGACACCCATGGTGTTGTCACCTAAACCAGGTCCAGGCAACCCTCATTAGAAGGTGTAACAGTGTTAGGAAGCCATAGCTCTCTAGTGGTAGCTGTGGTGAGCAGCCAAGCCTTATCTAGGAGGAGTGTAATGCACTTGTAATACCACAGTAGTCGCATAGTAACTTATCACACATGAAAGGGACCACACAATGTTGCAAAAATAAAGGTACTTTATTATAGTAACACTGAACTAGAATTCAATAGGCAATCCCCCCTCTCTGGAGGCAAGCATACACAAAATATATACAGGTGAGTACTAAGGATTAGCATAAAGGCATTAGAAATAGCAAGAAATAGCAAGGGCCTTATAGATATGGATTATTGGTAAGGACGAGTAAGTACCTAATTTTAGAAATAAGCCACTAACGCCCACTAGGTCCAGTCAGGTCTCAATAAATTATTCCCCGCTCAACCCTTGTTAGCTTGGAAACGAGCGACAAGGCTTAACTTAGGAGACAAGTGTGTAAAGCATTTAAAAATCACAAAACAGTAAATATGTAAAACATAATAAAAATCCAACACCAATTTATAAAATTACATTATATGTTTATCTTTAAATTGACACCAAAAAGATTAAAATCGGATAAGGGGAACCAGAGATACAAATTTTTAAAGAATTAATGTTTCTAGCGCATAGAAGCAACTAGCGTTCAAAGGGTTAGAAAAGGTCACACTGGACAGGGACAAATCCCAGAGTTCAGACCACCCATGAACTAACACTGTTACACTTAGTTTTAGAAGTGTTTCTTGATTCAGGAAAGTGGTCCACAGCACCAGTCAAGGGTTCAGAGGCTCTGGTTTGTCTCTTGGAGTCTGGGACTACAACTATGCACCTCTTCAATTTATGGAGTTGCTCCAAACGTCTCCAAACTTTTGGATCTTCTTCCAGAGGTCCTTCTTGGGTCCTTAAAGTGTCCACAACTTGATCCAAGGTTCCCAAAGCTCTGAGGTGCTCCTTGGGAGTTGGGACCACAGTTCCCGGAATGCACCTGGTCAGAATCCTCAAATGGTCACTGGACGCTGGTCAACTGGGCTCTTCTTACAGGACTTAATGCAGGGGACTCTGGGCAGCTCCTTCGTACGTGTAGCTTACAGGGAGTCTACTTCTGGAGTTGCAGAAGCAAGGCAAAGTCCTTGTCTTGTTGAAGCCCAAAGTGTGCAGGTGGAGCAGTCCTTGTGAGTGCAGTGACCAGGTGCAGGCCAGAGTTCCAGCAGGGCAGTCATTCTTCTCCAGTATCTTCTTCCAGCATGGATCTGAGGTGTGGATGCAGCTCTGCCATATTTATCCTTGCTATTGGGGTGGAAGGCAGGGGGGAACTGTCCAATCACAGACAGGCCAATAACCTCTTGGATGACAACTTCATGGGAAGTGTGGCAAAAATCAATTCCAGGAAGCAACATTCCTTGAAAATCCAAAATGGCAGAAACTGAATTTTGGAGGTTAGGTCTGGCTGAGCCCACCCACTGTTGCGGCTAAAAATCCTTAACACACCCCTATCTTGCCTTCTTCTAATCTAATCCAGAGGGTACCTGGTGGTCTGGGTTTGCAGGAAATGGGAGGGTAGGGTTCCTGAGCTGCTCCAAATGTCCTTCCTTCCTTTGAAGACCAGTTTGGTTTCTCTCCCCCATCCTGTTTCACCATCTACTGGGGCAGATCTCCTCTTACAAGTAGCAGGCCAAATTCAGAATGTGCACGGAGCACCGTTGATGCCGAGGAACATGCCGGCTTGATAGAGACCTTATTGTGAAGGCGTATCAAGGCCCAACTAAAATTCCTCTGCTACATACTACGGCCTGCTACTTGGAAGTTTGGATACCATAGCTTATGGCCTACCATTGATTCAAGACACAACTTTGCATCTTTATTTGGATTCCAAAATTAAGGATTTTTGCTACTTTTCCCATGGAGGCTCTATAATTTCGTACACTTTTATACATGAAGTTACTCCTAAACACTTGCCATAGAGGAAGACACTTTTCAAGTTCCTCATCCATCTTATCTTTAATTTGGAAGATTCCATTTGTGGTACATTAGATGCCTTGAAGAAGTCTCTCATCAGGGACGAAACACGTATCGGCTGAATCTTCGCATCACTCAGCTTGATTCTTCAAACTGACTAAGGATATTCATGCAAATCACAACCTCTAAAACTTGATGGACATGAACTATCATTAATTTCAGGGACTATGTTTCATGCTAAAACAATGTGGAAGACAGCTTGATTGAGTGTGAACTAATACATTCTTATTGTAAACAACAATATATATATATGTATATATATATATATATATATATATATATATATATATATATTGTGTATGTTCATTTAATTAATAAGTAAAACATGTACACTCTACATACCCGTGATTTTGGATTAATTATATACCCATAACAAGAATGCTATGCTACTTTATTTTGGTTTTACTAGGCAGAGCAGAATTGTTTTTTTCTGGTTAGACTTTTTCACATCAGGGCAACCGATGTGTTGTAGCGTATGAGCATCTAAACTTGCAAATGTCTAGAGGTTGCACAGGATGTGCATCAGTACAAACCAGTGTCACCTTTCTTTAGAGCAGAGGTAAGTTATCTGGTTGATCCATATGCTAACATGGGGAATTAGGATTGGAACAGTGCAAGAACAGGACCAGACCAGTGGAACCCAACGTTGGATTCTAGATGAAGAGGACCTGTGGGAGCCCAAACGAGAAACCCACTGCAGTAGGCACAGTAAGTTGCAGTGAGGCCTAGGCAGCACAGCAAGAGAGGAGTCCCACGTCTCTGTAGCAGCAGAGAGGAGACTGTCCTTGCAGAGGTAGAGTGCTGGAGGCCGGGGCTACTTGGAGCCTGAAGATCCTTTGGAGCAGGACTCAACTCGCCTTCGTTGCTGCAACAGTCGCAGCACAAGGATCCTGTCCTGGAGGAAGAGGCAAGGGCTCACTGTCTCCCAAGTTGGAAAGAAGGCAAAGAGGGCCCAGGGGACCCCTCAGAATCACCACCTGTGTTGGAGAATCTTTGCAGATCCAGAGGACAGAAGATCTCAGCAGCCGGACATCATTGCCTTAGGTGCCTGAGGGTGCAGGGGAAGTGACTCCTTCACTACAAGGGAGATTCCTTCTTGCTTCTTTGGTGCAGCTAAAGTCTTGCCAACCCCAGAGGATGCACAGCTGTGGAAATGTTGCAAAGTGCTGACAGGAGCCACGGAAACAATGTTGCAAGGTGAGGTCATCTTGGTGTTGCAGTCTTGTTCGGTTCCTGTGAAGTCCAGCCACAGTTCCGATGGCCAGGAGCAGAAGAGGTTGTTGCAGAGGAGTTCTGATGGAGTCTTGCACACCGAATCCGGGGACCCACCCACAAGGGAGTCCCAACATTGCCTAAAAAGGGGCTTTGTCACTTTGCAAGGTGACCACCTATCAGAGGGGCAACTGACATTACCTGCCTATCCTGACCACTCTAATACTCCTATGGGCCTCTGCCCATCTTGATTTCAAGATAGCAGGATCAAATGGCCAATTGGAGGAGCTCTGGGCACCACCCGTGTGGGGGTGATGGACAGGGGAGTGGTCATTCCCCTTTTCTTTTTGTAGTTTCACACTAGAGCAGAGTCTGGGGGTCCCTGGACTTGAGCAAACTGGATTATGTGTGGAGGTCACAAAATGTGTCCTTCAAAGCAAGCCGATGGCGAGGGGAGGCTACCCCTCCCCAGCCTTGTAACACCAATTTCCAAGGGGGAGGAGGTTGCACCCATCTCCCACAGGAAATCTTTGTTCTGCCTTCCCCTGCTTGAGCTAGTCTAGCAGCAGGAGGGCAGAATCCTGTCTGGGAGGATGCAGCAGCATGGGCTGCTCACCCACCCTGGAAGACTGGTAAGAGCAATACTGGGAAGTCCTCTAAGGAGCCCCCAGAGTGCTTGGAATCATGCCACTGGTATGGACATCAGTATTGGGGTATGATTCCGACATGTTTGATGCCAAACATGTCCACGTACGGAGTTACCATTATGTAGCTGGACCATGGATAGTAACCTATGGCCTGTACATAGCTAAAATGGCTTCTCCACACTTACGAAGTCCAGAGAATTGGAACTGGAACTGGAGTTCACAGGGGCACCTCTGCTCATGCAGGGGTGCCCACACACACACAGACCCGCACCCTGCCCTTAGGGCTGGAAGAGACTACCATAGGGGTGACTTAGAGAGACCTGGTGTAGTGACCAGCAGTGAAAGGGTGCATACAATTTTTCACGGAGGGTGCAAATCGCAGGCCTGCAGACACAGTTTGCATGGGCTTCCATGGGTGGCATGATACATGCTGCAGCCCATGGGAAACCACTGGAGACCAATGCCCTGGGTACCTAAGTACCATATCCTAGGGACGTACAGGTGTACACCAGTATGCCAATTGCGGGGTGTAAAACCAAATTGAGAGGAGAGAGCACAATTACTGGGGTTACTGTTAGCAGGATCTGAGTGAAAACAGTCTAAGCACACTGACAACAGGCAAAAAGTGGGGGTAACCATGACAAAAAGCAACTTTCCTACACACAAGATGTAGTGACCACCAATCTGAACTACGTGGATATGTGATATCTTTGAAGTTAAATAGCTTATGACCCAAAGTTTTTTTTTTGTTGGGCTTTATCTCATTAGTTTCGCCAAACACATTTTCTGTAAACGCATCTGCATGTAAATCTAATACATATTTCCCCATGTCTTTATTTAAATATTCCTAAGATATGGTACGTTGACATCCCCCTTTTTTGGCAAGATATCCTACTTTTTTTTTCTTCATACTACTTGGGACACAAATTATGTGAGACACTTAGGGCCTGATTACAACCTTGGCTGATAGGATACTCCGTGAAAATATCCTGCCCACCATTTTACAAGTTCCATAGGATATAATGAAACTTGTAATACAGCGGGCAGGATTTCTGTCAGATTTGTGATGGAGTATCCCATCCGGCAAGGATCGTAATCAGGCCGTTAGTCCTCCATACTCTCTTGAATCCATAATATGTGGTTCATTCAAATGTTTTGCTTCTTTCTACATTTCCCACCTGGACACCTATTGGTCCTATCTTCATCCTCTTGTAGGGACACGAACACATCATCCTCAACCAAAGCTCCTTTCCTTTTGCTCCTCAACAGGGATCAAACTGTATCATAGGCTGTTATCGTAATCTCTTTACTTATTATTCTTGTAATTATCTCCTCCTCTCTTCTAATATTTTTACTTCAATGTTTTTAAACCAAGTATTTTCTGAAAATCTCTATTCAATAAATAGTATTTTCTAAATTGTGTCTTCCCACAAAACGTTTCACCTTAATTTAGTGTATTTTGTAAATTTGTGACTTTTCCAGTATATCTGTTTATTTGATATCCCTCTTTCTTTAAAAAAATCACCTATTTTCTTTAACCTAGTGCACAGTTGACATGGAAAACGTCCAAGTGACAATCATTGCAGTGCAATCAACGTATCCAATCAGCTATGAAAAAGATACTGCATGCATCTAAGCAAGCCCATTCGGCTTAAAATAAAAAGTATGGCGCTGCGTCATGTCGTGACGTTCCGACTTCTTTCAGGCTGGCTCCCTGCACCTTAAGCCCAAATTTCAACTATGCTTTGACATATGCTTGACAGCGTCCAAAGCCCTTATGCTTTCTTTGAAGGAGTGTAGCGAGTGTGGCCCTCACTGAAAGAATAACCGTGAAGTTAAATAGTTCTAAACATTATCAGGATACCTAATTGATTTATGTTTTCATCACAGTTATTGTTACTCTCTTTCTACTATTTACATAGTTTTCTCAATCTTGTTGTTTTGAAAACACACATAGTACATCAAATATACCTAATTTTAAAACGTTAGACCCCACATTCAAACTATCCAAAGATAATCTCATAAATCAGCCAACTTAAAAACATAATTTACAATATTTTGAATACTGTGAAATGAATTTATAATTTAGGAAATTATTATAATGAAAGCAAGTCACAGTTATCTGTTTGGAGCAGCAAACAAAAGAGGAGCAAGATGGTGTCAAGAGAGTTTAAAATGGACTGTGGAGTTCCATTCAAGTTATGTGTTCATACATACCACTTATTTATTCCTTAAAGTCTTGCTGCTCAGAGTAGTAAATAAAAGGGGCTATGCATAACCATAAAATCACAGTATACTATAGTTATATATGCAGTGCAGTACTTCTTTTGCTTCTTTTGTTTGTACACCTGATAACACGTCCCAATCTAGATAATTTATTCACTCTGGGACTCGTTTTTAGGCCGATTAATCTTTTGACCCTGATTGAAGACACCTTAGGGCGAGATAACTAATCAACATGTCAATCAATAAGTCAATTAACCTCATCAATATTCACAATAGCAAATCGATCATATTAATCAATGACATTAATAAGATTCAAACTCCACCATGACCTTTCAGTCATGAGTAACCACACCAGATTTAGCAAGTTTATGATGTTTATTCCCTATTGATTACACTCTACTAGCAAGTTTATTAGTCTTAATAACAGAAAACACATCAGCACGGTAAGAATATGGCAACTCGAATAAGATTTCATCAAAGCAAAGATCATAAACATTAGAAAATAGCACAACCTCAACATGGGTTAACCTTTAGCAGAGTATCATTAGCGCATTGTTCAACAGAGCATAGATTCAGTCATTTGCCTATTTGCGTTTGTTTAGTGAACCCCATAACTAACCTCGAATTAGCATTGGCATGTTGGACTTCATGCAAAACAATTTAGCAACACAAATTTAGAAAACATCTATCTATGGTCTCTATCAAAAGAAGCAGTTGGTACCTAGAAAGGAAAGGCAAATAGACAATTACAATTTCATCATCATATAGTTACCCTCCGTAATGGGTCAGCATACAGAGTCAGTCTCCGTCCTCAGGGCATCAGTTGATCTGCCATCAGCCAGGAAACATAGCAAAGTTCAGCAAGACCGGGCGAAAGGGAATACTTCCCTCATAAGGAGGAAAAGTATAGAATCGGGCAAGGCAAGGTGAGGATGGTTTGAAAAATCAAACAGCAAAGTCTTCGGGCAGAGTAACAAAGTGACAGCATGGAATGGCAAAATGGCTTGTAATAGCTCGTAATGGCTAGGGCCAAACGGCGCATAGATTGGCTCGGAATGGCATCTAATGGCTGATTTCTCCTTGTGTCCAAGAATTTTATATCAAACTTGTTGTACAGTCCCCTAATCTCCAATTGGGCAAGTTTTGGCGCACCCTCATCTCCATCCAATGGCTTTCATCTCGCCTCATTAAGATTGTCACCCCATAACAGTTCTCACGTAGTTTATTGTCTCCTGTGATTGACGTCTCCAATGGGTAGAATGTCAGTTAGAAACTTATACTTTCTCAGGCTCAGTCAGTAGTCCCATTGTCTATACCGGTTCAGGCGACCTTGTACCTATTGCAAGTTTACACTGTTGCATTCGGCAAGAATGTCTCCTTGAGCAAGTCGAATCTTCATGAGAATGAATCTACTATGGTTACACTCATTTTCTAGCTTCTGGAAAAGTAGAACTACATGTCCTTCAGCAAGTCAGCACACTGCACGTTAGAAAAACACATTTAACTTGAAACTGGGCAGCTAGGCCCCGACTCATGCTAACTAAGGCCTAGTGAATTAATTAGCAAATCCTTAACATATAACTCTTAATACTAGTACAAAATCATACATTAGTACATTAATATTTCATTATTAGTCAATTTCATTAATCATCATATACATTGTTGGCCACTCCCCTTGGGCACATTTCGAACACACGTTTAATAAAACACAGCAATACATTTTCTATGCAGCATTATTATGCATTGGTTCATACACATTTCATGTTAATTTTAATTATAAAAACTACACTCCAACACACCCCACTGGAGACCTGAATGTGAAGAAAATAAAGGTGTTGCCTTATTTTCTTGTGGCACCGGGAGTATGCCATCTGTAAAAGGAGAGAGGAGACTGTGTGGCTGGAGACTGGTATACTGTTTAGGTCTGATCTTCTACAAAAGCTCTTTTTCTCTCCACCAGCTGCAAAGATGTTTGATTGCATATGGCTACTGCACTCCACATTTCAGTCACTTATGGACATTGTGCTGCCTCACCAGGTGAGTGATGGTCACCTCGTGAGCCGAATGCTCATTTTAACGGAGGCCTAGAGTGTGCAAGTCAGCAGACACTACACAGCCTCATGCTAACTTCCTTGACTGAACGGACTCATCAACATCCAATTTGTGTTGCTTTTCAGTAATTAAGGACAACCTCTCAACTCTTGAGAATGCTGATGTTTCCTACCCCACAAATGAAGTGACCCTTATTAACGATCAGTCAAAAAACTCCCTGGTCCGTGTCAGTGTTTTCATGTAATAAATAAACAATTTACTCACACTCTCCTCTTGTGTGCTTGAACCTGTAAACCCATTCATCGCCAGTTCTGTTTTGTCAACAATTGCATAACACTTCATGAATTCAAACGGCTGCTTTACTGAGAACATGGAGCTAGCAGCTTCTCTGTAAGTGGCACCATGGGCTACTGCTGATAGACAGAAAGTGACAACATTTGGCTCCAAGTGGGCATCACAGGACTTTCAGCCTTTGAAGTCTGAAGCCTTATGGCAACTAAAGGAAGACAGGTGTCAAGCAGTGATGATTCATGCTTAATTGCAAAAATATACATTATGCTGATTGTAGGAGGCTGGCCTGGCTGATAGTGGGTACCTTGTGGTACTTACACCCTGTGCCAGGTCCAGTTATCCCTTATTGGTAGAATAGAGGTGTTTCTAGCAGCTTAGGCTGATAGAAGTTACCTATGGCAAAGCAGCCTAGGCTGAACTAGGAGACATGCAAAGCTCCTACTGTACCACTTATATCATTTAGCACAATATCATAAGAAAACACAATACTCAGAGTTACTAAAAATAAAGGTACTTTATTTTAGTGACAATATGCCAAAAGTATCTCAGAGAATACCCTCACTTAGGAGGTAAGTAATATACACAACTTATATGTACATAAACCCAAAACAGGTAAGTAACAGTAAGAAAAGTAGTGCAAACAATGTAGAATCACAATAGGATGCAATAGGTAGACATAGGTCTAGGGGCAACACAAACCATATACTCCAAAAGTGGAATGCGAATCCCGAATGGACCCCAGACCTAAGGGAGATTGTAGAGGGTTGCTGGGACTGTGAGAAAACAGTAAGGGTGTCCAAAATACCCCACCCCTAGACCCTGAAAAGTAGGAGTAAAGTGACCCTACTACCCAAGAAAGACACAATAGTCGTGATAGGGGATTCTGCAAGAACCACAAGCACCAGCAAAATACTGAAGACGGATTCCTGGACCTGAGGACCTGTAAAGGAAGGGGACCAAGTCCAAGAGTCACGAAAGTGTCCAGGAGGGGCAGGTACCCACAAAGCCCCGGATGAAGGTGCAAAAGGGCTGCCTCGTGTGGAAGAAGCCAAAGAGTCTGCAACAACGAAAAGGGCTAGGAACTTCTTCTTTGGTCAGAAGATGTCCAACGGCATGCTGGATGTTGCAGATGTATTTACAGGCAGAAATACCGCAAACAAGCCTTGCTAGCTGCAAGAGTTGCAGTGGAGGTTTTTGGGTGCTGCTGGCGACCAGGAAGGACCAGGATGTCGCCCCTCGGCGGAGGAGACAGGGGGCCGCTCAGCAACTCAGAGAGCCCCCGCAAAAGCAGGCAGCACCCGCAGAAGTACTGGAACAGTCACTTAGAAGATCTGTGAACTCTGAGTCACAAAAAGAGAGTCCCACGACATCGGAGTCCAGCTCAGCGGGTTCAGCACTGCAGGACGGAGTGCTGGGGACCCAGGCTAGGCTGTGCACAAAGGAATCCTTGGAGAAATGCACAGAAGCTGGAGCAGCTGCAAATCACACAGTACAGGTTTGCTGTCTGGTGTGGGAAGGCAGGACTTACCTCCACCAAATTTGGACAGAAGGGCCACTGGAATGTGGGAGACACTTGGACCCAGCTTCTGTGTTCCAGGGACCACGCTTGTCAGGATGAGAGGGGGCCCAGAGGACCAGTGATGCAGAAGTTTGGTGCCTGCATTGGCAGGGGGAAGATTCCGTCGACCCACGGGAGATTTCTTCTCGGCTTCCAGTGCAGGGTGAAGGCAGACAGCCCTCAGAGCATGCACCACCAGGAGACAGTCGAGAAAGCCGGCAGGATGAGGCGCTACAATGTTGCTGGTAGTCGTCTTGCTACTTTGTTGCGGTTTTGCAGACGTCCTGGAGCAGTCACCGGTCGATCCTTGGCAGAAGTCGAATAGGGAAGTGCAAAGGAACTCTGGTGAGCTCTTGCATTCATTATCTGAGGAATAGCCCAGAGGGGAGACCCTAAATAGCCTGAAAAGTAGGTTTGGCTACTAAGAAAGGAGGCATAGCTACTGAAAGAGGTAAGCACCTATCAGGAGGGGTCTCTGACGTCACCTGCTTTCACTGGCCACTCAGAGCAGTCTATTGTGACCCAACACCTCTGAATCCAAGATGGCATAGGTCTGGGACACACTGGAGGAGCTCTGGGCACCTCCCCTGGGAGGTACTGGTCAGAGGAGTGGTCACTCCCCTTTCCTTTGTCCAGTTTCACGCCAGAGCAGGGCTGGGGGATCCCTGAACTGGTGTAGACAGGCTTATGCAGAGATGGGCACCATCTGTGCCCATCAAAGCATTTCCAGAGGCTGGGGGAGACTACTCCTCCCCAGCCATTCACACCTATTTCCAAAGGGAGAGGGTGTAACACCCTCTCTCAGAGGAAATCATTTGTTCTGCCTTCCTGGGCCTGGGCTGCTCAGACCCCAGGGGGGGCAGAAACCTGTCTGATGGGTTGGCAGCTGCAGTGGAAACCCCGGAAAGGCAGTTTGGCAGTACCCGGGTTCTGTGCTAGAGACCCGGGGGATCATGGAATTGTCCCCCCAATACCAGAATGGTATAGGGGTGACAATTCCATGATCTTAGACATGTTACATTGCCATGTTCGGAGTTACCATTGTGACGCTACACATAGGTAGTGACCTATGTGTAGTGGACGCGTGTAATGGTGTCCCCGCACTCACAAAGTTCGGGGAATTTGCCCTGAACAATGAGGGGGCACCTTGGCTAGTGTCAGGGTGCCCACACACTAAGTAACTTTGCACCTCACCTTGACCAAGTGAGGGTTAGACATATAGGTGAATTATAAGTTAGTTATGTGCAGTGTAAAATGGCTGTGAAATAACGTGGCTGTTATTTCACTCAGGCTGCAGTGGCAGTCCTGTGTAAGAATTGTCTGAGCTCCCTATGGGTGGCAAAACAAACGCTGCAGCCCATAGGGATCTCCTGGAACCCCAATACCCTGGGTACCCAGGTACCATATACAAGGGAATTATAAGGGTGTTCCAGTGTGCTAATGAGAATTGGTAAAATTAGTCACTAGCCTGCAGTGACAATTTTAAAAGCAGAGAGAGCGTAAACACTGAGGTTCTGTTTAGCAGAGCCTCAGTGATACAGTTAGGCACCACACAGGGAACACATATAGGCCACAAACTTATGAGCACTGGCGTCCTGGCTAGCAGGATCCCAGTGACACATATCAAACACACTGATAACATAGGGTTTTCACTATGAGCACTGGGCCCTGGCTAGGAGGATCCCAGTGAGACAGTAAAAACACCCTGACATATACTCACTAACAGGCCAAAAGTGGGGGTAACAAGGCTAGTAAGAGGCTACCTTCCTACACTGATGTAGGATGAGTTTTATTCCTGTCAATGAATTCAATTTAGTCAGGTCCGGATGTCTTCAATATAGAGTATAGCCATCCTTTAATAATACCAGCCTTCAGTTATATAACAAAGGTGCCAGACGTACAGTATTCAGCGGAGTGGAGAGCTGAATGGCTTGACTCTCGCTTGGTGCAATCTGAATGAACTCTACCCACACACACTTCGGTACTAACTAAATACCAGAAGACAAGCACAGTTGACAGCCATCTGCATCATAAGCGTCAGGAGTGTCTGAGAAAGTTTAAGATTATACTAACCTATGTAACCCAAATATGATCAATACATACTTTCTCGTTCATTTGAAACAAGGCATCCTAAAGCGGACAAATGGCTGCATGTTGGCACATGAACACTCAAAAATACCAATAGATCTTTTACCATGTTTTTTTCAGAGCCACAGGAAGGTTGCTCGAAAAGTTTACGATTTCCGTCAACGTAGCAGCTGAAAGCAAAGTTACCTTTGAGCTGATTTATGAGGAATTACTCAAGCGGAAGTTGGGCAACTATCAGCTGCTCATCAAGGTCAAACCCAAACAACTGGTCAAACATTTCCAGGTATGATTTGTCAAAGCTAACTTTCTCTCTTGTAGATAAAGTGCATTTATAGAAACACAATTTTGTAAATGTACATTAGCTGTGAAAGTGTGTACAATTACATCCCTTACAAAAATCAAAAACAGTTACTGTCACTTTTCTATTTCAGTAAACTTTGTGGATGTTTGCAATATCTCTTGTGCCCTATTTGTCGTGTACACTTTGAATACAATCTAAATAGAGTGGACGGGATATCTGCCAATTTTTGTCTGATGTTCTAATTTGGCCAAGTTGTAAATCAGGTCCTTAGTTTTACATTTATGGCTCTAACTGCACATTAGCCATTTTAAGGAAAAATCTAAAATATGTATGTTACTCCCTTTATTCAAATTTCATTTCGCTGTCTCAATTCATATCATACATCATATCCAATTCACTCAACTTGCTTCGCTGCTTAGAGGCAGGTTTCCCATTCAGAAAAGCAAATGCAGGATTGGTGGTGAGCTGTTTCGTGCAAGCCACTGTCCTTGCTTTCTTAATCATTCACATTGGGTTGCAAAATGTGACCTGTTTCATATTCATTAGGCAGGGGATTTTGTGATATTCTGGGCCTAGAAATGCACCCTGTAAATTGACATGCAGATTTGGGGAGGCAATGCGGAAAGAGGCGCAGTCTGATACAACCTAACCCCTACCTGACCCCCCCAACACCATGGGGTCCATTAATTCTGGGTCTGCATGATAATTTCCTATTCATGGGACGGAAAGTTTTTAATTGTGCAGTTCAGAGGAGCAATTGCCAATCAGAATCTATTCTGGTAATTTCAGCATCACAGCCCTATGCAACTCATAAAAGCGGCCTAAATCAGAACCTCTCCTGGACCCAATAATACCTCAGTTGACGTTGGATGGTTGGCCTGTAGGCTGGCGTTTAAGGCTGCATATTTAGGGTCTGAAGTGTAGTTAGAAGGGACTACCCCATCACTCCCGATGCTCCATACATTCATGGGACATCCACAGATAAATTATTCATAAAGATGTGGCTCTGGGTCAGAATTTTGTTAACAACACAGCAGCTACCTTTCATTAATCTATTGAAAGGTATCTACTGAGTCAGGCTGTTTTCCCTGGCACATAACCCCACTGGTATTCCAGTGCCACCGGAGGGACTAATGTAGTGTTCAGTCAGAGGGCTCCCTCTTTAAATCACATGAAGTGTGAGCCTTTCTTTTAACTAGTCAACTGGTCAGGGGTGGGAGTCATATTTCCCAAAGCTCAGACAGATGACTAGAGGCCACATATGGAGGCAACTTCGAGGACCAAGTTGGCATGCATGTGCCTGGAGGGGAACTGCCGGTGATTTAACAGTCAAGGATGCCAGGCTCTCTGACTGGGCAGTGCACAAAGATATGTGGAATAAGGGTGACTGCTTCAAGAACCTTGACCTTCCTTCTGAGAAAAGCTCCAGGGAAGACCAAGGCCATATGGTTGGAGGCCATATGGTTGGAGGCTCTAGTCGAATGAGTCGTCTGGCCAAAGGCTCCAGGTCTCTGGACTATCTGATTGCTACCATAACTTTCCTCTGCCATCTGTGGTAGTAGTAACAGATAGCAGAGGTCCAGCCAATACATGTAACTCCAAGATGCCGAGTTACGTGAGCTTTTTGTGGGAACTTAATAACTGTCAAGAGAAAATGCTTACCTGAGATGAGGGCTCCGAAAGGCAGAAGGTATCTCTAGGTACCCATGAATAAACTGCTTGGTCTGGGAAAGCCAAGCAGGGAAGGAGTGCACCACATTTCGCAGGGGGTACCCACAGATGTCCTAGGTCAGAGAGTGAAACCATACTGACTTTGAACTCTGTGAGACATATTGGGACCTTTGTATAGGTAGCCCCAAAACTGACTGACTTGAAATCAGTTTTGCACATGTGGGGACAAGGTAAATTAAGTGCAGCAGTAGGTGACATGCCCCACTTTGAAGCCAGTGGGAGGGTTGGACTACACAACATTGGTCCTAAGGAGCAGGACTCCAGGGGTTTACATTCCAAAGACCAGTTTTCCTACCCATGTAAGTGTTCCCTGAGCTTGGTGGGGGCTCCCAGGCTCCTCAAAAACAGATAGGACCTATATCAAGCTCAGGTAAAACTCTGGGAAGTCGCCTTGCATGTACTGATTGAAAACCCCATTCCTTAAGTCTTTGGCTCCAGCCTCCGATTGCAGGGAGCACACTGTAACCAGGGAACAGTTAGATAGGCCCAGTAAGGAATACCTTGCTTCACTGGAATATCAAGCTCAGGCAAGACCTAGGTCAGACCTCGAGGAAGTCTGTATAAATGGATGGGCAAATGCTCCTATGAAACACTCTAGATACCAATCTGAGTTGCCACTGTGTACCAACCAAAGAGTTCAGCAAGACATGTGAGAAGTCCAGTGCTCGCTCCACTTGAGTGTCAGGCTTTGACAAGACCCATCTCAGTCCACTTGGAAGCCCAAATGAGTGGCTAAGCTCATGGCTGCTGGACTGGACTCCAGGCACTGCCTGGGATAACCTCTCCATACCCAGTGTTTCAAAAGCACAATTAGGAGCACCATGCTTCTTCAGGGCATAGGATCTCAAGAAGGTCCTAGTCAGACCTCAAGAATCCTCCCAGAATGAGTGGGGACAAGGCCACCATGCTGAGCTCCCAGTACCAGCCAGGAATTCCCTGTTAGGTGTTTTGTGTTCCACCAGAGGTAAAACTCAGACAAATCTCTAGACAGGCTTCTGGCAAACTAGTGTGAACGGTTATGTGTCTGATGGTATGACTGCTAGCCTGAATTCCAGGTTGAGATGGGGGAATCCTCATAGCCCAGGGCAGGACAGGAAAAGCACAGTGAGGAGTCCTTTGCTCCACTGTGGCATCAATCTCAGATAACCCCAGTCAGAACTTGAGCAGTCTGCATTCATGGCTAGGAGCGTAGTTGCTGGTCTAGCCTTGATCCATCTGCTGTACTTGTTGATCTGTACCACAACCACAGCTATAAAATGCTGATGAGGTATTGCTCATTCTTCCTGGGCATCAAATTATAACAAGGCCCCAGTCATATCTCCAGAAAGCCACTTAGAATAAATCGGAACATAACAGTTGGCATGGTTTTAATTCACAAACCAGAGGTACCTCTATACCAAGGACAAAGTTGAACAATCCTTGTTTTGAGTCTCATGCTCCTTCAGCAGGTAATGCTCAGACACAACTCCAGTCAGGCTACCAGGGAGCCTGTGGAAATGGATGAGTGGTTGAAGGTGACTGCTGGGCTGGTTTCCAGGCTGCAGCTGAGGCTGTCACTTTTTCTGCAGGACAGGGTTATGTGAGCATGGTCACGATACTTGTGCTCATCTGGAGCATCAAAGAAGACCCCACTCAGAACTCCAAGGAGCCTACATTAATAGCTGAGGCCATGGACATTGGTATGGGCTTTAGGCATCTACCATTGGTGTTCCTCTGTAGCCAGATCAGAATTAGACAAGGCGGGTGAAGAGTCTAATGCTCTCTCAGGTATCAGGCTTGGTTAGGGCTCAAGTCAGACTTCTGGCAAGTTCCTCTGGAAGTATAGGGACACGACCACAGGGCTGAGCTTGTTTCAAGGCACCGACTGAGAGGTGTCTCTCCCTTACCAAAGCAGAGTGAGGTAAGACCAATGAGAAGTCTGTAGTAAGTTGTGTGGGCTGGCGCTCGAGTCTAGGAGGACTCGGGTGCTCGAGCTCACGATGGTTGCTGGGGCAACGGGGGAACACCGCTAAACGGTGTCGGAGCGTCGGAGAAAACGGACGCGTTTCCTCTGGGGGTCTGAAGTGGATTTTACTCAATAATAAATACATTTAAACAGATATCGTTTAAGAAGGTTATTACATACCTTCTTTTTGGCGACGAGGAGACCCTCGGAGACGAACCCATTCCAGACACTGCTTCAGTCTGGTGAAGTTCGAGTTGGAGGCAATTAACCAACAACGTGTGGAGCAGACTTGGAGCTACTTGTGTGAGGCGTTTTCTTCAGCAGGAGGTGTGATTAATGAGGCATAACAGGAAGTAGCACTGTTGGAGTGTTGTGCTAGACAAGCTATCTTACTATTACAAATGGGCATATACGGCAGCCATTTTGGATGAGTATTTTAAGACTATGTTGTATTTTAAAGAGTTACTAAGTGTTAAAGGACAACGAAGTACATAAACATTATTGGAAGTTACTACCTGTAGTTAATATACAAGAAAAATAGTTTGGTTTATTGCATTGTATTGGATTCGCCATTTTTTGCGCTATGCAGGCTGTTAATCCTCCACCCCCGTTTTTGGAAAGTCCAGGTGAACCACAAATTGCCTGGAGGCATTGGTTTGACGCTTTTGAAACTTATTTGGGGGCAATAGGAGCGGCGAGATTTAGACCGGAACGTAAAAAATGCATACTGTTACATTCTATTGGGTTTGAAGGTCGAGCTATCTTCAAACATTTACCGGATATACCAAATGACGAAGAGGAGTAGGATGAATATGAATCTACAGTGAAGAAAATGAGTAGCAGGTTTGATTCTCCGCCAAGTTTAGTAGTGTCTAGACACAAGTTTTTCAAGAGGGTTCAGCAAAATGGTGAAGATGTGGATACGTACATTTCTGCGCTGAGGTTGTTGGCAGCTGACTGCCAGTTTGGTGTATTGAGTGATCAATTGATCAGGGATCAGTTCATTTGTCAAGGCTTGGACAGATCAATTAAGCAGAAATTGCTATCTTTGGACAATCCAACACTAGCTGAATCTATCAAAATTGCCAAGAGCATCGAATCATCAATAAAATCGACTAAGGAAATAGAGAAATCTGTGGATAGTCGGGACAGAATTGGTGTGGTCCGAACTAAAATGGAGAAAGGAAAATTGGACAAAACAATGAATTTGCAACCTTCTAACCAAGGATACAAGAATAGTAGAGACAATAATTTGAGTATTTTTTTTAGGCAAAAAAATATTTGTTTTATATGTGGATATGCTCTACATGTGAAAGGGGCCAGAGTGTGTCCGGCTTTAAATGTTCAATGTAGGAATTGTGGAAAAATTGGCCATTTTGCGAAAGTGTGTCAGAGTGAACGTTCAAGAAACAACGCAGTAACGTCAGTGGTTGAGAAGGAGGAAGGGTTGGTTGAAAATTTGATTGGAGAAGTTCAAGATATGGTGTTAGTGATTGATGACAAGATGATTAAGAGTGATGATGCTGCGTGCTGCATCGATCCGTATGTCCTCATTAGAGTAGGAAATAAACATTTACGGCTGTTAGTAGATTTGGGTGCAAGAATTACAATGATAACACAAGAGTTGTTTAGTCAGAATTGGAAAGATTGTACTTTGTTACCTCCAGATAGAGCTCCTGTTTCTTATGAAGGGAGGAAAATAGATCTCCAAGGATATTTTGAGGATATTATGGAGTTCAAGGGAAGAAAGATACAAGGAAAAATTTACGTTGCAGTGAAAGGTTTAAATATCTTGGGTTGGTTTCATCAAGGTCTTTTTGGTATGGTTTTGCGACCTGGTACCAAAGATCAGGTAACAGTGATTAGGGATGTTAATGATGTTGAAGAGACGTTAAATGAATATCCTGAGGTATTTTCAGGAGACTTAGGAAAGATAAAAGGATTCAAGCACAAAATCAAGGTTAAGAACAATGCTATACCAGTCAAACATAAACTTAGGAGTGTACCTTTTAGCATCAGAGAGGAACTGGAAAAAGAACTTCTTGGCTTACGTGACAAAGGGATTATTGAGCCAGTTGAGTCTTCGCTATGGACTTCTCCTTTAGTGGTTACTAAGAAAAAAAAATGGAGATTTGAGAGTGCGTGTGGACTTGAGAGTATTGAACAAATAGATTTGGGTGGACACACATCCATTACCAAAAATAAGTGAATTGTAGTCTACAGTTAAGGATGGAAAGATATTTACTAAACTTGATCTTGCTAGCGCTTATCATCAGATTGAGTTAGATCCAGAATCGAGACATTTGACAGCATTTGTGTCGCCTATTGGCACGTTCCAGTACTGTCGCATGCCGTTTGGGTTAGTCTCGGCAGCTTCAGTCTTTCAAAGGATTATGTGTTCGATATTGAAAGATGCGCCAAATGTATTAGTGTTTCAGGATGATGTGCTGATTTATGAAGGTACTCAATGTGAACATAACCAAGTGTTGAGACAGGTGTTGGATAAGTTTTCTTCTTGTGGAATTGTTCTAAAAAGAGAGAAGTGTTTATTTATGAAACCATCAGTAGAATATTTAGGTCATGTTATTTCGGAGGAGGGAATCTTACCAAAACCTGGTTTGATAGAAGCCATGAATAAGGCTCCACCCCCCAAGGACAAAGGGGGAGTGAAGTCATTTTTAGGAATGTGTGAATTTTACTCTCGATTCGTATCAAACTTTGCTAGCATAGTTAGGCCGATATCCAATCTTTTGAAGAGTGAGGTATGTTTTGTTTGGGATACTGAGTGTGATAAGGCATTCGAAGAAATAAAGAAGATATTAGTTAGTGCTAAGGTACTGAAACCGTTTGATCAAGAGGTTCAATGTTGTTTAACTGTTGATGCAAGTAATGTAGGGGTTGGAGCGGTTTTAACACAGTTGAAGAATGATGAAGAGAACACAATTGGGTTTGCATCCAGAGCGTTAAGGGAACCGGAAACTCATTTTTCTGTTATTGAAAAGGAATTGTTGGCTTGTGTGTGGGCGGTTGAGAAATTTAGAAACTATATTTGGGGCAGACATTTCATATTGAAAACAGATCATAAACCTCTCGTGTCGATTCTCAATGGCACAAATAATAAAACTGGTACACCCAGAATTGCGAGGTTCACGGCAAGATTGATACAGTATGACTTTGAAGTCATCTATATTCAAGGAGGAAAGAATGTCAGAGCAGACTATCTATCACGGTTTCCAGCTCAAATTGTAGAAGGGGATGATGATAATTGGGCAGATGAGAGTTGCTTGATTGCTGCTGTGGAAATTGAACAAATCTGTGTGTGTTCAGAAAATGTATGGAAGGAGAAATTATATGCAGATAAAATTTTGTGTGAGGTAATCAAGAATGTTAAAGAGGGGTGGCCTCATGAAAGGGGATTGACGTATGGTGTTCAACCATTTTGGAAAGTTGCAGACGAGTTGACTATTGAGGACAATATACTGCTGAGAAATGACAAATTAATTCCACCAGAAGATTTGAGAAGCAGAATCAAGGAAAAAGCTCATGAGGGGCATTTAGGCGCCACAATGACCAAGAAAAGAGTACATGAGCGTTTTTGGTGGCCATGTATGGATAGTGAAATTGACAGTTTGGTGAAGAATTGCACTATATGTTATAATAGTGATAAGTCATTTAGGACATGTACTTCTCCCATGATTCCAATTGATTGTCATACTGGTCCTTGGAAGAAGTTGGGAGTGGATTTGGTGGGACCATTTCATGCTTTGAATTGCAGTACCAGGTATGCGTACGTGGTAGTTGACTATTACTCAAAATGGCCATACGTGAAGTTTGTTCAGGATCCTAATGCCAGATCATTGGTTATATTTTTGAGAGAGGTTTTTATGAGTGAAGGTTTTCCCGAAGAAATAATTACAGACAATGGTGTACAATTTGTGTCTGATGAATTCAAAGTGTTTCTGGATGAAGGATCAATTAAACATTTGAAGTGTTCACTTTATCAACCCCAAACAAATGGTTTGGTGGAACGTTTTAATTGTGTACTAGGTGACTGCATTAGGTGGTCGCTGACAAACAAATGTGTGGTGACTACATCTGTCCAGGCAATGCTATGGTTTTATAGAACAACACCACACTCCACCACTGGAGTGTCCCCTTTTGAAGCTTTAAGAGGAAGAAAGGCTTGTATGCAAGTATGTCCGGGGTGAATGTCCAGATTTTTCAAAAGTATGCGATTGGAAGAGTGTGCGAAAATTGTCCAACAGAATGTTAAAGAAAAACAGGTTGTACAAAAAATGCATTTTGACAAACGTAAAGGTGTTAAGAGAATTGGTTTTTCAACAGGAGATTGGGTGTCTATAAAGCTGCCTACTTTTGTCAAAAAAGGGGGTCCGAAATTCTCTGACCCGGTAAGAGTGAAGTTGGTGAAAGGGAATGCAGTTAAAGTTGAAGGAAACAAATGGTGGAACATGTCAAAGGTTGTTAAACTTCAGAATGGGTTGGAAGAGTGCCGTATTGACCATGGGTTAAGGACTAATTCAGGGTCACAGGATTCTAACACTCTCCACCAACCGGTATTGCAGGTACCGTCAACGTGTAAGAGTCTACGTTTAAGGAGAGTTCCTTGGAAACTCAGAGTGTGATGATTCTGTGTGTAAATGTGTTAAAAAAATAAAAAAAAACATAGCTATCCATAAGATTGCTTTATTTTAAATTTTTAAATTATTTTTGTTCTATAAACATGTTAAGTTAGTTATAGTTGTCTGTGTAAGGAGTTATATGCATAATATGCTTTAAGTGAGACAGTTGAATAATTATGTGGAGTTGTTTTTAGTTGTTTGTAAAAGAAATTATATAGTAAAAAAAAAAAAAAAACTCAATGTAGTAAGTTTTGTGGGCTGGCGCTCGAGTCTAGGAGGACTCGGGTGCTCGAGCTCACGATGGTTGCTGGGGCAACGGGGGAACACCGGTAAACGGTGTCGGAGCGTCTGAGAAAACGGACGCGTTTCCTCTGGGGGTCTGAAGTGGATTTTACTCGATAATAAATACATTTAAACAGATATCGTTTAAGAAGGTTATTACAAAGTCCTATGCTCTTCAGAGTTTTCAAGCTTACACAAGACTAATGAGTCCAGCATGGAGTCCCAATAACTGGTTTGGAGTATGGTTGCTGGTCACTGATTCAGACACAAGTCTGGGTGTGCCAATCTGTACCCAGAGCAAAATTATACAAGTCCACTGAGAAGCCCTGTGCTCCTAAAGGATATCAAGTTCCAACAGGACTACAAACTAACCTCTGGAAAGCCTGTGATAACGTCAGAGGCTATTGTCACATGGCTGGGCTCCAGGCACTGACAAATGTCCTTCAGTACCCAATGGCAATCTATTCAGATTCAACTAAGAATTATGTTAGGCTTTCGGTTTTCTTAATGTTCGGGGGGCAGAGGACTCATTGCTAAACCAAGGCTTTCACACATCAGGTACTGAGACACTTAGCTGTGTAAATTTAACTGCTTTCAAACCAGTATTGCTTAGATATGAAGAGATATATTGAGCCCCAAATATAGTGAAATACATATAAACATATAATTACCCCCTCCCCCAGCACTCACGCTCTGTCTGCATCCTACTGCTAACAGAGTTGATGGTGGCTGTTTTTCAATGGCGCTCATGCATGCATGGACGTTCCTGTATGCACAGTGGCCATGTGGGAATACTTTTTACTTAAAAGGTGTCATACATTGTAAATCATTTTTCTTACCCAATCTTACATCATTAATAGTTACCAGGAAGAATAGCTCTGGAATGCCTCTTGGTTTCATGACACCTGCTTGGTTTGTAAAACCAATTGTGACATCATTCCAAGGGTGGTCTGTGTCACGGTTTCACATGTATCTTTTGGCTTTGCCACTGCCTGTTAGAGTTACCTTATATATTACAGATTTGTGTTGTCTATAATTTAAGTGATTTTAAGGAAGTTAATCTCAACAAATTAAGTTCCAAATGGCAAACTTCATCTGTAAGTTATAACGATATTTCCCATTCCTTTTAAATAAACACACTGTTTACTTTTTCTTCAGATCGATGTTCACGTTTTTGAACCGCAAGGCATCCGCTCCCTGGAGACCAGCAGCACGTTTCTAACAAATGAATTGTCTGACGCTCTTACAAAGACTGTTAGTGAAACACAGGTAATGGGAGCTCTTCGTTTAAGATCACGTTTTATATTATAGAGTTTATGCTTGTTCTTTATTACATCACGATTCGTACTTTAGAATCCAGATTGACAAAACTGTGGCTTGGCAGTGCATTCCCTTCCTAGTAAATGGTTTGCTTTTGTTAATTAAGAAATCATGATTGAGATTCATGGAAGGGGCTGCTTATGAGATCCCAGGGGTTTGAGCAGCAGAAGTGTGGAGTTTCTGATTCGAAATGTGATGAACGGCCAATATATTCGTAGAATGTCAGGGAAATAAAACTCGTGGTCAGGGCAGAGGTGCATTGTCAGAGCTAATTGTAAGGCTTCAGGGACCAGAAGAGCATGCGGGGAACTGTTAATTCGAACTGAAAGTAATTTTCACAGCTCATTGTATTGTATTGCAATAGTATTTATATAGCGCTTACTACCCCTGACGAGGCATTGTGAGGGTTCTGGTGCTCGAACTGCAGGAAACTGAAGGGATGATTTGAGCTTCGTTGCTAGGGATGCTTGAGAATACCACATTAATTGAATAGGAGTGGAGGGGGGCTGCCATTAAATATGGTGGTTCATAGGCACATCTGTTTGTGTGGTCTTATTAGCACAGCAATAAGCGACCTGTAGGACCACTCAAAATGAATCAACACAGTGGCCGGATGTTACATAATACACTTAAGTAGAGGGGCTCTTGGTCAGTGGACTTTATCCAATGATCTGTTAAATTGCCACTCTCATTTTGCTTCCACCGACTACAGCGTACAGCATGAGGCAATGGGTCACCCTGCTTTATCTACTGGCTCCCTTCCCTTTCAGTGACAGCACAAATATGTGCACATTGGCCACATACACCTAACAATAGTTGTTTTCTTTCTAGATAGAAAGATGTTTCAAAATGTGCCTTTGATTTTATTTCAAAACGGGCATTTTTTTTTACTACTGTTTAGAGTTTATTTTAAAGCGTGTAAACTAGATTGTAACATTCTAGTTGCCATCAATTTGAGTAATTGGTTAGGTGGTTACTTATGCATGTCTCCTTCATACATCATGAAAATGGCACTACTAAGACCTGGGGCCTCATTATGAGTCTGCTGGTCACTAGAGATCCAGACTCAAAGATGGCAGTCGGACTGCTGCCAATACAGCGGTCCGAGCTGTACATTACAACCGTAATGGTCGGGCCACCAGGGAACCGCCAGCTCTGCCAGGATCAGTGATCCCGGCGGTCTGGAGGTAGCGGTGGTCTTAATCCACCACGGCAGCGGTGCAAGCAGCGCTGCCCTGGGTATTACGACCTTGTTCTCCGCCAGCCTTTTCATTGAAGTAGCACCGCCATGAAAAGGCCAGTGGAGAATGGGTGTAGGGGGCTGCAGAGGGGCCCCTGCACTGCCCAGGTACTTGGCATGGGCAGTGCAGGGGCCCCACTTGCCACCACCCTCACAGTGTTCACTGTCTGCCTTGCAGACAGTGAACACTGTGAGGGTGCTAGTGCCCTCAGCAGGCCACAGCATTGCCACTGGCACGATTACGAGCCAAAGACAATGCTGTAGCCTGTTTCCACTAGGCCAGCGGGCGGAAACTCAGGTTTCCACCTGCTGTCCTAGCGGTAGACTCTTAATAACTCTGGCAGGGAGGTCGCCGTGCAGGTGGCGGCCACCCTGTTGGAGTTTGGCAGACGGATTTTTTCCATCTGCCGAACTCAAAATCGGGGCCCAAAGTCTCCAGAAACATCAATAGTAAAAGAGCTGTATCAATCTATTTTTAATTAAAATATCTCATCCCAAGTATAGGACCGCCATATTTAGGTGATGACACATTTTCTTTTTTTTTACTTTTTATTCTTATGGCACATGCTTGCAGTATAAAAATTGGATAAAAACAATTAACGATTGCACCAACTTTGCCAATGTTTTTTTTAGTATGGAGCCATTTGTCTGATATGTGACTGACTCACCACAAATCCATTATTTCATTGATATGGTTGATGTGTATCTAAACTGACATAGGCCTACCGGTCTTTCAAAAAAGTGTTTGACTCCACCCCAGCCCTTCCTGCATTCCAGCTTTGAGCTAGGAATTTGAGCATCGCTTCTCCTACCATATGGGTCCTAAAGGGATGTTAGCCTGACACATTATTGGTTGTCTTTTATCTCCTACTATCCCTAAATCTCATCCCTGTTTCAGATGTTTGCTTGACTTAAGACTCTTTCCTCTATAGCAATGCTGACCTTACAGAGCCACATGACAGTCGTAGTTTCCCAGGTATTCTTACAAGAGCCACCATACTCTTTACTAGATTCACAGAGATTTAACAGAAAGAACATAGCATTCAGGAAATATACAAAAGAAATGCGTAATACAACAATTATGCCCTAAGCTAGACAAACAAACTTGCCAAATGCAAAAGATGTCAGTAAACAAAATCTTCAAAAACGTCTACAATGTAATCCAGCATAAAACAAAATCCATAAAAGGTATCTGTATAAAATCCTTTAAGCACTCAAAAATCCCACAAATGTATTGTTTTAAACAAGAAGAAGCAAGATAAAGATCAACAAAATGAATGTTAAACTTTATGTACAGGAAACCAAAAGATTTCCTTTGAAAGATACACAATTTTCATTAGCCGACAGCACCTGTAACCAAAAACATATATTCCCATACCAGAAAAAAACACAATGGCTAAAGTTAAAAACACAATACAATAGGGCCATCCCCATAAACTAAAGACAGGAGTCTGGAGTATACACAATAACAAAAACATACGCTGCTCTGGGTTCCCTTCACAGAAAAATGTGTTTGGAGGTGTGAGGATTTGGGTTGTTGATTGACTGGGGTGTGTGCCCTGTTCACGCAATAGGCACAGCTCCTTGAAGGGTGAACCACAAAAAGTCACTAAATTAACATGTGCTAAATCCTGGGTAGACTGGCACAAATAGCAGTCAGGCTTAACTTAGAGGCAATGCGTAAAGTATTTATACAGCACACAAACAGTAACAAAGTGACGGCCCAACATAATAAAAATCTCACACCAATTTAGCAAAAAAGAGTACACTTTAATACATTTTTTGACACCAAAACGAGAAAATACAATCGGGGGAACCAACGTAATCAATTTTTACAGCATTTAGCAAAAACTAGCTCCTAAAAGACGGAAGCGCCAACTGCGGACATCTAATTGCACAAGACGGGGTCAGAGTTAAAAAAAATATGGCTAACTGCGATGAAGCATGGATCACATAAAAGAAGTGGATTGGGCCCGGTCAGTTCTTGTCTTTGGACTTAGAATACATTTTGAGAAAAATGTTCTGAGAAAATAAAGTTCAGTGGGGCAAGGGAGCAGGCAGAGTCAGAGGAGGGGGCGCCTTTGTTCGGGAGCCCTGGGTCGAAGGCCGCATTGAAGATTTCCATTTTTGAATTAGCCATTTTTTAAAAAGTTTAAAATCTCCAGGGGCATGAGGCAGGAGGCGATAGTCAAAGACAGTTCCACAAAGCTTAATACCTCTTTGGCGAAGGATTGCTGAACAGGATTTGGTGCTGGGAGAAGAACATAGGAGACCAGCCACAAAGTCAGGCAGACCGGATATGGACCTTTTGTGGCTAGATGAGTAGTTTGGTCCTGTCTCCACCTGGTTTTCAGAGCAGTTTTTTTAACCAATATTTTTCAAAGTCCAAAGTTTTAGATTTGGGCTATCTGGACACATTTAGCACCACAACCCAGGGTTTAGGGCTGGTGGGACACAGCTGGGGGTTCAGGCCTCACTCAGGCTGGGTCCAGGTGTGGGTTCAAGATGGTCAGAGACTTTTGTGTCCATGTGGCTCTGAACAGGAGGTCAGCAAACTAGCCCTTGTAGTCACTCTGATAGTCATGGGTGCAGGTGAAGATTCAGGGCTCAAACAGCAGGGCTGGCCTCTGACAGGTTTTGGGCAGGCTCCAGGCAGCAAAGCAGTCCTTCCAGGTACAGCAAAGCAGTCTTGCATAGTGCACAACAGGTTGCAACAGCAGGCAGTAATCTGAGAGTCCTTTCTGCAGGTCCAGAAGTGAACTGAAGAGTGGGTATGAAGGTACTATGTTTATACCCTGGTGCCCTTCCTCTGAAAGGTGAGAAAAGCCTCTAGAAATTGTCTGTGAAGTGCATTGAATTTCCTGACTTGCCTACACTGGCTCCATGCTGGCTGCAGTGACAATGTAGAAGTGATCGGCCCTTTGTGTGAAGGCATAACATAGCCTATTCGATTGCAAGAGGGGAAATGCTTATGTCCGCCCTCATCCTGGCAGAAAATGGCCCATTCAGGCACACCTAATACCTTTATTGTGTGACTGTCTGGAAGGACTTCATAAAGTCTAACTGTCAGTTGCACCCAATCATGTTACTCAAGGCTGGTTACAGGCACAAAAGGGCAGGAAAATGTCAACTTTCTAAAAGTGCCATATCCAAAGTTGTAACTAAAAATCTGACTTTACCATTAAAGATGATTTTTCATTACAATTTCATAGATACCCGGTCTCAATCAAAAGTTAGCACTTATTAACAGTAATAAGGCAATCTGATGCTATACTATGGGACACCAAGACCTCAGAAGAGTAAACAATAAATCCAGGACTTTTGAACTATTAGGACACCTAAAACTTAAGTGTGCATATCCGGTCTTTTAATTACGATGCACTCTGCCCTGTGGGCTACCTAGGGCCTATATTAGGGGTGATTAATATGCAATACAAGGGGAGTTTAAGTTTTGACAGGAGGTTATATTGCCAGGTTAAATTGGCAGTTTAAAACTGCATTGAAGACTGCAATCGTAAGCCTGGGTCATGTTTTAAGATGTTACTGCAGTGGGTGGCACAATAGGTCCTGCAGGCCCACTGGTAGCATTTAATTTACAGGCCCTGGGTATATGGTTTACCACTCTACAAGGGACTTACAAGTAAATTATATATGCCAATCAGGTGCAAGCCAATCAGACCATATTCAGGTGATTGAGCACAAGGGCATTAGCACTGGTTAGCAGTGGTAAATTGCATGGATTACTAAGGCCAACAAAAATGAATTTCAGCACAAAAATGGAGGTGAGTTAGGCAAAATGCCTGGGGGAAAGACCACCCTAAGCCGTACAAGTCTAACAGGAGGGCTTCCCACAAGTAGATCCAAATGTGTATATAGTCTCAGGGCTGTTATAACTTCAAACCCACACCCGCTGGGGATAGGGTTTAATTTTGAGTGATGTAGATGTACTATTCTAATTTCATCCCACCCCCAATTTGGGAAGTGGTCAGTTTTGGGGAATGCAGATTTATGATTCTAACTCCAAACCCAGAACCACTTTGGACAGTATTTAATGTCAGGGAATTCAGATGTTTTGATTGTTAAAATGCATAAAAGCAAGAATGTTATTATTGATTTTATTTAATGCTATTTGATACTAAAGGCATATTTATGAATGTTTAATATGATACTTTAAAAATAATATTTGTATTTTTTGTATTTACTTTTAAAAACATTCCCGCCCTATTTGCATAAAAAGAAACCAATCTATATTTTACATAAATAATTTATGGCACTTAATCATTACATAGTATAAATTACTAATTAAAATATTCATAAAATTCTTACATTCTTTATTGTTTTATTGCATTTAGTCACATCCTGGTGTCGGCCATCTTTCCCTACCTGTTTATGTGTCCCACAATTTGAGGTTCCAGTCACATAGTCAAAGATATCTCAGTTTTGCCAGAAATGAGATCTACAGCCAAGCAATTTACCAACTATTTCATGCTTGCCTGGGAAGGTGGAAAAGAGTTGGAAAACAGCAGAGGAATAGGTGGTTAAGAGTGCCTGTTATGCCATTGCAGGAGACAGCAATGCAAGGTCATCTTGTAGTGCTATGAGCTCATATAAATGGACATTGACTTACTTAGTTCAGATATCCCTAACATACCAGACCCACACTGTAAAGGGGTTAATTAGCCTAATGTGCCATCACTGTCCCCACTGATACATGGTCCTTACTGTCTCCCCTATGTTTCATACTCACAGTTCAAAAGACAATTCTCAATCCCATAGATATATGTTATGTTATTGTATGTCTACTTGTATAGCACATTAATCACCCATGAGGGTATCCAGGAGCTTGAGCAGGTGTGTAGGTGAATGTACCTCAGAGAAATTGAAAGAGCTAGGTCTTTAGCTACTTGCAGAACTCCAGAAGTGAGCAGAAGGTTCTGATGTGTTGTGGGAGGCTGTTTCTGGTTTTTAGTGCATTGAATGAAAACAAACAACCTTCTGTTCTGCTGTTGTGAATGCAGAGGATGTGCGAAAGTGAGCGTGAGGCTGAGCAAAGGTGTCTGTTAGTCTGGTGAAAGTGTATGTGATTGCTGAGGTATGCTGGGCCAGTGTGGTGTAAGGCTTTGTATATGTGTGTGAGGAGTTTGAATTGGTTGTTTTTGGGAATAGGGAGCCAGTGGAGCTCTCTAAGATGGGGTGGCATGTGGGTTCGGGGTGGCAGGTCGAGTATGATTCTTGCGGCAGCACTCTAGATGGCCTGGAGTCTGTGTAAGAGCAGCTTGGAGATTCCAGCATAGAGCATGTTTCCTCACTTAAGCCTCCTAGATTGCTAGTGTTTGTGCTAGTGCATGCCTAATGGCATGTCTGGTGTTCTGTGGCAGCCAATTGACGATGTTTTGTAGCATATGTAGGATGTGGAAGCGTTGACTTGTGCTGTCATGTTGAACTTGTCATTCAGGATGATTTCCAGAATTCTGCTGTGGTCTGTGGGTGTGGGTGTTGGTCATTACTCCTTCAGCCACCAGGTGGCATGCCATGGGTAGATCTTGCTTCTGAAGACCAGTGCTTCCTTCTTGTTGGAGTTCAGCTTCAAGCAGTTGGTACTCATCCATTCTGCTGCCCAGGTCATGCAGTTGGTGAAGTTCTGGTGGTGGTTGTCTTGTCTGTCAGGAAGAGGATGAGCTGTGTTGTTGAAGTAGCAAAGGATGTTGATGCCTTATGATTAGATGACTTTGGGGAGTATTGAACAGGTTGGAGCTGAGGAACGATCCCTGGGGGACTCCACAGATCAGGTTGTTGGACTTCGATGTAAAAGTTGGCAGTCTGACTATTTGGGTTCTTCCCTTGAGGAAAGAAGAGATCCATTTGAATTTGGGTCCTTAGATGATGAGCTCGTGGAGTCTTCTGACAAGTGTGTGTTGTAGATAAATGTGTTGAGTGCCACTGAGAGGTCAAGCAGCATGAGGGCCACTGTTTCTCCTTGGCCCAGGATGGTCTGGATGTCATTGGTGGATGTGATGAGTGCTGTTTGGATGCTTTGGTTCTTTTTGAATCCTGATTGAATGTTGTCCATTCAATGGTGTGGTTTGAGGTGGGTTGTGAGTTGGCCTTCTCTATCACTTTGACTGGGTAGGGGAGCAGAGAGATCAGTCAGACATTGCTCAGTTGGTTGGGTTGACCAATGACTTCTTGAGGAGGGCATTGACTGCTGCATGCTTCCAGTCTTCCGGGAATGTAGCGGATGTGGTGGTGGTATTGATGAGGTGATGAGGGTGTGCTGATGGTGATTCTCCCAGGTTCTAGACGGTGTGGCAGCATTGATCCAATGAGGCCCCCGATGATCAGTGGTGGGTTGTTTCAGGTGAAGGTGTGTCCATTCGGTCAGGTGGTCGTCTTGGTTTAGGCTGTCGAGTTGGTGTGTGAAGTTGCTTTAGATGGTTGCAATTTTTCTCCGAAAGACGTTTGACAGGTTGTCACAGAGTTCTTGGGAGGGGATGATGTTGATGGGGGCACAGGGTATGGTGGAGCCTTTGCCGATTGAGAAGATCTGCTTGCTGCTGCTGTAGCTCCTTTCGATTAGTTCATCTAGCACTCTTTTCTTAATGCCTCTCAGTTGCTGTTGGTAGCATCTGAGTGTAGCCTTATGGGTGGTTCTATCGATGGTTTTGTGGCTGGTTCTCCATATTTTCTCTAGCTGTTTGCATTGACATTTGACATCTCAAAGATCCTCTGTGTATCAGATGGCCTGCTTGTTGAGTCTTCTTTGCCTGATGTGTTTTCATGGGTGGAAGGGAGTCAGGAGAGTTCTTAATCCAGATGTTGAAGTTGGTGATGTCCTTATGGAGGCTGTCGTTGAGGTTGGGTTGATCATTGCTGAGGGATTTGATCCAGTCTGCTTCTGAGATTTTGCCCCACCTGCATGTTGGCAGGTGATGCTGGTGGGTGTGCTGACCAGAGGTGTGTGCATTTGAAAGAGGATGATGGCACGTCCTGTCCATGTGAGAGGCAAAGTGGTGTTGTATTTGATGCTGTTACTGGTCGTGAAGATGGATCCAGTGTGCGTTGATCGATGTGTATTGGTCCTGTGACAAGCTGGGTAGGTCCAATGCTGTTCAGGCTTTCGAGGATCGCAGTAGAGCAAGGGTCAATTCTGTCTTCCTGGTGGACGTTGTGGTCATGGAGTAGTATGTAGGCTCTGGAGTCAATGGTGAGGGAGCAATGAAGTTGCTAATGAGTCTGTTGAAGGTTGATCGCGGGCCAGGTGGTCCATGAGCGAGTTCAGAGTGAAGTTCTCAGAGATTTGATGCTTGAAGTGCATATGTTCCTTGAATGGAGTAGCACTCTCCATGGATGTTGAGCAGTTGATAGAGTTCTTGTAGATGACTACAAGTTATCCTACTGGCTAGTAATGGAGGTCCTGTCGCGCAGTCTTGCAGCCGGCTGGGATTGCTGTAGGAATGTCAGGTGCTGATGAAGAGTTGAGCCAGGGTTGTGTGAGGAAGAGGAGGTCAGGTGCATTGCTCCAGCAGGTCACAGATTTTGCTTTGGTGTTTGCTAAAGATCATGTGCTGAATAGCGTGTCTGTGAGTAAGGGTTGGCATGTGGGTTTGCTGTGGCATGTAGTATTAGTTGGGGATGTTGCTGGCATTGCTTCTGCTTGCGTGGGGTTTGTGGGTCGGTGCCTGCAGGGGAACTGGCAGTGGGTACAGGTGAAGGCTCATTTGATGGTGTGGCATGGTAGCAGTGGGGAGAGTGGCATCACGGGTTGAGGGACCAGAGGAACACATCAAGTGCTGCTGGTGTGTGAAAAGACCAGGGTTTCTGGCACTAGGTGCAGATGGACATAGAGGGGATTGCTCCTGGTGAAGCTTTGGAGTGGTCATGGCATGCCCCCTGCACACATCCACATTGCAGCTGTCATTAAGTGGGTCCTGGAATGGGGTAGAAGTGCAGTGATGTAATTTCGTGTGCAGGTGGATGATGGGAGACCCAGTGGTGTGACTTTCTGTGCTGATGGGTGATGAGAAATTAAGTCCTCTTACTTGGCTTCTTCCTTTAAAGATGGTTTGGGTGGGAAACCAGTGATGTCACTTCCTGTGCAGTTGGATGATGGGAGGTCCAGAGATGCCACTTCCTGTGCTTATGGGTGATGTGGCACATTGGTTACTATTTTGCCAATGCACTATATTTTTCCAAAGTGTAATACGTAATTCAAAGCGTTGTAAATACTTAAAAGTACTTTACCCATGCTCATTTTCTCCATGTATGAACAAATGCCTACTGATATACAGCAGAAAACTAGCTCATTTAACTACTACTAAGCAATGAAACTGCACCCTCCTGCCCATTATTATAGCCATGGTTTGACCTCTAGCAAAATTGAAGCATAGGTGAAACAGCATAAACGCCTTGGAGAAGTCCACAATGCAAATGTTTATTCCTGTGATTTTTTCATGTTCTGGCAATCTATTTGTTCAACTGAAGCTTTCTCCTGCCTAAGTTTTAAGTGTTGTTGCTTTAATATTTAGGCCCATATTTTATTCAAGCCAACAATAGACCAACAACGTAAAAACAAAGGACTTGACGAGACTCTTCTGGATGGTGACCTGATGATAAATTATGATGTGAAAAGGAGCACATCCGCTGGAGACGTGCAGGTAAGTATGAAAATGGCTGTGAGGTTACCTCACGTGCTGCCCACTTGGAATAATCCTCTGTGAGCCACAGTTAAACCACATGGTTCTTACTGTATTTACAACATACTCCTACCAATTGTCTCATGATGAAAAGCCCTAAATATATTACCTTTCCTTTTATGATGTAAGACGTAATAAAGGTTACCGGCCCCATCAGGTCCCCAGCTGGTAAAAAGGGCCAAGGTGTCTATCAAGGAAAATGGCCACATTCTATACCCGTATAAGCAAGCACACGCAGACTGACAATGGAGCAAGGTTATCCAAACAGCATGTACATTACTCTGTGAGAATTTACTGTTTCCCATGATTCTTACATCCAATATTTGTTCTGTTTTAAATACCTGTCCATTCATTGAGCACAAATACAGCCTGCACGTTGCTCGAGAACAAATAGAGATTAGATCAGGCCATACATGGAATATCTGTATACCCCTTTCTAGCTCTTGTTATCCTGATTTAGAATATTTACACTTTAGCCCCCCTACTTACTGCAGCAGACCTATGGCAGGAATCATTGACGGTAAATGTGAATATTTAATATCATGTAAGCCTTTCAGGCAATGCAGAAATGTCTACAGTATTTCAATACACTTGAAACTGTCATCAAAAGTGTAACCAGAATATACATACCTTGTGTACTTTCTTTCCCACGCTGGTTATGCCATTGACAGCTTCTCTTGTTCTTTCAATTGTTTTTGCGGATTACTTACGTTAAATTTGATTCCGGTTCACAGATCATAAATGGATATTTTGTGCACTACTTTGCACCAGCTGAGATGCCAACACTTCCCAAAAACGTCGTGTTTGTCATTGACACCAGTGGTTCCATGCACGGCAAAAAGATTGTGCAGGTAATCCCCATTTTTTCTTTTATATGCTGACTTTGCTTTCATGATACAGTGATGCCATTGACAATGAGCCCCCCATCCACAAAGAAGATACTTCCTTGGCATGATTAGCTTCAGGGTGGAGGACATCATATGATTCACTGCAGTGAACATTTTAATAATAAAAACAAAAGAACCAAGACCAAACATGTGCCTGAACTAATACGAAACTGATTGAAAACGCACAATAAATGGGGTTTCCTTTTCACATGAGGACTAGATAGATCCCTCAATGGTTTTTTCATCATGCTGGAGAGCACCATATTGACTTTCAGAAATGGGTCCCCGACGGTCACAGGTAACGTCTGTGCTTGCTCTGGAATCTCAGTTTGTCTCAGGTTTGCCCTTATCTTGCTAGGTATCATAGTTGGTCTCCCTTTCTTCATTCCATATGTAACTTATCCGGAAGATGATGGCCTTTTTAAGCAACAATGGTAAGAAACTAGCCATGATGGCCATCATGGGCTTCTGCTTAGGGTACACGTCTGTCCTTCATGTATTCCTATCTTGTATCACTTACACTTCCTGCTGGCCTAGTATTTACTTCCCATCAGTATAGCCACACTAAACGTCTTCTGAGTAGGTTGCCTATCAAAAATGACATTCCATGTGTAAGAAAGTATCCTCTTTTTGGCATGCCTACACCCACTTTATGCCTGCTATCAGTGTGTTTTGACTGTGTTCACTGGGATCCTGCTAACCAGTGACTGTGCTCTCTCCCTCTGGATTTGGTTGTCTCTTACTTTGGGAGCCCATGCAAAATGTGTCTGCAGGGCTGCCATTGCAGCCTGTGTGAAAGGGTGAATGCACCCTTTTCACTGCAGGTCACCGCACCAGGTCATTATATATGTCACCCCTATGGCAGGCCCTCCTCGCCCAGATGGTAGGGTACAAGTAACTCTGTGTGAGGGCACCCCATGCATGAGCAGAGGTGCCCCCACGAACCCCAGCTCCATTTCCTGGACTTTGTGAGTGTGGGGAAGCCATTTTATCCATGTACTGGGCATAGATCACTTCCTATGTCCAGATACATAATGGTAACTCCAAAGCTAGGCATGTTAGGTATCAAACATGTCGGAATCATACCCCAATACTGTTGCCAGTGTTGGTGGTATGATCCCATGGATTCTGGGGGCTCCTTAGAGGACCCCCAGCTTTACTCCCACCAGTTTGCAGGGTTTTCCCAGGCAGCCGATGCTGCTGTCATCCTACAGATAGGTTCCTGCCCTCCTGCTGCTTGAGCAGTTCAACCCCAGGAAGGAAGAACAAAGTATTTCCTTTGGGGGAGGGAGGCAACACCCTCTCCTTTTGGAAATTGGTGTTACATGGCTTGGGAGGGGTAGCCTCCCCAAGCCACTGGTATTCTCTGATGGGCACATTTGGTGCCCTCCTTGCATAAACCAGTCTGCACCAGTTCAGGGACCTCCAGTCTCTGCTCTGACATGAAACAGGGCAATGGAAAGGGGAGTAACCACTCCCCTGTCCATCTCCACCACCAGGGGTGGTGCCCAGAGCTCCTCCACGTGGCCACTTGATTCTGCAATCCTTAATCCAAGGTGAACAGAGACCTCTGGGAGCATCTGAGTGGCCAGGACAGGCAGGTGAGGTCACAGCTCCCTCCTGATAGGTGGTCACCCTGCTAGGTGACTAATCCCTCTTTTAGGACTATATAGAGTCTCCTTCTTGAGTGGGTCCTTAGATTCGAAGTGCAAGATTGCAGAAGGACTCCTCTGCAGTGTTTACTTTGACTTCTGGCCACTGGAACCACAACTGGACTTCACAGAAACCTACAATCTGCAGCTCTAGTGACGACTTTGCTCTGCAACATTGCTTCTCCAGCTCTTTCCAGAAACTACAACATTTCCCTGGCTGTGCATCATCTGAGGGCAGCAAGTCTTCAGTCTGCACCAAGAAGCAAGAAGGAATCTCCCTTGGATTGAAGGAGTCACTCCCCTGCACCCACAGGCACCAACTACAATGACAACCGACTGCGTAGGTCCACTCTCTTATCTCTGCGTGAATCCTGCAACACAGGTGGTGATCTTGAGTGGTCCTCTTGGACTCCTCTACCAGCTGTCCAACTTTGGAGTCTTTGCCTCTACTTGCAGGATGGTACACCTGTGCACCGCAACTCTTGCAGCTACCAAGGCTTGTTGACAGTTCTTCCAAGGGATCTTCAAACTCTGTGTAGCCCCGGCCTCCAGCCATCTTCCCTGCAACGCGTGGTCTCCTGCCTGATGCTCCAATGACGTCCGACTCCTTTCCAGGTGTGCTGAGTGGGACCCACTGCGACTCCTGTGCCTGCTGCCTGTAATTTGCCAGTGGGGGATGCATCCACGACTTCTTGCTCTATTGACTGCCGGGGGTTTCCTGGGACTCCCCTCCATTGGTTGAGTCTCCTTGGACCTTCCTGGTCCCCAGCAGCTCTGCAACTTCTCTCCTGCAACTCTTGCCTTTGCCAAGGCTTCTTAGTGGTTTTTCCACACCACTGATGGACTGCAACTCTACTTCCAACATGGGACATGGACTGCATCACTTCTGGAACTCTTCCTCTGCTCCTGTGCTGCATAGCCGCCTTCTAGTCTCCACCATCGACCTGGTCCTGCAACTCTGGAAGGATGAGTATTGGCTCCTGCCCAACCAGACACCTGGAGCTGGACTTGGTCCCCTTCACTTGCAGGTCCTCTTCTGTCTGGGTCCATCGTCTGTTTCTTGCAGTCTTGCTTGGGTCTTGCACAGTCCTTTCACAAAGGTTCTCTGTGGGTTTGGGAAAAAAACAGGTACTTACCTCCTCTCTCCAGGTCACTGGGAGGCACTCTGGTACTCACCTTTTGGGGTTCCTAGTTCCTCCAGCTCCCCTCTACAGATTCCACTTACATGGGTGGATGTCTGATCTTCACATTCCATTTTGTTGTATATGGTTTAGTGTCCTCCTATGGTCTTTATTGTCTACTGTTATTCCACTGTTTGTTATTGCTTTCTATGCCTATTCCTGGCAACTAAGGTGTATATAATAGTGTGTTTACTCACCTGCTAATAGTGTATTGCCTATATAGTATTTTAGTATGTGTGTCACTTATATAAAGTACCTTTATTTTTGTAACACTGTGTGGTTCTTTCTTGTGTGTAAGTGCTGTGTCAATATCAGTGGTAATGCATAAGCTTTGCATGTCTCCTAGACAAGCCTTGGCTGCTCACTCACAGCTACCTCTATAGAGCCTGGCTTCCTAGACACTGACTACACCTCACAAATAGGGGATACCTGGACCTGGGATAGCGTGATAACACCATAGGTGCTCACCACACACCAGGCCAGCTTCCTACACCATTCACAATCCATGTGTGGCCTTTCACACCTTTATTTAGGATATGTTCTGGTAATAGTCGTTCTCTCAACACCCGAGATTTTTTAACCCTGTTTGTTGACTGTTCCAAGGTTTAACAGACCTTGCATTGGTAGGTTCCCAATTTTTCCTTCTAGACTGTGGGTTTTGCTTTACTTCCCATTGCCCAGTGCACTCTTTTGACTTTTTCAATCTTCTGTCAAACCATTAAAATGTCTCTTTAATTAACTAAAGAATATGTTTCTGGAATTAGGGTTGTCATCTGTTTAGGGTTACAATTGACCTAGCACCAAGATCTTAGCAAAGGTGAATGTATGCTTGCTAATTACATAACAATACATAACGTAACTTGATATTTAGCATAACAAAATACACAGTATTGAGACTTGCATTTGCCTTTACTAAAACTCCAGCATATCAAAGTCACCCACTCACCCAGCGAACACCCGCATTATCTATGCAGACACACACAGACAACAAATGTAAACGCATGGCATGTAAAGGAAAATGTTGTTGCCCTCTCCATCATATATGCAGACCCACAAAGACAACAAATGTGAATCCATGACAGGTAAAGGAAAATGTTTTTACTCTACAAGACATGAGACCCTCAGCACCTCATATCAGACAAGAACAATGAGGCTACAACTAGGTTTTGTATATCCATGCACAACGGTCCAAGACACACAAAGCTTGTGAACCCCTTACTCAGTCATGACACCATACTACCATACCACTTCTGCACACTCACAATCACTTCATGCAATATTTATGCACACAGATCACAGTTATGTGAAGGTCAGGGTACACAATCATGACAGGGCTTGTAACTATACATCATCTCAAAGCATTCATGATGATCCTCCAACTAAAATACGTCATGAGAATAATACTCATACATAGATTCAACAGAGTACCACACAACAACATCATACCTTTATCGGCAAGTCACAAAAGTAAATGTCATAAACGCACACTTCACATGTATTTCCATACATAAATCTAGAACCATACACAATTGCCATACTTTGAATCAGAAATTTGAACCAGTGCACAATCTCCATACATACACACCACGGGAGAAATTTGTGTAAGCAATCACCATAAGTACATCACATCTAACATCACATGGATTAGCTCGTGAAAATCCAGACAAACCAACACATAAACAGCAATTACATGAGTCAGGATTCATTTGCAGTTTACATAGATACATCCATACTGCAGAAGGCACCAGGATTCCTCCCTCAGTCTGCAGCACAGACCTGGATCAATTTCACATCACATGTATGACCTCAGAAAACCAACACATCCATCAGAACTTACACCCACAATTCAACATGCAGCATTTGTGTGCAATTACATTACACATGCCACACCCTAAATGGGTTACTTTTCACTCTTCCCAGACTGCCTCAAACAGAATGAACTTGCAAAAACACAGACATAAAAGTAGCAAACTGCATGTGAACAATAAGGGCACATTTACTTTTATTTCATGGGACGCAGCACAGCAAGGGATCTTATTGCACTGCAGTTTGTGAAAGGGAGAAAGCAGGAATGCTCCATATTTGCAAAGATATGGAGTGTTTTTGTTCTTTCCTTGCTCTGATGCAGTATGTGCTTCCTAGCACCAATACAGAAACCCTTGCACAATGGTCCAACTCCAGGAGTTTCAAATAGTGATTCGCAAGGGCTCGCAAATGGACCTACCTCATTAATATTCATGAGGTAGGTTGCACTTTGCGACCCATTGTGAATGGCTACAATCACAGGGTTGGTGGCCTGCTGGGCTCAACAGACCACCATGTCTGTGATTGCTTTTAAATAAAGTAATCTTTTTTTTTTAAATGTAGCACGTTTTCCTTAAAGGAAAACAGGATGCATTTAAAAAAGAAAAACTAAAAGTTCTCATTTAATTTTTTAAGACTACGCAGTGGACCGTGGGACCACTGTCTGCCTTTAAAAAAGGTTTTTGCATGCATTGACAAAAGGGAAGGGGTCCCTTAGGGACCTCTTCCTCCTTGCGAATGGGTTATCACCTACTTTCAATGGGTGGTAAAATGGGAATGTTTTGTGATCTCATTTTGGTCACAAAACATTCATACATACCTCTGCGATTCGGTATTAGGAAGTTACGCCCTTAGCATGCCCCTTCCTAATACCGAATTGGGATGTAGTCACAAATCCAATTTGCGATTCGGTAACAAGTTACTGAATCGCAAATTGAACTTGATACATACCTAAATGCATTTTGCGATTGCAAACAGCCCTTTGGGCTGTATGCGATCGCAAAAATGTTTGATACATCTGGCCCTAAGTTCCTAAAACATCTAATTATAAGCAATATATACACTTTGCACCTAAAACATGCATTCCCCATTCAACATAAATCGAATCATTTTCATTCTAAAACTTGTCACTTATGAATTGATCAACAATAAAATCACACATTCCCAAACAGGTGCATCAAAATCACTTCCACAGCCACTGTAGTGCCAAAAAGCCCTTGCAAAGGATTAAGAATTAGCATATTTCTCTTCTGTGGTGCCCTAGGAAGTGCGGGGCACCACCAATGAATGGAAATGCATGGTTGGAGTACTGGTGGAACAAGCACCAGGATTTGTATAAAGAAAGGTTCCCCAAGTTTCCCAGGGGGATATATTGATGCCCCTGGCAGAAGTTCTTCATTTTTGGAGTTTGAGTTTTTGTGTATAGGCTCTGGAGTTTTGGGATTCCGGTTCATTTGTCCTGAAGGGCAGTAGCAGCAGGTTGACAATGAGAGAGTGTAATGTGGCTGTGCCATTATGCCTCTTAAACAGGAATGTGAAAGATTGGACATTTTTCTGCATAACATGAAGAGACGTTTTCATCTAAATGATGCACTGCAATACATACGAATAAAGTGCACAGTTGGATGTAACATATTTAAGCAATATATATTTAATCACCATTTTCTAAGTATTATTCTATATAATCATTTTGTATTTCATCATAAGCAGTTTATAGAATTAATTTAAACTCAAAGTACATGTGTGTTTCCTTAGCTTGGCTGGAGTGAAGGCCGCACATATTTTTCTATGTCTAATCTTCAACGTGAGGTTTGCTTTTGCATGTTTTTCTATGAGCTGCAGGTTTCAGGTTATGAGACTGAATTAATGAGGAGCCCATTGTGCTCGAGAGATAAGAAGATCTGCAAGAAGCACCAAAAGGATGAAAGGAGTAACCTGGGATGATGTTTGTAACTTGTCTGAAAGTCATGAAAGTGCGAGGGTGTACAAGGTCAAAGCAGCAGGGTTCAGAAGGTTCCAGAAAGTTAAAGTGACTATTAATTTGTATTTAAAGGCTTGTTTTTCAGTAAGAATGTTTTTGCAAGGATGTAAGCCTCTGGAAGGATTGAGATTTGAGTGTGGTTTAGCTAGTGAAAGAGCCAGATCCCTTTTGTCCTTTGCTGAGAGCAGACCTTGTTGAGATATAGCCCTTAGACTTAGATTGTCATGTGGCTTCATGCAGCTGCACCTCTCTTTACGGAAACTTCTACAGAGCATCTGTTTACTGACCCTTTTCGCTGAATTCTTTAGTATTAGAATAGTTAGGAACTTAGATTAAATTGTTAGGTAGGAGAATTTGATTTAAAATTTTAAACATCAGTCTTTGTTTCTGATTTTCTGCATTATTGCCATTGAGATACTTGTCTTTCATATGCTTGTAAAGTTAAATAATGCACAATACTTTAACTCTCTTTTGTGATTTTGTACATCTATACTATGGTTTTGAGACTCATTTATGTAAGTTTGACTTTGAGTCTGTAATAAAGCCCTTTGAAACATTACGTTTTTCTCTGAGACTTGGGGCCTCATTTACAAAGAAGTGGTGCAGCGCTGAGACAAATTTTGCAGCACCATGCTGCGTCATTTCAGAAACGTAGGGATGCACTATATCTACTACAATAGACCACACCCCTGTGATTTCCCTAGCACTGGTGCTAACATTAGCTGCCTAGCACCAACACAGGCACCCTTGCACCATAGTGCAAGGGTGCCTGCATTGGAGGGAATGATTGCTTATGTGCATGAAGGTGCCCCTTCCTGCACATCAGCAATCAATAATGGCGATTTTCTAGTTCTATTTGTGCTGCATTCTGCAGCACACATAGAAGTAACAAATCGTCATTATTTAATGATTATTTATGTGCAGGGGACGCCTTACTGTACATAAACAATCATTAATGGTGATTTGTCCTTCTATGTATGCTGCAGAATGCAGCACACATAGAAAAAGCAAAACCGAAGAGAAATAAAAGTGTTTCTCCCTGTTACGCCACTCTAACGCCATCCCAGGGGTGGCGTTAGTTTTTGGCATTGCCTCAGGTTTACGATTTCTCATAAATCTAGGGCAGCATTAAAATGCTATGGGTGTTACGGTGGAATGCCCACAGCAACAGCCATTGCACGCCCCTTTAACACAAAGTGATGCGTGTAAAGGGGCTATAATTTCAAGGTGGCGTTAAACCTCAAAGAGTGACAACATCAATTTGTAAATATGGAGCAGGGCATTGAACTACCAAAGTGACATTTGAGTGGCACAATGACCCTGTAAATGAGGCCCTTAGTGTGTGGCTCACTGAGTTACAATACAATTGCTCTGAATAATTTGATGCATGTTTTCCTCATCCCTCAGAACTGAGAAGAAAAGATTAATCGGACCCTAGATTTAAAATTTTAAGATAGGTACCAGTGCTGGATCACAATAATAGAAGGACCTTTGTGTACACTGTATTGAATTACTAATGCTTTGTTAATATTGACAGTACGGACAATGCATTGTTGTATGTTAGAATGGTTATTGAAAGAGGGAATCATCTATAGTGATGTGATTTCAATGGTGTTACATTAGTTTTATGTTACCTATTTTTACTTGTATCAATATGGTGACATCCTGACAAAGCCAGTAAGTTTGCCTTTTGATAATGACACCCCTTCATATTGTGACTCATATGTGAGAAGTACTCTGGTCTTGGCCTCAATGCTGGTAAAATGTTTTATGAGGGTGTTACCATACATGTGCCTCATTGTACATATTTGTAAATGACTGTGTAGTATTAAAGAGTGTGTGTAATAAAGTACATTTCCTTTGTACAAGAAAAAGCACTGACTGAGCAATGATTTAATGAATGTTGCATACCAGTGAGCTGGAGGTACTAGCCCTCACCACCTCCCCTGAGTAGGCTTTGGACTACACTGCTTCATTGCCCTGAGAGAATTAAGGGCCAGATGTAGCAAGGCTTTTACGCCTTTGCGAGGCGCAAAAGCCACATCGCGATGCCCATTCCCATTTTGCAAGTCGGTAACCTGGTTACCGACTCGCAAAATGGGACTGCAAGACGCAAATAGGAAGGGGCGTTCCCCTTCCTATTTGCGAGTCGCAGCGCGATGTAAGATTGCTTTGTGACCGCGAATGCGGTCGCAAAGCAATCACAGTAACCACCAGTGTCACACTGGTGGTAACCTATTCCATTCATGGGACCCCTTCCCCTTTGTGAATGGCCTTGAAAACATTTTTTCAAAGCAGGCAGTGGTCCTATGGACCACTGCCTGCTCTGAAAAAATGAAACTGCCACGTTTAATTTTTTTGTTTGTAATGCATCTAATTTTCCTTTAAGGAAAACAGGCTGCATTAAAAAATAAAATAAACTACAGACATGGAGGTCTGCTGTCTCCAGCAGGCCCCATCCCTGTGAGTGCTGCGAGTCGCAATGCTGGAATTTCGTACATCTGGCCCAAAGTGCTACAATGGGCATTTGGTTCCCAGTAAACAGAACATTGGAGACATATTACTTATGAAGGACTCACATCCTTTGCAACTAATAACCTAATTTCTTACCATAGCCAGAAGCATCAACCATCCATACCACACACCTTTTGCTCCACCCACCTTCCACTAGTGGCTTGACTACCATCTGTACCTGTCTTACTTTCATCCATTGTCTGCCTTTCTTGGCCCAGGCCCTGCAGCACTGCCTACCAATGAGTAATATGGGAATGCCTCACAATGTGTGTGCATCATATCTGTTGCCATGTTCTTTTTTCTTTTTTCTTGTGAATGTTTTGTAATATATTTACACAAAACTTAGTAAAATGTGATTCAGTTCCATTGAAATTTTCGTTGAGTGGAATGCCCAGATCCTTCTGTAGTTCAATTTAAACTGTATGCAGTTTTTATCCAGGCAGCTGACTTTTGGTACTCATTTTTCCCAAAAATTATTTTTCCAATCATTCTCAAGTGTTAGAGGGCTTATGTTTTTTAAAACACACCATTTGCTAGTTATGTCACAGTAATTACCTGGACTAAAATCCAACCTCTCCTATAAAGTTGTATTTGAATCTCTTCCAGGTTGAAGAAAGTTTCTTGCCCAGTGTGCTATTAAATACAATATTTACCACTCTTTTCTCAACAGTTCCTTTGGCTTGCCTTTCAAAGTACTAGAAACCATTAGCACCCTTGTTCTCTCCTTTGTGAAGTACACCAACAAGCTCTCCCTTGTCAATGTCCCTGGTAATTTGCATCAGGGTAGGTGTTGGTCAGAAATACTTTGACCACGATTTTATGCCACTGTTGGACCTGGCCCTTTTTGCATGGTCATCCTCAAACTTTTTGCCTCCTTCCTCCTATTCTTTTTACCAGTTGCTGTTGGCTTTAGGACTCTGGGCACTTTACCACTGCTAATCAGTGCTGAAATGTATATGGTCTCTATCTAAATTGTATTGGTGATTGGTAAGTCCCTAATAAAATGCACTAAAGGTGCCCATGGCCTGTGAATCAAATGCTACTATTGGGCCTGCAGCACTGACTGCTCCACCCATATGAGTAGCCCTGTAAACATGTCTCAGATCTGCCACTGCAGTGTCTGCGTGTGCAGTTTTGCACTGCCAATTCAACCTGACAAGTGTACCTACTTGCCAGGGCCAAACCTTCCCTTTTACTACATTTATGTCTCCCCTAAGGTAGGCCCTGTTAGCTCCATGGCCAGGGTGTAGTGTATTTAAAAGGTAGGACATGTACTTGTGTGTTTTACATGTCCTGATAGTGAAATACTGCCACATTTGTTTTTAACTATTGCAAAGCCTTTCTCTCCCGTAGGTGAACATGGGGACTGCCTTTAAGTATCTGTTTCCCATTGGGGACATATAGAGATATGGAGTTTGGGGTCTCTGAACTCACAATTTAAAATACATCTTTTGGTGGAGTTGGTTTTTAGATTGTCTGTTTGAAAATGCCACTTTTATAAAGTGGGCATTTTCTTGCTTAACCATTCTGCGCCTCTGCCTGTCTGTGGAATCCACTTCTGGGCCAGACTGACAGTCAGGCTGTTTGGGAATTTCCTCTAGACAGTAACACAAAGGGAGCTGAGGTGTGTCCTGCATATTCTGATGGGTCCTTCTGGCCTAGAGGGGGAGGGAGGAGCTGACACCTGCACCTGAAAGGGCTGGATCTGTCCTCACACAAAGCAGTCTCCAGCCCCCTGGAATGTGTCTAGAGCCAAGCCTGGGCAAGGCAGGATCCTGTGAACAACAGAGACCTTCCTTTGAAGTTTGCCTACTTCAAAGGCATAAATGAGTATAAGTAGTGGACCCAAAACTCCAGACTTGTAGAACACTTCTGGACCAAGAGTAACTTCTACCAAGAAGAAGAGCTGAAGGGCTGGATGAGGAGTACTGCCCCTTTGCTGTGTGTGCTTTTCTGGGTTGGCTTGCAGTTATTGCTTCTGCCTTGAATAGTACAAGGACTGGACTTTGCTGTGTATCCTGCTTGTGAATTTTCCCCAAGGGCTTGGACTGAGGTTGTCTCCTGTTAAGAAGTCTCATGGACGCCAAAGACTTCACCTACCAGCCTCTGGGTTCGTTTGCTGTGGACCCTAACTCACCCGGTGGTGCCTATGCCTGTTTCTGAGTCCTTGGGCATGAAAGCTGGCCTAAAAACAAGAAGAACCAGGAGCCCTGACTTCGGACGACTCCAACACCGATGCTGCTTGCCGACTCTGCGACGCTGCCTGCACCTGAAGCTGTGGCCCAGCTGGAGTGCGACAACCATGACTTCATGAGTCCCATGTCATCGATGTCCGTGACACTCGACTCCGCCACGGCTCCTGACACCCTGTGGTGTGACCGCAACCCGAGAGGTCACCCAATGCATCTTGATCCGCTGGATTCATCGACCCCGACAGATGGTCAGGAACTGATGCCTCACCCCAATACCATGTCGCCTCCCCTGCTCTGCAGAAAGGAACCAACGCCACACCGGATCCAGTGACGCCTCACCTCCCGACTCTGTGCACCAGCTTGTTTCCTCGTTACCAAAAGTACTGTACCTGGGAGTCCGTGCAACTCCATGGCCGGTGCCACCTTCCTTGTGAGTGGCATCGGATTGTTGGTAACAACTTTGTCAATGACGCCCTGATGACCCAAGTTGGATCTATTGTGTTTCTAAGCGCTATATTGAAGTTTCATCTGTGAAAATTTGTATCTTTGCTCATGTATTTTGGATTTTTGTTGTTCTGGTCTTGTTTTACTGAGATATATATTGGGAATTCTTTTAAACTGGTGTTAAGTGCTTTTGTGGTGTTTTCACTGTGTTACTGTGTGTGTTTGTACAAATACTTTACACATTGCCTCTGAGATAAGCCTGACTGCTTGTGCCAAGCTACCAAGGAGGTGAGCTGGGGTTATCTGAGCTGTGTATCTCTCTTACCTTGACTAGAGAGAGGGTCCTTGTTTGGAAAGAGTTCAAAATGACTGCCAACCAGAGACCCTATTTTTAATGGAGGACTAAATTATAAAGCATGGTTGTCTAAATTATGCGGCGAGAAAAGGCAAGCAGCACAACACATTTTGAAGCAGTATTAATTCATTGTTATGTAATTTTTACACTTTGTGAAACTGAGGTTATTTAGAGTCTGCCAAACTGAGGAAATTCCCTCTAGATTTAGAGTTGAGGGGACCATCATGTTTATGCCAGTGGCACCTTCACAGGCTACACTAGGAAAAACCTTAGACCAATGACCTGATACAATTCAGAAAGTCAGTCTAACTGCCTCAGACCATCCATACTATTTAGGGTGTATTTTCTGATATATTTTTTTTCCAGATTGGGGTCTCCAGAAAAGGCCATGTTGGCCCAAACAGAAGAAAATGACAGCCACACTCTGAAAGATAACTCTCAGGATGTCAAGACCATTTGTTTTTTAAAAGTAAATTCCCACTTTTTGAGTTTGTTTTTGAAGAATAAAAATGCTTGTTGAGAGGCTGCATGAAAATGGAGGCTTCCCAGCAAATTTACAGTGCCTTCAGAGGACCCACTGTGGCACCAACTCCTTAGAAGATTGCAATATTATTGCTAGACTGGTGTAAAAATCTAAATAGCGTGGGGTGTGGTGTCTGCCAGGGTAGCAGAATAGATACCTTTGCTGCCCTATCATAACCGAGTACTGTCCACCAAACTCTAAATAACCTCTACAGTAAGGGCAAAAGTTTCTCCTCATTGGTATCTGTTTACCAGCTAACTATGCAATGAGCAACCGAAGCTAACTATTTAACATTTGCAGAGGGCTTTACACTGTGTCAGCAGTTTTAATAACCTTTGATACATTTGAGCTAGGAAAATCTTTTTAAATCCGCTGTTTTTGCAGCAAAAGATTGAAAATGCTGGAGTCACAGAGTTGCATAATTACAGTGTCCTCAACTTTGGTGCACCTTCTAACTTCCTGTTCAGACTCCTGCAGATTCAGAGTTCAGCTGGAAAGCTCCTTTCACACCTGCATCAACAAAGACTACTTCTCAGTTGCTTGTCATTAAATTGACAAATCTCCTTTAAAGTCCTCTGCATACCATTCTAAATTAGGATAGTGATGAAATGCAATTTCATATGTAAATTTGCAGGAGAGCTCACAGAATCCCCATAAAGATAGATAATCTATTCCATGTAAGGAAACAATGGTTTCATGTAAGTGCGAGTACTTGGTCCAGGAGTCTACTTAGATTTCAGGGTCTGCCACAATAATAATAGCACCTCAATATTCTCTGAAAGAACATGGAATCCACCAACATTATTTGAGTGTCCAGGAGTTTCCAGTTTAGCTCCAGTGTGAAGAACCAAAACGGTTTAAAGTTTCCATATTAAAACTAATTATTTTGATTGCTAACACTGCCTGACATATTTTACCATATGCTGCTGAGCTGTTTTCCACATGGAGAAAATAAGCATTTCCAAAAGACTGCATAACATATACATTGCAATTTGAGGCTTCTAAAGTCTACCCTTTGTGCAGTTGTCTCCAACAAGTACCAGTAGCTCTCCAGCTACCTGTGAGTAGCTCTCCTGTGTGCAGCCCAGCCTACTATCATTAAATGCTACTAGTGGGCTTAGCACTGATTGTGCAACCCACATAAATAGCCCCTTAACCATGAGTCGGGCCTGCCTTTGCAAGGCCTTTGTGTGCACTTTCATTGCCACATCGACGTGGCATTTAAAACTACTTGCCAGGCCTTAATCTCCCTTTTTATTACATATATGTCATCCCTATGGTAGGCTCTGTGTAGCCCACATGGCAGGGTGCTATGTAAGTAAAAGGCAGGATATGTACTTGTAAGCTTTACATGTCCTGATAGTGAAAAACTCCCAAAGTTGTTTTTTCTAGTAATGTTAATCCTGCCTCTCTCCTAGGCCAGCAATAGAAATTGCCTTCTATGCTTTTAAGTGGTAATTTGTGATCTTAAATGAGTGGCATTGTCACGTTTGGTAAGGTTGGAATGGTAGTGAGAAATCCTGCTTACTGGTGAAGGTGGATTTAACATTATTATTTTTAGAAATCAGGCATTTCTCTAGACTTATTGGTCCTTGTGCCTTTCAGCCTGTCTCCAATCCATGTCTGGTCTGTGCTCATTGACAGCTTCCCTTGTGCATTCCATCCAGACAGGCATAAACACAGGACACTCAGCTGCATCTGCATTCATCTGCATATTGATAGTTCTTCCTGGGCAGAAATGGTGGAGGGGGCTCTCACTTGCACTTCAAAGGCTAGTGGCCTGACCTCAAACAAAGGACTGATAACCCACCACAGATCACCTGGCGAACACGAGTGAGTTGAAAGTGGAACTGGTGTGCTTCAAAACCACTCTTGAAGTCTCCTCCACTTCAAAGGCTCATTTAGGTATACATATACTGGGTCTGTGACCCCCTAAAATCAGACACTTCTGGATCTACAACACGACTCTGTCAGAGGTGCTGCCATGCTGCTCAAAAGACCCATCTGGACTGCTTTTCTGGAAGGACTGCTCTACTGCTTGCTGCCCTGTTGCATGCTGGCACCTGACTATACTGGAAGGTCTCTGCCTTCTGCCAGAAGTGCTCTCCAAGGGCTTGGACAGAGCTTGCCCTCTGTTCTGAAGACTCAGGACCATCAAAGTCTTCATCTGAAGGAGAAAATCCGCAGTGCAAAAAAAACCTATGCAACACCTGCAAAATTTGACACAACGCCTGCAGAATTGATGCAGCACCTTTCTTGCATCTGAAAAATCGCTGCATCGCCTGCCGATCAGCGCAGTGCCTGTTGCCTCTTCACAATGTGTTTTGGATTTTCCACGCATTGTCACTGAGCATCAAAATATCCTGCATCCCAGTGAGGAGCCGAGGCTGTGCTCCCAGAAATTAAAGCATCACCTTGCAGCATGGAAAGAAACGATGCATCACCTCTGCCGCACTGGAAAAATCGATGCATCACTTTACTTTCCAACGCATCTCTTCCTCTGCGGCCCCCTGCATCGTGATTTCTTATGCAACCCAGGTACTGTGTGTTAAAAGGATACAACCCCTGATTCATAAGGCTTGAGACTCATCTAAACTTTTAAAAAGTGATATCTTGACTTGTGCGTATTGGATTTCTGTCGTTTTGGTCTTATTTTTATTCAGATAAATATTATCTATTTTTCTAAACTGGTGTGGAGAACTTTTTGTGGTGTTTTCACTGTGTTACTATATGAGTTATTGCACAAATACTTTACACATTGCCTTCTAAGTTATGCCTGCCTGCTCTGTGCCAAGCTACCTGAGGGTGAGCACAGGATGACTGTGTTGTGATTTAGCCTGACTAGAATTGTGGTCCCTACGTGGACAGGGTGCATACCTCTGCTAACTAGAACCTGATTTCTAACACTTACAAAAAGGGCTATTGTAGTACAGTGCGATGACCTGATTCAGACAGAAATCAGTATTCTAGGTTTCCAAAATTAAAACACCCCATCTGTGTAAAGTGTGAGTAGCATTCCTGCTCCCTAAATCAGCAAACAAAATGGTTTTGCTGGCTTTTATGTCACATGGGACTAAAGACTGACAGAGGACTCTTAATAAGGATCAAGGATGAAAATTATGTGATTTAACCCTTCATGTAGTGCAACCAGACAAGCTGTAACATGAATGAGATACTGGACGGTGTGCCCAGCATTTGCTGTATTGCTACTCTATGGGGCAGACTCACGAAAGCATTTATGAGTGCAGAAACTGGCGCTACAGGAACACTCTTTCATATACTCTTACATGCCAATTATAATCGACCATGAAACGTAGAACTTTGTCTAAGTTAAAGTGCATAAAGGGCACAGTCCTTTCTATTTGTACTGATTGTATATGAATATTTCCATTTTCTTCCCACAGTAGATGTTTTGTGCCCAGTTAACAAAGGCATGGCAGGGTAAAAACTACAGTAGTACTACATTATGTGCTCCCAAATGCTTTTGTGAATGTGCCCCCCCCCCCAGTTTGCAATTTACATGTCCTTAAATGGTACTGCTAGTTGGAGACTAACAGGTTTTTTTTTCTTTACAGACGAGAGAGGCTCTTCTGACGATTTTAGAAGATCTAAGTCCAGAAGATCATTTTAACTTAATTACATTCAGCTCAACTGTGTCCAGATATCGAGATATCATGCTTAAAGCAAACGGCAGCAACATAGAAGCAGCAAAATTATTTGTTAAATCTATTCGGGATTATGGAGGTGAAACATATTTGATTCCTTGCTTTTTTTCAACAACTTCCGCATTGCTCTTTAGATGTTTAAGTAACTTTCGAGCATTAATTTTGCAGGCTTCTGTGTGTCCATATGTGGCTCAAAGCAGTATGTTGGCACTATTCATGAACATGCTTGCGATTTGTACTTTCTGTAGCTTGCAACTCCAGGGAGGGAAACAGAATTTCAGACTCTGCAAATGTATTTGCGAAATTCTTATATTTGCCAAATATATTTTCACATCTCCTTGCTAAGCTGAACACTGAAAAATGCACAACTTTGATAAAAACGTAGCCTGGAAGGAGACATGAAATTCGTAAGAACATATAATTCGAAACCTATTTTCTCAGTCTGAAAACTGAAAAAATAGCATCTGACTGCAAAGGTTCAAAGTGATTTCACTAGACCACCTCCATTGCTGGTCAATAGCTAATGGTACCTAGGTCACAGCCTACTGTACCCCAGAGAAATGAATTTGACTTTCAATTAGTTTTTCATCTGATGTTCTTGATCGCTACACCCAACATCCTTCATTATTGCTCTTTTAACTAATTTAATTTAGAAATATTATGTCTATTTTCCTGCAGACTTGTCATTTTGATATTATTGCAAATGCACCACATACCATACAACATAATATAAACATGATGTTAACTTGTTCTAGCTCAGGTGAGACCATGGTCTAGAAAGCAGTGTAAAATCTAACTATTCGCAAGAATTAATTGTTATTCCAATGTTATACGAGATTTAACAGCTTTATCAACTTCAGTAACAAGAGGGTTCAATTTGCGTGTTAAGATGATAACAGTGACTGCATTTTGGCAGAAGAATTAAAGGCATGGATAACACCAATTACTGAAAGCTGAGAGTTTGTAAAGATGAGCTGGGATAAGTGAGGGTCAAATTGTTTTCAATGGATTTCATGTAAGAAAATGCCAAGAAAACTGATCTTCCAGGGGACTCTGCCCCTAAGCCAGTGATGTGTTGCTGTCTATTGACCACTTTGAACACCTTAAGTTAGCTATGTGTGCCCACCAAGTACTAGAGGATCAAAACAACAGATATGGCTTCCATGTGTTTATGTTACAAGTGCCACATGTTATTTACCTCTAGGGCAATATTACTTGCACATGATCTAACTTTTCAATTATTTCTTACAGCGACAGACATTAATAGTGCCCTACTGTCTGCAGTTCAAATATTAAAAGATTCAGAGGAAACTGCAGCCCTCCCAGAAAGAAGTGTTTCCATGATAATTATGCTGACAGATGGCCAACCAACTATTGGTAAGCACTAAATACCTCTCCCAGCCCAAATGGAATAGTCTTTGGGCCTTATTAAAAATGATAGTAGAACAATGAATTGATTTCGCTACATTTGAAAAGACCTTTTCTACAGTGTTCTGTATTTCTGGCTTGTGAAATACTGGCCTATTAAAAGTATGGACATGAGGAATTGTGAATGCAATGCAGGAATGAGAATTTCAGTACAGATTCCTGCATTCTTAGGTCTGGATTTACACTAAATTACAAAAAGCATGCTTTCTGTACCAATATCCAGTGTTCTGCCAAATTCTGTTCAGCAGTTTTTCTGGTGTTGCTGTTCAATTTTGCTATTGAAGAATGAATGCGGAAAATAGGTTTTGGGCCCCCCTTTTTTCTTAGCACCCCCTTGACTGTCACCCCAAACCTTACCAGGAAGAAGCTGAGGTGAATGAGACTTTTTTGTGAACATCTTGTGCAGATTTGTCAAACACTACCAAAGCTTTTAGCAAACAAAAGAATGTTTTTCTATGGAAATGTGTTCCTAGCTAAAACTACCCAGTGGTGATCTATACATATGTATAATTTTAGGAAAATCAAAAGGTGATTATACTTTTTGAGAAATTAAGGCTCATATAATATGGATATTTCACACTGCAGAGTATCCCCAGAGCCAGCAGATCTTGAGATAAGATCTGATTGGCTACCACCACATAAATAAAGATGTGATGGCAGCCACTTTGGGATTCAAGACTCAACAGGATAATTCACATTATTATATATATTAAAAGGAGAGATGGCACAACAATAGGACACAAGTCAGAGAATCTGTTTAGCTTTCATTTTTAAACTACATTACATCCACCATTTGTGCAAGAACGTGTACAGGCAGTTGCCACTGGATAGCTATAGTTAGGTCAGCATTCCCATAGGAAATGCTTTTTTGTGAGTTGCTAATAACTTTGCCACCGCTTGGCAAATCTCCACCAAACAAACAAAAATAGTGCTCTTTTGGCCTACTTTATGCATGGAATGTATCGGTGTGATCTGTCAATCCGGGTCTGAGAAAAAGGTGGATCCCAAATCACCATGCTTTCTACATAAACTTCAGCAAAAACGGCTCAATGGAACTACACCAAATTTAGCAGGACGCTAGATCTTGGGCCACAGATTGAGCTTCTTGTGATTTGGTGTAAATCCGTTCAGTAGTTTTTGTAGAAATTGAGGGTCAAAAATATTAGGGTATTTGTACAATTGGGTCCACAAGAGGTTACAGAGACTCCCACAGAAACACCAATTCAAAAATAGAGCATTCTGATTGGCCTAGGGAGCTTTATTTCCCTAGGGCCAATTCAATTCCCTGGGAGTCAGAGTCCTGCATGAGAGAGCATTCTGATTGACTGCTTGCAACATCAGAAAAACGTTTTATTTTTTTAATTTATTTTTCCGCGGGTGATATTGCGATACATTACACCAATTATTTCAACTTGCAAAATTGCCTTTAAAAGGTAGACAATAAAACAAATTACCTTAAATCATAAATTGTGAATTGTGAATTATTCACTTTTTGTATGCCAAATTATGGGCCTGATTACAACTTTGGAGGAAGGTATTAATCCGTCCCAAATGTGACGGATATACCACCAGCCGTATTACGAGTCCATTATATCCTATGGAACTCGTAGTACGGCTGGTGGTATATCCGTCACATTTGGGACGGATTAACACCTCCTCCCATAGTTGTAATCAGGCCCTATATCTCTTTAGTAGGTTCAGTTTCCTCCCTTATCCCTTTCCGCCACCTATTCCGTTGAATTGCTCATTTTGGCCCAAATCCCATGGTAACTTTTCATAGCTCCTATTCGCCGAGCACACAATTCTTCCCTAGCCCTGGTGGTCTCCATTTTTGCCATCCACATTGCATAGGATGGGGGAACAGATGATTTCCAGGCTTGTAGAATAAGCGATAAAGCTATCACTGTGCCTGTGAAAATCATCTGCCTGGATACACTGGTGAGATTTTTATTTTGCGTGAAGCCCCAAAGCGCCACCAGTGGGCAGGGGGTAATCACATGATCAAACCCAGTAGCTTAACTACTGAAAGATCTGTTCCCAGTATTTTTTTAATAGTGCAGAAGAGAAGCACATATGCATCCAATCTCCCTGAGTGTTGTGGCATTGTGGGCATAAGCCTGATGCTTCTGGATGCATATCTTTTATTACCGCGGGAGTATAATACAGCATCCACCTGGAGAATAAAGCAACCCTTTTAAAATTGGCTCCTCTTAGTGCTTTGTAAGACACTTCATTATGTTTTCTCCAATGTTGCGGATCTATTCGTATTCCTGTCATATTGGCTATTTGAGTTAACAGTCCAGAAGTTAATATACTTGCCCCTACGTCTTGAATTAATTTATACCATTTTCCAATCCCCGTTTGATTGTCATAGAAGGCCTGAACAGTAGGTTTATTCATGCAATTAGATGGTCGTTGCACTGGAGACAAAGAATGGTAAATTTGATAATACGAGAATTTTAGAATTTCTGGAGCATCATTTGCCCCCATCATAAATTGTGCCCATGTTTTCAGCTGATCTATGAGATAAAAGTCCTCAAGTGATATAAAACCTAGTGCTTCCCATTGACGTAGGATCCCTTGGCTTATTTTAACTCCTAAAAGTCCAATATCTGTGAGTTTTAAGAATGGAAAGGCCTTATCGATCTGGTATTTGCACTTTAGTTGTAGTATATTGGCTTGCATCATCGCCGGAAGCTTATACCTTACTTTTTTGGGAATATGAGGGAATTTTAAAAAACGGAACAGGTGGATATTTATTTTGAGCATCATCTGATTGAGGTGGACGTTGTATTTTGGCTTTTGAACTACTCTTGCTACCCAATCAAATAGTGCTGCTTCAAAGTATGCAATCATATTGGGGAGAGCCAGGCCTCCATTTGCGACTGATAAAGATACTTTAACCAGCTGAAGACGGGGTTCCTTACTATTCCAGATAAATTGTCTTAATAATATGTCTAACTCATCAACAAATTTTTTCGCCACTTGCAAAATCAAACTTGAAAAAACAAATATTAATAGTGGAAGGATTGACATCTTGACCAAGGCAATCCTTCCTATGATGGACATAGGAGTATCTTTCCACTTGGTTAACAATCCTTGTTTTGTTTTCAATATATTTGTGTAGTTCAAGTAGAATAAATCTGCAGAGTTCGGAGAACGTAAATACCAAGGTATCTGATTGGACTGAAAGATGAGTCTGCCACCCGAATACCTTGTGGCAGGACCGATACCTCAGTGATGTAAGGTGAAGCCTCGGATTTAGACTGATTAATTTAATAGCCCCCTAATTTGGAAAATGCCCTGATTTTGACGAATGCTCTCTCAATGTTTTGTTGATCCACCCTTAGATACAATATCATATCATTCGCAAATAGCTTTATTTTGGGCGCTGACGGTAAAGGAGGTTTAATCTCAGAATCTTGTCGCGTTGCGGCTGCTAAAGGCTCAATAAATAATGCGAATAAAACTGGGGAGAGCGGACAGCCCTGTTGAGTACCTCGAGTGATTTGTACTGATCCTACTACTTGAGTATTGATTGAAATATTTGCTTGAGCCCCTTTATACAAAGTCTATATTATCTGAATACATTTCTCTGGAAAGCCGAATTTTGCGAGTACCAAAAATAATACTGGCCATTGGACCAAGTCAAACGCCTTTTCGGCATCTAACATCAAGATTGCTGCCAGATGGGAGCTATGCGAAAAATAATCTATGGCCTGTATTAGAAAATTCGTATTTGTAGATAATAACCTACACTGATCCTCATGTACCAGCATTTGGGCTACTTGCGCTATGCGAGCAGCTAGGATTTTAGTGAACAATTTATAATCCTGATTTAACAGGCTAATTGGACGATATGAACTAGGATATTGCAGTGGTTTGTCCTTCTTAATAAAACTAACCACTGTTGCGCTTGAAAATTCTGCCAAAACCTCTGCCCCTTCCAATATTGCATTGAATAACTGTGTCAATATCCCTACTAGTTGATCTTCCAGAACTTTATAAACTTCTGCCGGAAAGCCATCTCCACCTGTAGCTTTACTGTTAGGTGCATCTCTTATAGCCTTAGTGACTTCATGGGAAGTAATAGGGGAAATCAATAATTTCTGTGCCTCTATGGCGAGTCTTGGCAGAGAGATCGTATCTAGATATTGATGAATATGTTTATCATTTACTTGAGTTCTCTCTGTATATAGATTAGAATAATGTGTAAAAAAAGCCTTTTTCGATCTCTTCAGGATGTGTAACCAACCTACCATGATCCTCATCGAAGATTTATTTTATTAAATTAGTCCTGGCACGCTTTTTAATTGACCAGGCTAAAAATCTCCCCCCATGTTCACTCTCTTCATATTGGCGTTGGTAGCTGGTAAAGTTATTAAGTACATTTTTAGATAAGAAAAATTCTCTTAAATTAGCCTCAGCCTTTGCTAACCCTTTTATTGTCTCTGAGCTAGGTGATAGTAATTTTGCCCTCAGAGCCTGTTCTAGTTCACGTTGTAGATTGGAACTTTTCTCACAATTTGTTTTTGCTATATAAGCTTTATAAGAGATGGCCTCCCCTCGTATGTAAGTTTTAAGAGCCCCCCAAACATAAAAGACTGGGGCGGATCCCTTATTTATCATCAGAAAATCAGTTACTAATGTTTTGAGGTTGTTTACCCAAACTTCCACTGTTAACAGTGATCTATCGAAACGCCATTGTGATCTGTATTGCTTAGTGATCGAATAGTTAACAACTCCCAAGTCAACCCAAGGCACGGCATGGTCTGAAAAAGAGTTTGCAAGTATTCCAGTTTGATGCCATTTCAATAGGAATGAAACTAGGAAAAAATCGATTCTTGACTCCGTGTTGTACCTTTTGGAGTAACACGTATACTCCTGGGCATCAGGATGGCCGGCCCGCCATACATCTACTAAGGCTAACTCTTGTATTAATTTTGGAAGAAATCGGGAGGTTCTGGGTTTCTTCTGTGCTTTATTCTTCCATGATGAGTCCCTAAGAGTGTTTAGTATGATGTTGAAATCCCCCCCAGTACAAGATAGCCTCTAAGACGAGAAAGATGCATATATAATGTCTGCATTCAATTTATATCTTCCTCTATTGGACCATAATAACTTACGAAATGATAATCTTCCTTTACAATTGTTGTAGAGACTATTATCCACCGTGCTTGTGGGTCACGGATTACTTCATTAAATTTTCCTACAAATTTACTTGAAAACGGGATCGCCACACCCCGAACTGCGGCATCCGCTGAGGCATTGAAAGAGTTGGCAATAAATGGCGGAAGTATAGGTACTTTAGATTTGAGTTTTAAGTGTGTCTCTTGTAGTAAAAGCACTTGAACCTGTGCTGTACCCAGCCAACTGATCGCAGCACAACATTTTGTGTTGTTGTTAGCCCCATTTAAATTGCAGGAGGCCACTCTTAATTTAACTCCCATTCGTATACTACTAAGTTAGAACGATGCCACTTGTCTTGTCCAATCAGGCCCTGCCGTCTTTGTGTTACTAGATTAGCAAAATACCCCTTATCTTGTGTCTTCACTTCAGTCAAGTACCTTAAATTGAATGGCAGTTGTGCTTTCGCTTTCACCATGAACCTACTTTTAATTTCAAATAAATGCTGAAGTTGCATTGTTAACACCTGCATTTTTTTATTATCTCCCCCCCTCCCCAGACCCACCTACCCAATAGATCCTACCCATCATGAACCCATCGGACCATATACCACCCCTCACCCCCTCCCCCCACCCTACACTGGAGTGCATTGACATGGCACCCCTACTGCCTTAGCCTCCAAGAGCCTCCAAGATCTGCAAGGCGGAGGAACCAACTGATCTCTAAAAAGCAAGTGCGCCTCTTAGTCAACCACTAATACTAAGTACCGGTGTGATTCTTCCTTTTCCCATCCCCTCAACCCCCCACCCCACCCCCCCCTCATTCTACATTTTTTCATGTCCCTTTATAGCTCATTCAATGTCTTCATCCTTATCCTTATTGGATATGGATTTCTAATAGGCCATGATGTTTGGAGCGCCGAATCACCTAGAAGAGAAAAAACAAAAAAATAAACAGAAAAAGCACTCTATGGCCTCGAAGCACTGTCTAACAATCTAAATGCTGGGATTTCTTCTTTTCTTTTTCCCTTTTCTTCTCTTTCCCCTTTCTCCTTTTCCTCCTCCTTCTTCTTTCTCCTTCCTACCCCTTTTGTCCGCATTCTACCCAGCTCCTTGTCTTTTTATGTGCTCCAGATAATTCCTTGCCTCATTGATGTTTTGAAAGACTTTTGCTTGACCCTTATAGAATACTTTCAGTTTTGCCAGCTGGACTATACACGCCGGAGCCCCCAAACTTTTACAAGCATCAATTTGACTGACAAACTCCTGTCGCCGATGGGTGGCTGCAACTGACATATCTGTAAATACCCGGAAGGTAAAATTCAAGGTACCCTCCTGTTTAAACTCAGGTACTTTTCTGGCTTGGGCTAGGATTTGTTCCTTTATTCTAAAATCCCAGAAATGTACCAGAATAGTATGTGGATACTTAGTATTTGCTGGACGCACAAAGGGTACCCTATGGGCTCTCATGATAGATAAATCCTCTCACGATTTTGCCCAGTCTGGAAGAATATTTTTACAAATAAGTTCGGACACCACCTTGGTTACTGAAGAGCCTAATTCCAGCTCCTTGGGAACACCTACAAATCTAAGGTTGGAGCACCGTGATCTATTTTCCATCTCATCCATCTTCATTTGTAGATCTTCTAAGTCGGCTTAAACCTGGGACGTGGATGACTCAACCTGAGTTTTGGCGTCTTCTAGATCCGAAACCCTCTGTTCGACCTGTAATACCCTAGTTGAGAGAAGAGTTAAGTGTGTGTTGATTTGACTCAACTGATCTCTTGTCTCTCTTCGGGTTGCTTCCTGTGAGAGTTTTATGGCTCCTCCAATATCTGGCCCATCACCTCCTCCATTGCTGCTGAGCTATTTGCAGCGACTGTGCTCACTAAAGTAGGGGGTTTAGCAGAGAACTGGATGGCGTGGCATTGGCTGGCGCACTCTCTGTGGTCAAATTGAGTATCGTTTGACCGCTTGACACCCTGACAGGTGCACTGACGAAAGATGTTGCAATATTATTTGCAGTTACTTGTCCTGTTAGAGTTGCACTCATGTGTGCTCTCGCTTGTAATGAGCCAGCGTCAGTCTCCTTAGGTGGTTCTTTCAGATTACTGGTGCTGTTTGAAAAAAAAACAGGTAGAAAGGTTGCGCGGATGGTCCCCCCTTGTGCTAGGGAGACAACATTGTGCGTGAAGAGGGGGGAGCGGCTGGTGGTGCAGACGACGATAATGAATAGGGGGTCACTTCTGACAAACCTCTCTGTGAAAGCGGACCATTGAACCACGCCGCTGTTTGTGAGGGGCCATTAACCATGCCGGGCCCGAGCACGTTGGAAAGGCTGAGTAGAAAGGGTACAGAATCTTGATTTGTGGTGACAATTATAGGGGAGTCTAACCCATCTGGCTGCTGTGAGCTATGTCTATGTCTGCCAAAGACAGGAGTCAGAGTCTTGGTTTTTGCCCCTTTCAAATTCTTTGGTGCCGCTCGAGATTTGAAGCCATCCCGGGTTAAATGTTTCATGATGACGAAAAGAGTTCTTATGATAGAAGCAAGGATTAGTTAGATGGAAGTGGAGTATGGCAGGAGAGGAAACCAATGCAGTTATAGACAGGAGCGAGGAACCAATGAAATTTTGGAGGTGGCAGCTAGGGAAGTGGTTTAACCCCCTGGGTTCGGAGTGTATAGACCAAATAAAGTGGCTAGCAACGGCGTGGCAGGTACTCCTCCAAAAACGAGCATCTGTAACCACTAGAACGCACTTGCAGCGCTCCCTAGACCTCCTGTAGATTGGGGCCTGCGAGGATCCTGCTCTATCCACTTTTTTAGAGTAGCCAGCATTGTTTACCAAATTGCAAACTTCTCTTCTCCCCTTTCTCTCTCCTTTCTCCTTTGACCCCTTTGTATATAGTCTTGGTGTTAAGAAAATTGTTGACTGCAGCTGACCACCTTAACCCCTCCCTTCTGCCAAGGTTCTTTGTTTCACAGTGTCTTATTTCGCAGCCTCCCCAGTCATGTCAAGTGAGCCACATCATCCACAGCAGTCTACTCCTCGCGCCGGCTCTTTACATACTGCAGGACCGCCTCGCCCCCTCCGCCCATAATATACGCCGAAGCCGTAATCGTACTCCACTTACAGGATGACAGGCGATGTGAAGTTTGTCTCCTCTTTTCTTGGCTCTGCGCGTCCGCGTGTCCGCCTTGCGAACCCTTAAGCCATTGGATCAAAGCTGGGCAGGGGAGCCGCTTCGTGTGCAGTCGTTTGGAGAAGACGCTTAACACACTGTAATGCACTCCTCATGCATCATCAGACATCTCCATTTCTTCACAGGAATCAGCTCGGTCAAAGGAAGGGGGGAACACCGTCGATCGCCAGTCGCCGCTCATCACTCACTCTTCATCCATGGCTCGATTCATCGGCGGGCGATCTCCGGGGCATCTTGTCCTTCCGCCATTGCAGCTCGATGCAAGGCCTTAGTTGCGATCACAGAGCATGACGGGAGCTCCAAGTGATCTCAGGATACCAATGCTGGCTGTGGTTCCAGAAAAACGTTGCTGGCAGTCATTACAGGACTCTAGGACTTGGTCCCCCAACCTGGAGTTTGGAAAAAATAGATAGAAGGGGCCACAGTATGGATGCCCTCCTCCAATTGGCTACTTGAGAGGTACCCTGAGGAACATCCCTGGGGGCAAATAGAAAAAAAATTGGCAACTTTTGCCACAATCCAGCGGTACTCCCAGAGGACCTTAAAAAAGAAAAAAAGAAATGGTTGCTGAAAGTCGCAAGGTTTATTTAAGGGGAAGGGGCATCCACAATCACTAACTGTTCACAAACTCTTTGCTGTTGGTGCTTATTTAGGAACACAGAGGAGTCTATCCCCACCTACAAATACTTATTCCAGTATGTAATTCTAGTATGTGATCCTTAGGAAAACTCTCTGAAACACACAATATAAACAATGCAACTTGCGGGAAGAGATAATACATTTCTAGAATATATCAGTTTATGTATTAAAATGTATGTGATTGGGATTGAGAAATATGGTTTGCTCTCCCAATGTAATATTAGGGTTGGGCAACCATTTACAGTTGAATATCTTTGAACTCAATGCTGCTAATGACAATAGGTGAATGGCAGGTGTTGATCTGTGACACTTCCTCTTGCTCCCAGTTGGAAGATGGCCAATAATTTTCTAAGATTAAATCCCTCCAAAACAGAACTACTTGTCATATTAGAAGGGGCATTAGCCCATAATGCCCTCATAGCATCACCCATTCTGGGGCTCCTAAAATATATATCATCCTCTTCATGCATCTTAGGTATCAGATTAGATACTAGTTTGTTGTTTTGCCCACATTTGAAAGAGGGAACTGTTAGAAATGGAATCTCTAGTTGGCAGTCGGTTTGAACCCTGTCCAAGTCTGGAGCCTCACTCTAGTCAGGATAAGGGAGATACCCGCTCAGCTAACCCCTGCTCATACCCTTGGTAGCTTGGCACGAGCAGTCAGGCTTATCTCAGAAGCAATGTGTAAAGCATTTGCACATAACACACAGTAATACAGAGAAAATACTACAAAAGGACACCACACCAGTTTTAGAACAACAGCCAATATTTATCAGTGTAAAACAAGACCAAAACTATAAAAATCCAACATACAGTGCTAAAGATATGAATTTTGTAAGGTTTAACTTAAAAATACAGTTCCTGGAAGTCAATAGCAACACCCGGGGCTATCACGGCGTTGTTACGCCTCTGTCGTCCCATCTCCAGGGGGTGCTGTAAAGGGACTTTCTATAGCCTGGGAATCACCTTGAACACTCATCTAGAGTCCCTTTCTGACTCCCGTTTGTTTCCCTTTTTGCTATGGTCTGCTTTTGTAGAATTACATTTGCTTCCTGGGACTGCAAATCCCATAATGCACAGCCTGGTAGTCAGGAAAGCCTGTATTCTGCTACACACTGTTTTCTATGGAAGAAGTCCAGTTGCTCCTTTTTACTTGATTCGCTCCTCCAGGACTTGCGAGTGTCTGAAACTATACACACCAGAGACCTCTCCTGTGCAGCCCAGTCATGTGATTCCACCTGGGGTTTGCAACTGCCTAGAACTGCTTCCTCAAGATCCTCGTCGTGCATTGGAGTTCGATTCCTTTGTGTTCCTGACCCTTTATCTGATGGTGTTCCAGTCTTGTTCCTGTTCTGTTTCAGCTTAAACCTGCTTTCTGTTTCTCTGCCCTGTTCCTGCTTGTTCCAGCCAGAGTCTGCTCCCTGTCTCTTAGCCTTGTTCCTGTTTGTTTCTTCCCTGTTTTTCAGACCTGTTCCTGCCTTGTTTCAGCCTGAACCTGCTCTCAGTTTCCCACTCCTGTTTCCTGCTTGTTTCAACTCACTGTATTCCAGTCCTGTTCTTGCTTGTTCCAGCCAGAGCCTGCTCTCTGTTTCCCATTCCTGTTTCTGCTTGTTCCAGCCAGAGCTTGTGCTTTGTTTTCCAGTCCTATTCCTGCCTTTGCTTCAGCCTGTGTCTATTCCCAGTTCCTGCCTCCTAGTTCATTACTTTTGTTTCCGTTACCTCTTGGGTATTTGTGTCTGGTAAGTGTACTATCAGTCTTCACCTGTGTATAAGTGTTTTCTTTTGTACTGGGGTTGTCTCCTGGTTTCCAGGAGGCAATTCCAGCCCCCATCCTTTGTCTAGTGTTATACGTAGTCTTTAGGGCCTAACAGTGACAGGTTGCTATTGCTGTTTTTCCAGGAATTGCCACTGTGTTTCCAGCTGGACCCACAAGGTCTTGGCTTGTGTATGTAAGTACAATCCTTGTTTGTGCTCTAATAGTACAGAGACAGAATCACTTGTGCTGCTTCCTTTCTATGGGGCTTGCAGGGTGACTATCTGTAAGAGCAATCAGCACAGAGGCATTGACATTCCCTGTTGCTGTGGGAAGTTCTGAGCCCTACCCTGTGTACAACCTTAGTGGTAACCCAAGTGTGTTTGTCCATTAGTAATCCTTTCTTGTTTGTTCACACTAAGGTTGCTCTGCCTTTACTTTCCTGTTTCCTGTGCCTGTCCCTAGCGGTCCTTTCCCGTGATTGCCTTTAGCTGCTTTTATGCCCCAGTACACTACCTCTTTGGGATATTCTGTGACCTCAAGGGGTGCCCCAACCAGATCCAGATCAGACCCACCCGAAACCGTGACAGGCGTGATAAAAAAAAACAACAGTTCAGTCTGTCTGCTGAGTCGCGGGCCAGCTACGGTGTCGGGAAGACCCGCAAACAGTACCTTTGGATATGGAGGGCGTTGTGATCCTTGCGGTGAGCTCCGGACAGCGGTGTCGCTGGTGTTTCAGTGTCGGTTCCGGAGTAGGTGCGGGAGTCATCGGGCCCTTGAAGTTCACACGCGTTGCGGATCAAACTCTGGGCTGATGAAGTCAGGAGCGCTGGCGTGGCTGACGTTGGGGTTGTGGTGCAAAGCGGGATGGTACGACGTGCGGTGCCCACAGGTCACGATGCAGGCAGCGGCTCTGTGGTGGTCGTCCAGTGGAGTCGGTGAGACCAGGGCTGCGTTGTGAAGCGGAGCAGTGCGACGTGCGGTGTCACCAGGTCACGGTGCAGGCAATGGTGTCTTCGTTGCTGGAGTGCTGCCGTCGGTAGGCTCAAGATAGCAGTGCAGACAGAGACGTTTGTTGATGACACTGGAGTCGATGGGACTGGCATCGGTGGACTGGGGCTGCGGTGCGGGACAGGACAGTTGTTCGTGTTCCTCACGAGCGTTGTCCACAGGCCACGGTGCAGGCAGAGGCGTCGATGTCAGCAGGAGCGTCGTTGTCGGGGATGCCCAGACTGCGGTGTGAACAGGCGATGTCTGAGTGCGAGCAGTGGCTCGGTGAAGTTGTCCGATGATGGCCTCGATGAGACCAGGGTCACAGTGCAAAGTGGGGCAGTGCGTCTCCATGTGGCGTTGGCAGGTTACGTGCAGGCCAGCCACTTCATTGGTGGCATCACAGTGGTTTTTCCTCTTGAACAGCACAAAACACACAGTTCCCTGCGCTGCAGGTCAAGGAAACTGAAGTCTTTGGTGTCCCTGAGACTTCCAACAGGAGGCAGCGTCGCAGAGTCAGAAAGAAGCATTGGTGTTAGAGTCGTCCGAAGTCGGTTCACCTGGTTCTTCTTGTTTTCAGGCCAGATTTCAGTCCCAAGGACCCAGAAACTGGCATAGGCACCACCTGGCAAGTGAGGGTCCACGGCAAACGAACCCAAAGGCTGGTAGGTGAAGTATTTTACGTCCCTGAGACTTGTTAACAGGAGACAAGCTCAGTCCAAGCCCTTGGAGAACTTTCTCAAGCAGGATACACAGCAAAGTTCACCCTTTGCACTCTTTTAAGACAGAAGCAGCAACTGCAGGTCAATCCAGCAAAGCAACAGTTCTCCTCCTCCAGCTCTTCTCCTTGGCAGAGGTTCCTCTTGATTCCAGAAAGATTCTAAACGTCTGGGGTTTTGGGTGATCTTCTTATACCCCTTTCTGCCTTTTAAGTAGGCAAACTTCAAAGCAAAGTCTCAAGTGTTTGTAAGATCCTTCCTTGTCCAGGCCAGGCCCCCGACACACACCAGGGGGTTTGAGTCTGCATTGTGTGAGGGCAGGAGCAGTCCTTTCAGGTGTAAGTGACCACTCCCCCCCTCCCTCCTAGCACAGATGGCTCATCTGGATATGGAGGCTAGATCCCAGCTCTCTTTGTGTCACTGTCTACAGAGAGGTGCAAACAGCCTAACTGTCAAACTGACCCAGCCAGGGAATCTACAAACAGGCAGAGAAAGGTTTAAGCAAGAAAATGCCTACTTTCTAAAAGTGGCATTCTCAAACTCACAATCTAAAAACCAACTTCACTAAAAGATTTATTTTTGAATTGTGAGCTCAGAGACCCTAAACTCCACATTTAGATCTGCTCTCAAAGGGAAACGGCAGTTTAATAGGATTTAAAGGCGGCCCCCAGGTTAACCTATGAGAGTGATAGGCCTTGCACAGTGAAAACCTAATTTAGCAGTATTTCACTGTTAGGACATGTAATACACATAAGTACACATAAGTACATGTCCCACTTTTAACCTACACTGCATCCTGCCCATGGGGCTACCTAGGACCTATCTTAGCTTAGGGGTGTGTTTACATGTAGTAAAAGGGAAGGTTTAGGCCTGACAAGTGGGTACACTTGCCAAGTCGAATTGGCAGGTTAAAACTGCACACACAGACACTGCAGTGGCAGGTCTGAGCCATGTTTACAGGGCTACTAATGTGGGTGGCACAACCAGTGCTGCAGGTCCACTAGTAGCACATGATTTACAGGCCCTTGGCACCTCCAGTGCGTTGTACTAAGGACTTACCAGTAAATCAAATATGCCAATTATGGATAAACCAATCACCAATACAATTTACATAGAGAGCACTTGCACTTTAGCACTGATCAGCAGTGGTAAAGTGCACAGAAACGGTAAACCAGCAAAACCAGAGTCCAGTATACCATAAAAACAGGAGGTCAGAAGGCAAAAGGACAGGGGAGGTACACCAAAAAGCTGCCAGGTCTAACAGGAACTAATACCATTAAACATATTCTACCTTTCTTCAGTCTTTGCCACCAGTAGTGACAGTAGTCTTACATTACTGTCCTGAGCTCCTTGTGCTTCATTAGTCTCATGAAACCTCTGTAAACGTGTGCTTACCAAGTGCAATTGACATATCATAACACATAGAGAACCAAACTGGCATTCAAAATGAGTTTGGGAACCTGGGATCATTAGGAAAAGACACACCAGTAGAGTTAATGTTTTGTGCTATGTTTGGCACATTTTTAAAAAAGTGGAAAAAAAAATCACTGAACATTTACAGTTCAGTCAAAAATAAAGTGTACATTTAAGGACTTAGCAAGTCATGAACAATTCATTCTGCATCACATTTGTGACAGTGCTACCTGTGTGCAGATAAAAGGTTTTTAGTATAAAATGCAGCTCCTAAAACTCAGGAGGAACATGTACATGTGCATCATGTGCATATGAGTGAAAGCAGGTGACAAAATTCTATTGCAGTCTTAAGGTGTCTCGGTTTTGGTTCTGCCACTTGTATGTTGGTTATGTAAATAAAATACAAAGCAATGAAAATAAAGTAGAATAAATGCATAACTGTCAATGCCACCATGATCAGGTTGGATGTCTGATTGTAATATTAATATAATCTTCAGTTCTTTCCATTTCTTTCCTCCATTGCTTACTCTTACAACCCCATAATCTATGAAAACCTGTCACCTTGTTTTACCGCCTCTCCTTCTTTGTCTGTTTTCATGATGCTCTCTTCACGTCTGGAAACCGGCTCCTATCCTGCCTCCCTCCAGCTGTTTTCTTTTCCTTGTCCATTGCTTCTCTATGACATTCCTCTCGTGTGTGTACTGTCTTCCACATTCTGTGTATCATCTTCAAGCGCATCCATAGTCTTGTCCCTTCCTTTATTTTTTCCACTGTTTCCCTCATCCTGTCTCTCCTCGGCTGGTTTCCTTTCATTCTCAGGCCACACTAAGAACTGGATTTGTCTCTCTTTTCACTTATTCCCTCGCTCCTGCTTCACACTCTCTGATTTCCTTCTCTCATCTGTGTCCTGCATCTAGAGCCTCGGTTATAAGTCCTTATAAGGACGGAGTTGGTGGGGCAGCGCTCGGAGGCTGCAGGAGGAGAGAGCCGGGGACCGAGCAGTAAGCTTAATGCAAAAACTCCTGTAGCCCCCCGGACCATGCTATCGGCAGGTTGTGAGGTGCAGTGAAGCGCATCGTGTACGAAGAAGACGAGACATCGGTCAGAGCTGCGGCGCGGCGGAGAAAGGTGCTGGAGAAAGCCGCGGTGTAAGCGGCGGCGTGAGCTCTTTCTTCCCAGCGAATCGATCAGGCCTCACACCCTCCTCCGGACTAATCCGCCTGAATATGGGGAAAAAGAGAGGTGCAGGGTGAAGGACGGTAAAAACAGAGACAGGGCACACTATAACCGGAGCAGCAGGATCAACGCTGAGAGGCAGCACTCTGGGAAGAGCTATCCCTCCTCGCCCTGGAGGTCTTAAAGACACAGTACACAGAGACAGTCTGGAAAACGGTTGAGAGAACAAAGATAAGTAACTCAGAATTCTTGGAAACCTTTGGCGCACCAATACATTAAAAAAGGCTTTGGGGTGATTGCTTCTGCTTCGAGCAGGGGAAGCGAGACAGTGACGAGGTGTGGAGGCAAAGACGGAAGCAAAGACGGAGCAGAGCAAGGGCTTCTGTCGGTGTTTGTGCGACGGGCTCGGTTGGTGTTTGTGTGCCGTCGAGAGCGGGCTCTGTCGGTGTTTGTGTACTGTCGAGACAGCCGCATAGAGTGAGGAAGTAGCCGAGGTGGGCGGCAAAGGACAGAGCGCTTTGGAGGCATCTCGATACCTGTGTCGCCGTAGTCCCTGGAGGGGCTGCGATTGTTGGAGACTGCTGGGAAGGAGCTGGTGAGGCGCTACACGGGACTACACGGGACTACAGCTCCCAGGAACGCATGGGGAGCGCATTGGGAGTCTCAGCCGTGCAGCCGTGCACGTCCATCTGCCCATTGGTTGTTGACTCCCTATATTGCAGGTAGCCTACAGCTGCGCCCAGAACGAAGCCCGGATAAAGGGCGGACAGTTTGTGACAAGGTTCTGGTTTATACAGGCTGCTGACCTTTGTGACCTATAGACCTGTATACCTGTACCTGTACATTGTGAGAGTTCATTAAGTGTTTTTTTTTTTTGGGACTGGATGTAGGTTGTGTATATCACATTTTGTTTTCAAGCAGTCCTTATTATTTTATTATTTGTGTGTAATTGGGAAAAGCCTTATTCGATTCGATTTTAAAGTGATAATTTGTGACTGTTAAGCATGTCAAAGCAAAAAGCCCCCTCTATACCCCAGACATTGGATAATTATTTAGTGAAGATTGTTAGTAAAATTAATTGCGAGAGGAGACAGTCCCTAGGGCTTAGCAGTCCCCCCCCATTATCTAGTGTGCAACTTTCACCTGCTCCATTGGCTCTGGATGACAGTAGTAGTGTCTGCACTAATTGCACTAATTCCGGTGTTCCTGATAGGGAAATGATTATGCAGAATACTTCCACCTTAGCCGATCTAGAGGTTTCTACTGATCCCATAGTGCAACATCCGCCCACCCCACTACCTAGAGTGGTTAGAGCATGTAGAAAGACCCAGACTAAACGTGGGGGTGCTCGGCCCGCAAAAAAAAGATTAGTTAGCCCCCTCAAGAATCCAGATAAGGATGAGGATAATACAGCAAATATCGACGACGTTAAACTAGATGCAGAAAAAACAAAAAACTTAGTAAGTATTATTGACTTAAAGATTAAGGGTATTGTCAAACCTCTTATGGTTAAAATTGATCAGCTAACCGCGGAGGTTAATAGATTAGGCGATCTCCTCAAAAAAACACTGGTGGAAGCAGATAGTGTGTCAGCCCCAATAACAATAAGCAATTATGATACTCAGGTTGCTCCTCCCGGTGATGTTACAGGTTTAGATATTAGTAGGAGTGTTGTACAGAACTACCCGACAGCACAGTCTTTAGCCTGTAATGATGGCCAGGTTGTTTTAATACCTGATAGAAAAGAGGATTGGACTGAGGTAAGGCGAAGGCGCGCCATTAATCTCCCTCCTGACTGCGCACCATATGTGGTAGTTTTAGCTAATGTTCCCCCTGTTGCAAAGGGGAATCATCAGGAAACCCACGAGTCTTTAAAAAATAAAACCGTTTCCTGGATGCACAGGCATTGTGGATTCCCAACTGAACTCTCAGATCAAGTTCTGACTACCAGAAGGGTAAATTGGATAGGGAGCTCTAAGAAAAGTTTTAGTGGTGACTGTGTCATCATAAATTTTAAACACCCTCAACATGCTGCCACTGTATTATTAAGTGCTGCCTCATTACCAATTACTGATAACAATGTGTGTGCCCGCTCGCTTGCTTTCTTTTACAGCCATCATAATAATGCCCCTTATGGGAGTAGAGGAAGTAGATTATGCCCTGCTACACACAGGCTATACCCTGATATTTCAATGCAAAACCGGTTTCAACCCCTAAGTTCTCTGGATGCAAATGATTGACTTAATGAGGGAGGGCAGTTCTTACCCCAGGTGATTATTATTCCCTGTGTGGATATCGGTATAGACAATACCATGGCCCAAGAGATGCCCAACAACACAGAAATTGAATTGGCGGTGGATATAAGGGCACCGCCCGATTGTGGGGACATAAGCAATTCAAACCAGAATGCGAATTGGGGACGAAACAATGGTATGGTGCCTGATAGTAATTGTGTTAGGGGTAAGGATACTATTACTATTGTTTGTTGGAATGTGGCAGGGCTGAAATCGAAGGAGAGGGATCCGGGATGGTTAACGTTTGTTAATGCCCATGACATCTTATGTCTTCAAGAAACATGGTGTAAAGATGAAGTTAACTATGAGGGATTCGTTTCTTACAATTTACCGGCGTTGGGAGGTGGTATAGGTAGAGCGAAAGGCGGTCTCCTTATACTTGTAACGATCTGTCGTCCTATTGTGGTTAAAAAGTATATACCTGTAGGGGACCTTGTGCAGATCCTCTGGCTTGTGGATGACAAAGACCATAATGTTTTATTGATTAACTATTATAATAACATTTTTGATGTTACCCGGGTCAAAGTAGTAACAGACTTAGCCGGCGCTGTCGAAAATCTATGTCTGGAACAGAATGTTGTATTTGACTTCATCTGGGTAGGGGATTTCAATACTACTTTGTGCGATTTGTCTACAAAAAGGGTTTGTGGGGTTACTAACAGTGCCGGCTGGGATGTCCCGCATTTTGGACATAACAGTTATGGGGAAGCACTGCATAAGTTCATGGGCTGCTATGACCTGGAAATAGTGGAGTGCTGTAAAGATGTTAATGGTTTACCCATTCCTACTTTTAAAAATTGGCACACCAGCTCGGTCATTGACCATGTGATCACATCTTCTAATATTAGTTCTTACTGTGATCCACCAAGAATTGAGGTAACTACCCTAAGTGACCACAACCGTATTATTTTGGACACTACCCTTTGGGCCGGTAGTTCGGTGGATGTGGGAATTATTATTTCTAATGTAGAACCACATAGGACTAACGGTGTAAGGCTAAGATGGATTGGTGAAAGAGCCGATGATTTAACTAGCTCCATAATTAATGAGAGCCTGCTGGACATTGCTTCTATTTTAAAAAATAGTTCTGATTCTGAGAGGGTTTTATATTGTTTTAACCAAATTAATAAAGCTATTGATGCCAAGTTTACCAGTCGCAATAGTAGGCAAAATAGGAACGGACCGAGATGGTTTAATCACCTTTGCACTTCCGCACTAACTGGCCTCAAGCAGGCCTTAGCAGCGAGGCCCAGGGACAAAAAATTGGTAAATAAATTAAGAATGGAATATAAATGTGCGCTCATACAGAGGAAGGGTGAACTGCAGCAACAGGCTTGGGATTCCCTCAACCAAGCTGCTGAATTATCAAATTGTACATTATTCTGGGCCACGGTCAACTCGCCTTTTCTAAGGGATGAAAAAACACCACAGTTGACTTCTAATGTTTCTAGCGAGGGTTGGATTGCACATTTCTCCAGCATTTTTGACTCTGATAAAGTCAATGATCCCAGTCCCAATAAGTGGCCTACTCTGCCTTTGGATATATCCGTTAGTGAGGTCAAATATGGTATACGGGCTAGCAAAGGAGGGAAAGCTCAGGGCCCGGACGGGGTACCTATAGACGTTTATAAAGCTGCGCCAGATGTCTGGGGCCCCCTTTTAACCATCGTTTTTAAGGTTGCCGTGTGTGCTGAGGCCCCTGTAACTTGGGGTGAATCAATCATTGTGCCAATTCATAAAAAGGGAAGTAGATCTGACGCTAAGAATTACCGCCCGATCTCTCTCCTTGACTCCTCAGTCAAGGTTATGAGTAGAGTGATGTTAGTAAGATTAGACGAATGGGCTGAGCAGGATAGCATACTGGCTGACAGACAGTATGGTTTTAGGAAGGGACGAGGTACGCTCGACCAGTGCATCAATCTTGATCTACTGATCGGGAAGTATACTGAAGCGAAACCCGGTTCCCTGTATCTTTGCTTTGCTGACCTGAGCAGCGCATTCGATATGGTAGATCATTCCATTTTATGGCCAACTCTGTTAAATTTAGGAGCCCCAGAAGGCATAATCTTTGTCCTCGCTAGGTTATACAAGAAATTGAAAACCAATGTACGTTTTGGAACCAGAGGAGAATGTACTCCAAAAATCTGTGTTACACGAGGAATTAGACAGGGTTGTGTTTTGGCACCTCTTTTATTTATTTTATTTATTAATGGAATTGATGATATTTTAAAAAAGGTTAATGCTGATGCTCCTCAGATCAACGGTGTTCCGGTGCCGGTGTTACTATATGCCGACGACGCTGTTTTACTCTCTCGAACACCTGTCGGATTACAACGACTAATGGATAGTTTTTCCTCCTTTATTAAAGATAGAAAACTAGTAATTAATAAGGGAAAAACGCATACCATGACCTGCGGAGCTAAAGCCAAAACGTTAAATGCCTTTTTTATAGACGGCGAAAAGGTGCAACAGGTGGATAAATTTTGTTACCTAGGTATTACCTTCTCTAACGACAGGAAATGGAACAATGAATTTAATAACATCCGGAATAAAATGGCTAAAAATGCTTATGGTATTTATAGATTTGCTGCAAAAGTTGGGGACCGTCGAACCAGGGATATGCTCAAGATTTACCAAGCTAGATGTGTGACTATTGCTCTGTATGGGGCAGGAGTATGGGGTTATAGCTGTACCTACAATTTACAGTTGGAGGAAAATATGTTTTTAAAAAAGCTCCTGTTTTTGCCCATCTCTGCCTCCACTGAATTAAGCCATCGCGAATTAGCCATTAATTATTTAACTGATCTGATATCACTTAGACCATTGATGATCTGGCGGTCTTTTTGGCTTGGCGATGAGAAGCTACTTAACAGAACTATTGTTGAGGATTGCTTACGTTTGGATAAATATCGAGATATTCCCTGGGTTAAATATGTTGTTGTCTGTTTTTCAGACATTTTTAATCTGAATATTCTAAATAATCCTAGTGCAGCAACCACGATCTCCAAATCAGAAATGAAAAGTATATTTCTAACTTATGCAGAAAGGAAACGAGCAACCATAGCCGGATCATTGTCCTCCGTCATTTTTTATAATAGATACTATCTAATGGAGGGTTTTCCATTTTACCTAACTATGGTGACTAGGAATTCACATAAATTTGTGCTAACCAGACTAAGATTTGGGATGGCACATTGTTTAGTAGCCCATCCAAACATTAAGAAATACCCGATTGGGCCATGTAGGTGCGATAATGTATCTACACAGAGCACTGTGCACCTTCTGCTGTTCTGTAAACTGTATACATGTTTTCGTATAGTATTTTTGAAACCTCTGTTTGTTAAATACGGAACACGTACAGTTAAACATGCCATGGCTTTAATTTTTAATCTGCAATCGGCAGATATTTGTTTTTATACTGCCACCTTTTTAAATCAGTGCATCAATTCCAGGAAAAGCATGAGTTTTTAATGTATTTTACTATTCATTTTATATATTTATGAATGACCATATGTATTACTCAATGAGCCATTAACTATAATTAATAACTGTAAGTTTTAATTGTAATGTCTTTGTAAATATGTACTGTTGTCTTTTTTTTTCTTCTTTGTTTATGCTTTCATGGTCATTTATATGTGCCGAATAAAGCTTTATGAATTGAATTGAAGTCCTTCCTTATTGGGATGTGAGTTACGACATCTCGTAAATAGCAATACCCTGGGGTTTGTTATATATAGGATGCTATAAATAATAGCAATCATGAGTTCTCCGCTGAAAATAGAGTATTACATGTAAATTCTAGTAGTTATCGCACCGAAATCGGCGTGTGTATCGACCAGGCGTTTCTCACCTGGTAAATGGCAACGCGTTTGAGCTGCCGACATTTATTGTGTGAAAAATCTGTCAGCAAAAACTGACAAACCTATGATTCTGACTAATATTCTTCTTTAAAAAATAATATGATTCTGTATAATATCTGTTATTATCCAGAGAGTGGTTGCCATGGGTATATACATTTTCCAAAACCATCCTATTCGAGGCCTGTTTTAGGTACAAGTAGTCCTTTGAGGTACCCTTCCAAATGAGTAACACTTTTCTAATATGCACCTACCATGCTATGCAAAGATACAAAATACATTCAATTATATTAAATTAAATTGTCTATTGTTTTGTTGCGTTGTGTATGTTATGTGCATTATTTCAATGCAGCACTGAACTGTATACATCAAAAGACATAATTTTTAACAGCATCAGATTGCCCTATGCATACAATTTGCTGGCACACCCTACAGGCTTTCAGGTGCTCCCTGGGATACATATTGGGAAGGTACAAACGGTGATGCACAAAGGCTATAATGGATGGAGAAAGAGACGCTTGCTGCAGCACCGTTGACCTCTCATTTGAAAGTCCACCAGTGTCTGCTGAAGTCAGTTGAATGTCTGATTCGTGCCTTTGAAAGGCCGGCAGGTCCCAGCCAGAATCATCTGCATGCTAGGATCTCCTCTGGCCACATCACATTCAGGTCAGCTACACAGATGGCATGTAGACGAGTTGGCAGAGCCATATTTGTGTCAGGGGACGTCGGAACGATTCGTTTAGCTGGGGCAGTGTGCCACATGCACTAATAATCTTAAATACAACACCCACCAAAAATAATAAAAATAATAATAAAAATAATAATAATAATAACAACAATAATAATAATAATAATAATAATAATAATAATAATGAATGCTAACAATAATAATAACACTATCTATTATTATTATTATTATAATTAATATTATTATCAGTAGTATTAGTAATATTCGTTGTATTAGTTATAAAAGTGTTGTGATAATATTTATGATAATAATGATTAGTGGTATAATTACTATTATCAGTAATTATGTTATTATTAATCATATTACTATTATTGTGTTAGTTGTTATACTGCTATTACTATTAATAGTACTACTATTACTACTAATAATAATAATAATAATACTAACAATAATACTAATTATTATTATAGTTGTTGTTATTCCACTATTACCATTGCTTGTGCTGTTATTATTATTAATAATATTCAGGGGTAGTGAAAGTAGTAGCAATCGTAATAGTAGTAGTAGTAGTAGTAGTATAAAAACTATACTATTAGTAATAATAATACAATTGTTGTAAGTTGTCGGTCAGTTTGTGTCTCAGACATATTTTGGAGTTTTTCATAGACTGGTGCATCGCCAGACAGGCGAAGGAATTGTCATTTACACCGAAGGTGCACATTTCTCAAAAGCCGGTACAGATGAGGCACAATCTACCTCCTTAAGGATCTTTAATGCATGTATGAAGAAGGTTCATGGTGGAGTTACTCATCTAGGACTTTAGACCCTTTGTGGGGGCACCTGTGATAAATCAATCAGATTCCCGAAGTCCAAGATGGATGGGATGCAGTTAGTAACACACATATTTGATGTTTTAGAACGTTTGGTTTTGCTTGGTAATATATGGAGATGTGCCGTGATAGTTTATCAAATAGCATGGTAATTTTTCAGAGAGGTAAATGCTAAGTCAATACATGTCTTACAAGAGCTTCTGAAAGTCCGATAAGGATGAACACAACCAGTCAGATGTTTAGTGAAGGGCGGTGGTACTTGGAAGGAGTCAGTGCTCATTTAATCCAGTGCCTCAGTATAGCTGATAAGGATGAGGAAAGGTTAGGCCTTGTCAGGCCAATGCTTCTGGAAAGTTAGAGGGTCTGGTGAACTCGCTATTTTAGAAGTGCAAAATGCTATGTACAAAGATACCGATTTCCTGATAGCAATTCCTACCAAGTAGGAATCGTTATTAGGAAATCGCTATTAAGAAATCCATTTGCATTTTAGTCAATGGGCCAATTTTGCATTTCCTAAATAGTGATTTCTTATTAAGAAATCGCCATTTAAGGAATGCAAAACCAGGGATGGAAAAGGTCAAAAGGCCCCCCTTGGTGCACCCCAAAAATAGGGGTGCACCTGTAGAGCACACATAGGCCTGTGTGTGCTCTATTGCAATTTTTTTAAAAAGCACCTTTGGGTGCTTTTTTAAAATTGCACCTGGTTACCGACATCTTCAATTCAGTGGTAATTGCATCTCCCAAATGCACAAGTCACATTTAGGAAATGCTTTGTATATTAGAATAGAAATCGCATATTAAAAATTCATATTTGCGATTTCCTATTCTGGGAATCACAAATTGCGATTTCTACTGTGTAGTAATCGCACTTTGTGATTTCTTAAAGGCCTTTGTACATAAGAAAAGACCATTTTGTATTTCTTAACTGCTCGAAATACCGATTTGGACAGTTAAGAAATGCAAAAGGGCTTTGTACATCTGACCCATGGATCCTTTTTATGTAAGCATCCTTCCCTCCTCATGCATGGCCTTCATATCTTACTAATGTAACTAGAAGTTGCTTAGCTAGAGTCAATCTCACCCACAAACCCTTCTCGCACATTCCCTAACGCATGCCTCAAATAAGTATCAAAGGGAAGGTGTGATTGCTCAAAGAAGTGCAATGGGTTCTTGTTAGACCTGACAGCCTTAGGGTAGTTACCCCTAACTTTTTGCCTGCCTCTCTCCATTTTTTGGACACTGTTTTTGCTGGTTTATAGACTCTGCGCACTTTACCACTGCTAACCAGTGCTAAAGTGCATATGCTCTCTCCCTTAAAACATGGTAACCTTGAATCATACCTGATTGGACTATTAATTTACTTATAAGTCCCTAGTAAGGTGCACTGTATGTGCATAGGGTTGGTAAATTAAATGCTACTAGTGGGCCTGCAGCACTGGTTGTGCCACCCACTTAAGTAGCCCCTTTTCCTTGTCTCAGGCCTGCCATTGCAAGGCCTGTGTGTGCAGTTTCACTGCCACCTCGACTTGGCATTTAAAAGTACTTGCCAAGCCTAGAACTCCCCTTTTTCTACATATAAGTCACCATTAAGGTGTGCCCTAGGTAACCCCTAGGGCAGGGTGCTGTGTAGGTAAAAGGCAGGACATGTACCTGTGTAGTTATATGTCCTGGTAGTGTAAAACTCCTAAATTCGTTTTCACACTACTGTGAGGCCTGCTCCCTTCATAGGCTAACATTAGGGCTGCCCTCATACACCGTTGAAGTGGCAGCTGCTGATCTGAAAGGAGCAGGGAGGTCATATTTAGTATGGCCAGAATGGTAATACAAAGTCCTACTGACTGGTGAAGTCGGATTTAATATTACTATTCTAGAAATGCCACTTTTAGAAAGTGAGCATTTCTTTGCACTTACATCCTTCTGTGCCTTACAATCCACGTCTGGCTGGGCTTGGTTGACAGCTCCTTGTGCATTCACTCAGACACACCCCAAACACAGGGTACTCAGCCTCACTTGCATACATCTGCATTTTGAATGGGTCTTCCTGGGCTGGGAGGGTGGAGGGCCTGCTCTCACACAAAGGACTGCCACACCCCCTACTGGGACCCTGGCAGACAGGATTAAACTGAAAGGGGACCTGGTGCACTTCTTAGCCACTCTTTGAAGTCTCCCCCACTTCAAAGGCACATTTGGGTATAAAACAGGGCCTCTGCCCTACCTCATCAGACACTTGCTGGAGAAGAAACCTGAACCAGAAACTACATCCTGCCAAGAAGAACTGCCTGGCTGCTCAAAGGACTCACCTGTCTGCTTTCTACAAAGGACTGCTGCCTTTCTGTTGCCCTGCTGCCTTGCTGAACTCTTGTCTGGCTGTGAAAGTGCTCTCCAAGGGCTTGGATAGAGCTTGCCTCCTGTTCCCTGAAGTCTCAGGACCAAAAAGACTTCTCTCTTTTACTTGGACGCTCCGTGCGCCGAAAATTTCGACGCACAGCTTGTTTCGCGGCGAGAAAAACGCCGCACACCGACACTGATCGACGCAACGCTCTTGGGACGATCGAAGATCCGACGCACGGCCTCGCAAGGACAACGCCGCCCGACCTCTAGAGGAGAAATCGACGCGACGCCTGCCGTGAGATCGTAATTTCAACGTGCAGCCCCGCAGATTGAAGTCTAGAGGAGAAATCGACGCGACGCCTGCCGTGAGTTCGTAAATTCGACGCGCAGCCCCGCAGATCGACGCGCAGCCTGAGAACAAGCAGGAGAATCCACGCACAGACCCGGGACATCTGGTAATCCCCGCGATCCACAGAAAGAGACTGTCCACGCGCCGGAAAACGACGCCCGACTTCCCCGCGTGGAAAATAACGACGCAAGTCCGTGTGTGCTGGGGAGAAATCGACGCACACACCCTTTTTCCACGCACCTCTTCTCTTGTGGCCCTCTGAGGAGATTTTTCCACTCTTAACCAGGTACTTGTGCTTGAAAGAGACTTTTGTTACATTCTAAAGACTTAAAACACTTTATCACTTCCCTGTGATATTTCTACAATTTTCCATTGCAACTTTATTCTTTTTGACCTACAATTATCCTGATAAATATTATATATTTTTCTAAACACTGTGTGGTATATTTTTGTGGTGCTGTATGGTGGTATTGTATGATTTATTGCACAAATACTTTACACATTGCCTTCTAAGTTAAGCCTGACTGCTCGTGCCAAGCTACCAGAGGGTGGGCACAGGATAATTTTGGATAGTGTGTGACTTACCCTGACTAGAGTGAGGGCTTTTGCTTGGACAGAGGGTAACCTGACTGCCAACCAAAAACCCCATTTCTAACAGTTCTCATTTTAAAGTATGGTGATGCAGTTGATGATGGATTCTCATTTTAAGGTATTGTGGTGCAGTTGACGCTGACGTTGATGCATTGTGAGATGTACAGTGAAATAGAAGACCCATTGCTTTGTACTTTCTTCACCAAACTTTGTGTTGTGGAGAGTTGTAGATATGCTTATTCTCCACTGAGGAACATTAAATAATTCCGTTCAAATGCCTGGGAAGCAGTCCGTCTGAAAATATGAAATTACATCGAAAAAAGCTTGTGTTTTTAGGTTTCAGAAGCTCGGGTTAGAGCCTTGCAGATCAATTTATTGTTCATAAATACTTACGTAGGTATTAATTCAAAATGGCAGCAAAGCTATAGCTGGTAATTCATATTGTAAACCTGAGTGGAAGATTGTCAAACAATGGCAGTCATACTAGCACAAGGAATGATTTCTGAAATATTTTTCCAGCAGTTAAAAAGTTGTTAGAGGCATGCCAGATAGTTACTATAGCCTCATAGTCCACTGCTGAGGGCAATATATGTTGTTAAAGGCCCTGAACCCGTATTATAGGCCCGAGCTACAGGCCTTTAACAACCTTATGGCCAGTAACAGAAGGGCTATAAGGCTAATAGAACATTACACCTACAAAGGGTGTAATGTTCAAAATTAGAAAGGGAGAAAATGACTTGGAATGTTGAAGCTCCACGATTATAGCAGACATTAAACGCCTGGAGCTACTACATTGCCTTCTATGGAGCTTTCAACATTTGAATATTCTGATATGACCGGTTCACCTCTGGGTATTACTTCAGCATTTCTTGTAATTACCAAAATGTTTGGAATTATGCAGGAGTGAATAACGAGCTGATGATCTTCGGTACAGTTACTGCCCAGATGACAGTGAGGAGTAAATGGGACTAAAAGTGTTACTTTTATCTGCAATGACATTGTACTTCGCTAGCATGTTCAATGCAACCAGAAGAACATGACAGTGCGGACAGACATATATAATGAAAGCATACGATTTAAATAATCTGTTTTCGGGTTAAAACAGGAGAAACAAACCTTGAGAAAATTCAAGTTAATGTACAGACCAGCATAAACAAGATGTATGCATTGTATTGCCTTGGGTTTGGCTTCGATGTGGACTACAAGTTCCTGGAGAAGATGGCACTGGAGAACGGAGGTCTTGCTCGCCGCATCTATGAGGATTCAGATTCTGCTTTACAGCTTCAGGTATCTATGACATTTGATTTCAATCATTAGTTTATGAGTTTATGTGCATTTAGTTGTTTGCAGTTTTATGTACCAGAAAGGATAAGTGTAAGATAAATGAATAGACAGGTAAATCGCAATGGACAAAGAATAATTAGAAGTTTGCAAACGAACCATGGGCCAGATGTAGGTAGGTTCCAAATTGCGAGTTGCAATTTGCGAGTCCCAGCGACTCGCAAATTGCAACTCGCAATTTGGAATGCAGAAAGGTGTCTCAGACACCTTCTGCGAGTCGCTATGGGGTCGCAAAGACCCACCTCATTAATATTAATGAGGTGGGTCGCAATTTGCGACCCCATAGCAATTCAGGGCACTCACGGGAATGGTGGCCTGCTGGGAACAGCAGACCACCATGTCCGTGACTGCTTTTAAATAAAGCAGTTTTTTTTTTTCAAAGTGCAGCCCGTTTTCCTTAAAGGAAAATGAGCTGCATGTAATGACGGCAGGAAACAGCGTCGTAGTAATGCGGTAAGCTTTATTCACGGAGCTCTCCTCTAACGCGGTGTCTTCTTCCCCGGTCAGCAAGCAACTGCCGGGCGGAAGAATCACCGCTAACATTCTAGGCTCGCGGCAACGATCGCACATCGTAGCCGCGAGCCACATCATAACACATCCCCCATCGTTGACACCCACAAAAGGAACCACAAATAACAACTGGAAAAACTATAACAAAATAATAGATAACAAGTTAAAAACAAAGAAAAATCTATACACAAAGTAATTACCCTAGCAATAGGCTTTAAGTAACATAGTCATTCAAGAACTCTGGAGGTCTCCTACATCTAGTAGTCCTGGGAAACCCCACAGTTCTAGGCGACACCACACTTGGAACACAAGTAGAAGCTCCCATGGAATCTGAGCAGGTAACAGGAGCGTCAATAATCACTTCACTCCTGCCAACCGCAGCATCGCCATTTCCACCATCAAACTGTTTCCTCTCGCCACCACTAGAACCGTTCAGATCTTCATCTTTCATCAACATATAACCACTACAATCATCACCCCTCCTTGCACATCCACCCTCCAACGCAGAGGAAAATTTTGCGACACGCCTGAAATTCCAACGTTGACCATTATCAAGCAAAACATGCCACCTGTGAACCTGAAGAACTCTAAACGGACCTAAGAACTTGCTAAACCCCTGTCTCACTCTACCAGATTTTATTTTTACCCAATCACCTGGTTTAATTCTCTCATTATCATCCCCTGTCTCATTGGCTGAGTCTCCATTGAATGCGCCACCACCACCCAACAATCTCTCCATCCATGCAGGTCTGAGTTTACTGACAGATTTCCTACCCCTCATATCAACAAACGGTACTCTGCACGACGTTGTATTTTCTGTAGTTCGATATCCCCACACCAATTCTGAGATCACCGAACCAGCATCCAAACCATTTACCACAGCCAATTGCAGACCACTCTTAATCATGCGATTAGCTCGTTCCACAATACCATTAGCACGAGGATTGTATAACGCTGTACGGGCATGCCTTATGCCACACGAGTTTAAAAACCCTTTCATCTCCACAGACGTTAATTGTGTGCCATTATCAGTAATCAACACTGACGGAAAACCCTCCTCAGAGAAAATTTCTCTCAGTACACTTATGGTAGCAGATGTCGTAACCTCTCCCATAAACTTGACAATAAGCCATTTGGAGTACACATCCACCATAACCAAGGCAAAATTCCTTCCTCTGCCAATGCCAGACAAAGGTCCAATAAAGTCCAAACAAACACTATGCCAAGGTTTGCCAGGATCAGTTATATTTCCACTAACTGACTGCTCTCCCACTCTCAACCGTTTCTCACTCTGAATGCACTCAGAACATCTTTCTACCCATCTCACCACATCATCGTCCATACCAGGCCACCAAAATTCCATTTTCAACCTTCTCTTGGTAATCGTTTGACCAAGATGACCCTCATGTGCAATATCAAACAAGCGCTTGCGCACCCCCATAGGCGGAACAACTCTTTCACCCCGCAGGATCATTCTTCCATCAACTTCAGAAAGCTCATCCACAACCTTATTGAAAGGCCGTACAGATACCGGGAGAGTACTGTCTCTCCTCCTGCCTTTCCTTATTAAATCTACGACCCGCAACAAGACATCATCTGCTTTCATAGCCAAATCCCAGTCAATTTCCTTCACTGCTCCTTTACACCAATGCATAACCTCACCCACTGACGCAACAACTCCCTCTTGTTCATGCTCCAATACATTGTCACCATCCACTGTCTGCCACTCAAGAGCCAGACGAGAAAGACAGTCCGCTTGCACATTCTTCCAACCTGGAATGTACTCAATCTCGTAATTAAATTCTTGCAAACGGGACGCCAACCTAGCCAATCTCGCTGACCCTTTACCAGTCCCACCTGGTGACAATATCTTCAGCAATGGTTTATGATCAGAACGCAATGTGATGGTACTACCCCATATATATGTGCGAAAATATTCCACACCCCACACCGCAGCCAGAGTTTCACGCTCAATGACAGCGTAATGTCTCTCAGCAGAAGACAAAGTCCGAGAAGCAAAGGCAACCGTCTTCTCCACCGACCCATGCATTTGAGATAAGACGGCCCCAATGCCCACAGCACTCGCATCCACCGTGATTATTGTTCTTCTCTTTGTGTCAAAAGGCACTAGAATGCCAGCGTTGCATACATCATCCTTAATCAACTGAAAACATTGGTATTGCTCTCCTCCCCAGAGAAAACTAGCCCCTTTGCGCAAAAGTACTTTTAAGCATTCTGTCTTGCTAGCAAAGTTCTTTACAAATTTGGAATAGTACTCAATCAATCCCAAAAAAGATCGTAATTGATCCTTGTCTTTGGGTGCTGGAGCCGACCTAATTGCCTCCAACAGATCTTTTTTTGGTTTTACACCTTCTTGCGACAGTGAGTGTCCAAGATACTCCACCTCTGTCATCAAGAATTGACACTTCTCACGGCGCAAAGTCAAACCAGATTGCAATAATCTGTCCAATAACATCTTCAAAGTTATATTATGGTTCTCAATAGTTTCACCAAACACTAGAATGTCATCTTGGAAAAACAAGATATTGTCCAACCCCTTGAAAATTTGGTTCATCATCCTCTGGAACACACTGGCGGCAGACGCCAGACCGAACGGCATTCGTGTGAACTGAAATGTGCCCTCCATGGTGATGAAAGCAGTGAGGCCCTTCGAATCAGGATGAAGTCTAATCTGATGGTATGCGTGCTTCAAGTCCAGTTTTGAAAAGTACTTAGCACCCTTCATCAGTAGGACCAATTCATTAATGTTTGGCAAGGGAAAATTGTCTGTAACAATCATCTGATTTAACCCTCTCAAATCCACACAGAACCTCAACTTCCCATCTCTCTTCTTAGAAATTACTACAGGTGACAACCATGCTGAGGCCTCCACTGGTTCAATCACCCCACTATCTAACATTTCATTCAAGAGTTCCTTTACCCCCTCTCTCACCGAGATTGGAACCTTTCTAACCTTGTGCTGCACAGGAACAGCACCGGGCTTCAACCTAATCTCGTGAACATAATCTCTCAACTCTCCCATCTCCTCTCTGAATACCCCTTTAGCCCCATTCAGTATACTAGCAAGGGAAACATCTTCGATTGCAGCTACCTGACTAGGGGCACACGGATTGATGACTATGCGAAGATCTTACTGGTGTTGCCAACCTAAAATAGGCGGACCTTATTCTGCCACATACACTTTGCCTAAGATCTTTCTCCCCTTGAACCCTATTTCAGTGAGCATATAACCTACGATGTCTATCTGTTCGCCCTGATACCCACCAGGATTAATGTCCTTTGGCAATAGTCTTGTTGAAGGCCACAATTTGAAAAATAAATCCTTAGGAACTATTGTATATAAAGAGCCAGAATCCACCATTAGCTCCACAGACACATTCTTAACCATAAATTCTGCCTTAGGTCTCTGCATCCTTTCTGCTCTCACCCCTGCTACATCCAACCCAGAAACACACAACACCCTTCCGAATTTATCACCAACGGTCACTTCGCCTGAGACATCACCAACCATGGCCACCTTTCCCTTTGAATACTCTTTTTCCCTACATACCCTCGCAAAATGCCCCTTGCGCCCGCACCTTCGGCACTCTTTCCCTAGGGCAAAGCAATTCTTGGACTCAGAGGTATGGTACCTGCTCCCACACTTGTTGCACCTCCCATTTTTAGATCCACTAGGTCTTTCCCAGGATGATTTACTCGTCACAGCCACATCACCCTGAACAGAAGATACCTCTTCAGAAGCCTTAACTTCTCTCCTCTCCATTTGTTTCATACAAAACTCTGACTCCTCAACCACCTTCGCAATTTCTATAGCATCCTTCAGCTTGGGATCCTTCGCTGCCCACAATCTTTCCTGCATTTTCTTACTCCTACACTGCACTATGAGCTGGTCCCGAATCAACTCCTCTGTCATCGCCCCAAATCTGCATTTGAGTGAAAGCTCTCTTAAACGAGTGACAAACTCGTCCACAGATTCACCATCCCTTTGAGGTTGTGTGTAAAACTTAAATCTTTGCATGACTACATTCTCAGTCTTGGCAAACCTTATTTCTAGTCTCCGCCTTGCTTCTAAAAATACATCATCTATGGGTTGACCAGACTGATCAACAGCTTTAGGCAAGTACTTGAAGACATGCTGACCTTCATTGCCTAGGGAACTAAGTAAGATAGCTTTTTTCCTACTTGACGAGAATCCTAGCCCGTCTAAGGCTTCAAGGTAATTATCAAATATGTCTATCCACTCCTCCCAAAGTATTGGCGGATTTCCAGATTGCACCAAAAATAAAGGTGGAGAGTGCACAGCAGCAGTTGACATTTCCATTGTGTGAACCTGTGCTCAGTCTCTGTAAAACACAAATTTGACGGTATGTTCCAAAGAAACTCAAAAAAAAAACACCCAAATCAATGTTCCAGGTATTTTCCAGAATAACACAATGTAGCAAACAGCAGGTTACAGGTGTGCCTATCACCGTAGAAGATACTTGTCCATGCAGTTCGTCGTGGCCAAAATCTATTTTGATTGAAGTTTTCCCAACAGTCTAAGATGGCCGCCACAACACATAGTAGTTCGACGTATGCGCAAAGCAATTGAAAGAGAGTATTCCCAACTCTCTAAGATGGCCGCCACCAGTTTTCTATGACGTCAACGCGACGTTGCCATGACAGCAAATCAACAGCGCTGACATTACCGAGGCCGATGCAGTCGTGTCGCCAAATCCCAGCCGGACTGCAACTTATAAATACTCTCGTTGATTAAACTATCGCTGGGAAGGCATAAAACGCCACTCGTTATACCGCGTTTTTGATCCCACAACAAAAGCGGATCACAATGCAACGTTTGCGGCATCCACGTTAAGAGGAAAGCAATCTGCTTGCTGACACCTTCGTCGCCAAAAGTGTAATGACGGCAGGAAACAGCGTCGTAGTAATGCGGTAAGCTTTATTCACGGAGCTCTCCTCTAACGCGGTGTCTTCTTCCCCGGTCAGCAAGCAACTGCCGGGCGGAAGAATCACCGCTAACATTCTAGGCTCGCGGCAACGATCGCACATCGTAGCCGCGAGCCACATCATAACACTGCACTTTGAAAAAAAAAACGAAACCTTTAGTTTCGGTATTTTTCAGGGCAGGTAGTGGTCCATTGCACCACTGCCTGCTCTGAAAAATTAATTTTTGTGCCAGACACAAAGGGGAAGGGGTCCCATGGGGACCCCTTCCCGTTTGCGCCTGGGTTACCATCCACTTCAAGTGGATGGTAACTGCGCTTTCATTTGCAACCGCAATCGCGGTCGCAAATGAACATGCATACCTTTGCGACTCGCAAATAGGAAGGGAACACCCCTTCCTATTTGCGACTCGGAAATGCATTTTGCGAGTCGAAGCCGACTCGCAAAATGCATTTCTACATCTCAAAGTGTCTTTAGCGACTCGCAAACTGCGATTTTCGCCGTTTGCGACTCGCTAAAGCTTTGCTACATCTGGCCCTAATATCTCCATTTGACCTTTCACAGAGGATCTATAGAAACATAAGGAGATATTTTGTTGGTCAGTTGAAGGACTTTTCTATTTTAAAAAGTTTAACTTCTGGCAAATTTGGATAAGAAATATATGGCAAATGGGCAGGCAAGGAGAAGACAGATATAAAGGAATAGGAAAGGGCGAAGGAGGATAAAACCAATACCAAGAGGTGAGAGGTGGGTGCCTCGTGTATGCACTGTAAGAACCTATCACACACACAGGCAGTGCATTTAAATCGGGGGAGGGGTTGGGTATCAGAGATCCCACAGTGAGCGTGGCCCGCACTGCTGGGGGAGCGAGGGGTGGACTGTGGAAGGTGATGGTGCTGTGAGGGTAGATTGGAGGAGCTCAGGCTCTGTTAACTCACCCTTTGCTAGTGGTGGGCTGGGGGGGAAGGAGTCCAGCAGTATGGACTAAGACTTCCCATTTTCAGGCAGCTGAAGGGTGAGCTGTATGTTGAAAATCTCACTCTGAATGGAAAGCACATGATTCTAGGTTTGGAAGACAGGATGTGCTTTGCAGAAGGAGGAAATGGATTGGCCAGTAATGCAACACTGAGGAGTTTTCAGGGTGGCATGAGAACAAGTGTGACTCTGTTTCTTGGACATGCGAGTGGCGGGCAGAAATCATAAGTGTTACCATTAAATGGTGTGAGAGCCCATTTAATGTATTGTGAGGATTCACCACAGAACATGCTGTCATCGGACGGTCATTAGGACCTCCTCCTTTGCTTCTTTGCACAGGTTGCGCAGACCACCCTGCTAGAGGGGGGTGACGATCTCTGGGTGACAATTGTGTTTTAGAACATATGCAGTGAAATACAAAGGCCCAATCTCAGCTCTCACTGTTAGCAGGCACTGCCAAATCCAGGCGCTATGATATTTAGAACCTGATTTTATTTTTAATGGAGTCAGAACAGGTACAATGCAGACAGTAGCAGTGCAAAAGCTATGATAGCTGTGCAGAGACATGTGGCACTCAGGTAAAGGCATCCCAGACACATGGTTTAGTTAATGCTCTCATCAGTAAAATCTTCTCTTGTTTTTGAACATTTTAGAATTCTCATTGCAGTGAATATTTGGGGAGTAACCCAGCTGTTTTTGCAGGACACTCAAAACATCATGTGTTGTGTGTGAAGTTGGGTTGTTGGTTGAGTGGAGTGTTAAGCCTGCTCAAGCAACACCCACAATCCCCATGAGAATGAACCACAAAAAATACTAAGTAACCTGTGCTTAACCCTCCAATAGCTTGGTACAAAAGCAGTTAGGCTTAACTAAGAGGCATTTTATAAAGTACACAGCACACAAAACAGTAATGTAGTGAAAATTGAACACAAGAAAATCCACTCCATTTCAGAAAAATAGAGTACATTTTAATACATTTTCTGACAAGAAAACAAACACAAATGCTATCAGTCAAGCCGGAGTAATGGATTTTTAAAGTTTAATGTAAAAACTGGCATCTAAAAGATCAAAGCATCAACTACGGACATCTAGCCATATGAGGTCAAAAAAAGAAAAATATGGTAGAGCACGAGCTGGATACAGAAAGTGGATTGAGCCTGGTCAGTGTTCACCTTCAGACTTAAAATAAATGTGAAGAAAAGGTTTCTGAGACAGTAGAAGTCCAGCATGGCATGGCTGCAGTCGGTGTCCATGGAGGAGACACTGTCATCTGGGATCCTCTGGATGAAGTTGCAATGAAGATTTCAGCAATTGGACTTAGTCTCTTTTTTGGAAGTCACAAATCTCCACTGGGAGAAGGCTGGAGGCCAGGTATCCCTTTCACAAAGAACTGCTGAACAGGATTTTCTCTTGCGGAGAAGTACGTAGCAGGTGTAGCTACAAAGTCAGCTGACTGGGGGTTCCTTGGACAGACAGATGAGCAGGTTGGTTCAGGTCCCCTCTCGGTTCTCAGAGAAGTTTTTAGCAAAACATTTTCAAAGTACCATGTTTTTTATTTTGGCTATCTGGGTGCCTTTTAACACCACTACCAAGGGCCTAGAACTGGATAACACCTCTTGGTGGTGGGGGATAGGACTCACTCACACTGGGTACTGGTGTGGGTTCAAGATGGTTGGATGCTTTTTTTCCTCAAGGCTCTGATCAGAAGGCCAGTCAACTAGCTCTTGGAGTCACTCTGGTAGTCCTGGGCACATCCTCTCATCCTGGGTCCTGGCAGGCCTTGGTGGGTTCAAGATGGAATTGAGGCAGCAGAGTAGTCTTTCCAGGTGTAGCAAAGCCGTTTTCCGGAGTACTCAGCAGGCCGCAACAGCATGCAGTCATCTGATATTCCTTCCGCAGGTCCAGAAAATAAACTGAAAAGTGGGTCTGAGGGTCATATGTTTATATTTGGTGCTTTCTCTGAAGTAGGAGAAGTTTTTGGAGATTTCCCGTTGGCTGCATGCACAATGCAGTTGTGACAAGACCTTTGTGTGAACACAGGGCACAGCCTATTCAGTTGCAAATGGGGCTATGCCCAGCCCTGCCCCATCCTGCCAGTAGTGGTCCATCCAGGCACATCCAATCCCTCTATTGTTTGGCTGTCAGAAAGAAATAAACAGTCCATTTGCTAACTAGACTCAGCCATGTGTCCCAGGAACAGGCTGCAGGCACCATATAGGTAGGGCAGGAAAATGCCAACTTCCTTAAAGTGGCATTTTCAAAATTGTAACTCAAAACCCAACTTTACCATTAAAGAGAGTTTTCAATTACAATTTCTGAAACACGAAACATGAAATGTTTAGCGGTTCCCAATGAAACGTTAGCATTTATTACATATGTTAAGGAAACCCAATGTTATTCCATGGGAGGGTAGGCCACACCGTAGCGAAAAATGAATTTAGGAGTTTTTCACTACCAAGACATGTAAAACTTAAAAGTATATGTCCAACCTTTTATTAACAATGCACTCTAATTTAAGGGATACCTAGGGCCTACTTTTAGGGGTGACATATTTATAGTGAAAGGCGTGTTTAAGTCTTGGTAAGGAGTTTATTTTGCCAAGTCACATTGACAGTTTAAAACTGTATTCAGGCTGCAGTGGCAGAACGGAGACATGCTTTAAGGGGCCACTTAAGTTGGAGGCACAATAATTGGTGTGTGCCCCTAGTAGCATTTAATTTAAAGGTCCTGGGTAGATGGTATACTGCTTTACTTGGGACTTGCAAGCTTAAACTGCACCAAGTCCTAAGGCCAACAAAAATAAATTCAACAAATTAGAAGGGTGAAGGAAAAACGTTTGCAGGAAGTTCTACCTAAGGCAGACAGGACTAACACATTGCCAATGTTTACATGTATAGGGACATTTCCCAAATTTAAATTTGTCCCTCTACATTTCTAACTGATTTGTTACTGGCTTTCAAATGTTATTTTTTTGAGTACAGAACTAGGAAATGCACTGGCTTTACATTGATTAGACATTTGAATATTATATGCATCTCTAAACCAAACTACACCTCTTGTGATCTGAACCAAACTCTGAGTTCTTTAAATCACAGTTGATATATCGTATTCTGTCTCAGCTGGTCATAATTGCTGCTAAGGTCAGACTCACAACAATGCGCCTCCCTCTTCACAGACATTGCAAATGGCATATTAAAATACAGTACAATACATAAGGGAGAGTACAAGGCAGCGCCATATACAGAAACAAGCATTGGTCAAACCAACAGTTCTGACTTTGATGCCAGCCTTTTAGCTTTTACAAAACCTTCCTTTGTTTCTGTTTTTCTTTTTCAAAGCTGTATTTCTACGGGGAGCTATTGTGCCCCTCGCCAATATTAAAACAAATGCCTGCAAGCAATATATATATATATATATATCCAATATTTATGTAGTTGGGAACGATATTTGACCATCAATAATTATGTGTGAATATGTTGACGTTTTTCTAGTATATATTTATTTATATCCTTTATGTTTAAAGATGGCCGTCGATTTTCAGCACATACATGGTGTCACTGAAACTAAAGATGGACTGTGTTTTATATAATGCGCAAGGCACATACATTTAATAGAGGCAAAAAGGACTATGAACTTGGCATGATTTATACTTTTGCTCGTAAATATAACACACTTAGAGTTAAGGATAAGATAAATTCAGTAGAAGATGGAACTCTACAATCCAATTCCTTAGATGAGAGCTCTGATTTAAGTTAAGCGGCTGATGAAGCTTCTTCCAACAAACTGGATTTTCAGGGGGAAATGCAACTCATGCTAATGGCCACGCCACAATCAAGCAGAAACAGAGAACGAGGCCGGGGAGGTACAAAACGAGGAGGGGGAAGAGGAAGAGACAATAAGGAATAGAGGGTGGCTCTATTCTTGACAACTCTAATATTAGAATTTTTCAATACCAGGACATGTAAATCTTAAAAGTACATGCCCTACCTTTTAACTACATTGCACCCTGCATGTTCCAGGGTCTAACTTAAGGGTGACTTATATATATAAAAAGGGAAGGTTTAAGCCTGGCAAAAGGGTCATTATGCCAGGTCGGCATGACAGTGTACAATTGCGCACACAGGCACTGCATTTGCAGGCCTGGGACATGGTAATGGGCTACCTAAGTGGAAGGCACAATCAGTGTGTCAGGCTCAGCAGTAGCATTTGTTCTACAGGCCTTGGGCTCAGATAGTGGACTTTACAAGGGACTTATAAATAAATTATATATTCCAATTGGGGTAAAGCCAATATTATCAAATTTAAGGAGAGAGCTCAAGCAATCTAGCACTGATTAGTGGTGGTCAAGTGCCCAGAGTCCTAATATCAGAAAAAAACAAAGTCCGAAAAGAGGGGGAGCGAGACATAAAAGTTGGGGGGAAGACCATCCTAAGGCTGTCACGTCTAACCATACCTAACTATAATTTATCTTTAACCTTTGTTTTTATCAGTGGATATCTGGTGATTTTTAACATATTTAGCCACTAAACTGACTGCCGATAGCCTTCAGCCATGTACAAAGCAGTGATTGACCAATATGCAGCCTTGCGTTTGCCCTATGTCTAACCCACTGAAAGTGCCAACCCCCACAGCACATGGCCTATGTTCTGCACAGTGCTGGGTAGCCAAGAGTTTTGCAGCACCAGCCCCTCTCATTTGTCTTACATTGTCTGTATATTGCCCCTGCCCCTCCCTCCTGCCTTCTGTGGTCTAATGTACTGTTCCTTCACCCTCCATCCTCCCTCAGTTGTACATTATTCTGGCCCTTTGGCTCCCTCCTGCCCTCTGTGGTCAGTTTGCTGCCTATGCCCCGTCCCGCCTGTTGTCTCTGTGCTGCCCCTAACCTCCCCCTGCCATTCATTTTTGTAGGCTCCCCGACACTCCTGCCTGTCCTTCATGGTTAGCTTGCTGCCCCTGCTCCTTCTTAACTGCCCAACATTATCCATGTGCTGCCTATGCCCCTCTCTCCTGCCCTCCATCATCTGTTGTGCTGCCCTGCCCCTCCCACCTTCACTCCATGGTCAACTTGCTGCCCCTGGACCTCCATTGTCCATTCATTGCCCACTCCTCCACCTGTCTACTCTCTGTTATCCATGTGCTGACACTGCTCCTCGCTCTTCTTTCCTACCCTCGTTTTTCCTTTTGGCTGTCTCTGCCATTCCTGCCTGGCCTCAGTGGTGAGCTTGATAGCCCTACTCTTCACTCCTAACCTCCATGTTCCATTGTTCTGCCTCTCTGCCTGCCATAGTGGGCATTGTATTATCCCTACCCCTACCCCTTTGACTTGAACTCTGTGGTCCACTATGCTGTCCCTGCCCCTCTTACCTGCCCTTATCATCAACGTGTTGTCCCTGTCCCACCCTGTCAAATATAGATGCACAAATGTGTTCAAATTCAAATTTGCATTACACAAATGGTGAGACCTTCTATATCCCAAATATAACATTGGACCAATGTACATATGAGGCTTAATCTTTTTCCAGGGTAGCATTATGGGCATTCCAGGGAGGAAATGCCATGAACATCCCCAAACATACAAGTGTGTTGATATTCACATACTTTGTCAAGGCACCTTGCCATTCTGGATACTGATGGAACTTTATTCCTGTCATTGGAGGATCATCACTAAAACTGCTGAGAGATGTAGAGGAAGGGTTTTCTCAATTAGTAAAATACCTTTCTTTTGGAGAAAACAAACATCCGTGTTAGCATCTGCTTTTTAGCATTTGCACATGTAATTATACATTATGTTCTATTACTCATGTGTAGCTGCTTTGAGAAAGCCGAGGCTGGTAGTTTCTTGTTTTAGATGGTATGTGGGAGTGGCTGAGGGAAGTAGATGGAAATTTAGGATTATCTACTGCAAAGTGGGTGGAGGTAGGGCAAAATTAACCTGGGCTACTGAGAGGGGCATTGGCATGCAAAACACGCTTACAATAAGTAAAATCCCCCCTTACTTCAGTAGTATTGCTGACCTAACAGGCTTAGATCCACCTCAACCAGCACTTGTAGACTATGCCACACACCTTGCATGGCTGCTGTAAGTAATTGGGTTACTGGTTGAGGGGGGTGAAACCCTACTGAACCAGCACCCACTATCCTTGTCAGAGTGAAGTCACCAGCAAACCTCAAATTAACCTATACTCAATCCTTTGATAGCTTGGCACAGAGCAGTCAGGGTTAACCTAGAGGCAATTTGTAAAGTATTTGAGCAACACTTCAAACAGTTACACAGTGAAAACCCACCACAAAAGAATCACACACCAAGTTAGAAACAAAGAGTAGTTTTTATTAAATAAAATAAGACCAAAACAACAAAAATCCAATCAGTAGAACCAAAGATGTGCAATTGTAAAGATTTTAGTGAAAATAGTGCCAAAAAGCACAAAATGCCAACTATGGATATCTGGTCATGCCAAAGAGGTACAAAGTCAAAAGTTCAGGCTGACCACAATGGAGCAGAGGCCATCTAAAGATATCTAGTTAGGCCCACTGAACAAAGAGTATTGTGAATGCCTTTGCCGAAGATGCATGTCACAGCCGAGGTGATGCATAGATTCTGAGATGCAGTTAACCTGCGGTCTAAGGTCCTGTCATTGTAGAGGATTCCATTGATGAGGGCTTGTGTTGTGAAGTCCAGCGTCAAGAATATGTTGCGCATTCGGGATGAGGTATCTGTTCTGTGGAGCTGCATGGCTGCAATGTGGAGTCCAGCATTTTTGTTGTGGCTATCATCAACAAGAGATGTGAGGGCCTGTACCCAGGATGCATTGTACAGCAGCAGTTCTGATGAGGCAAATGGCTGTGAAGTGTGTCTTTGTGGCTGAGATGAGCCACGTAGCAGTGTCAATGCGTCGGATCTGTTTGGGATTGTGTCACACAGCAGAGGAGATGCGTCAGTTCTGCTGGGTCACAGAGGCTGAAAGATCAGCTTAAGCCTACATCCAAAGGTCCAGGACTGGGGTGGCACCACTTGGCAGGGTAGACTCACAGATGGCGGAGTCTAGGTGCTGGTCTCAAGGTTGTTGGAGTCTTCTGTCCCTGAGGCTCAAGTCAGGAGATCAGCCAACTAGCCCTTGAAGCCACTCTGGGGTCCTGGGTTCAACAGATGCAGGTCCAGTCTTTCACACTCAGGCAAAAGGGCAGCAAGGCTCAGGTCAGCAAAGAAGGGCAACAGTGCAGCAGAGTGACAGTCCTTTCTTCAGCATAGAGGTCTTTTCCTTGAGGGTCTCAATGCGCTGGGGGGGCCTCATCCGAAGAGTTACGTCTTGAGGTTCTTCCGGAAGATGGTGAGTGATGGGCTTTGACAGAGGTGCAAAGGGAGGCTGTACCAGCTCTTTGCTGCGATTTAGGTGAAGGGTCGTCCTCCAGTGGTGGTTTTCTAAATGCAAGGGATGGTGGCCAGGGCCATCTGGGCAGAGTGGAGGGATCTGGCAGGGTTGTGGAAGGAGATGCGGTGGTTGAGGTAGGCTGGTCCTGCATTGTGTACAGCCTTGTACGTGTGGGTGAGTAGCTTGATGTTGATTCATTTCTCGACCGGGAGCCAGTGGAGGGTCCTTAGGTGGTGGGAGATGTGTTCTCAACATGGGAGCTCCAAGATGAGTCTGGCAGCATTTTGCATGACTTGTAGTATTTTTATGTTTCGAGTCGAGGTGCTGGCATAGAGGGCGATGCTGTAGTCGAGCTTGCTTGTGACTAAGATGTGGGTGAATGTCCTGTGACAGTCTGCTGGGATCCATCTGAAGATCTTCCGAAGTTTGTGAAGTGTATGCCAGCAGGAGTAGCCAACTGAGTTTACCTGGTGGGTCATGTATAGGGAGGAGTCTAGGATGATGCCTAGGTTGCAGGTGTGCTCAGTCGGTGCGGGGGGAGAGCTGAGGGATGTGGGCCACCAAGAGTCGTCCCAAGCTGAGGTGGCTTTTCCGAAGAAGATGAGCTCAGCCTTGTCGGAGTCGAGCTTGAGGCAGCTTTCTCTCATCCAGGTGGTGATGGCTTCCATTCCTGAGTGGAAGTTCCTTTTGGCTGTGTCTGGGTCTTCAGTGAGGGAAATGAGTTGAGTGTCATCGGCATATGACACGATGTTCATACAGTGGCATCTGACGATGGCTGCAAGAGGGGCCATGTATACGTTGAACAGTGTGGCACTCAGGGAGGATCCTTGGGGGACTCTGCAGTTGACTCCTGTGGGTCTGGATGTGTAGGGTGGGAGTCTGATCCTCTGTGTCCTCCTGGAAAGGAAGGAGAGGATTAATTCCAGGGCTCTTCAGCAGATTCCTATGTCGTGGAGTCTGATGCTCATAGTGAGGACTTGTGTACAATGGCAAGTCCTCTGCCCGGGTGGGAGGTCCGGTCCCTCCTTAGGATGCTGTATCCATCAGAAATGTCGATGGCGATGTCTGGTCCCGAGGTGGAGTTGGTCCAGCTCTCGGTAAGGAATGCGATGTCTGGTCAGGCGGTGTTGATCAAATCCCAGAGTTCAGTGGCATGTTTGTGGAGGGAGTGGATGTTTAGGAGCAGGCAGTTGATGGGGTTGTGGAGGTTGTTGTTATCTCTGTGTTTGGAGAGTACCTTCAGCTTGTTGACGCTGGGGCTGAAGTTGCAGTTCCTGCAGGTGAAAGGTCCGTGGGTGTCCTTGGGAGAGATGCTGCAGCAGTTGCTGAGGCGTCCGGTGTTGAGGCGGAGGAGGGTCTCAGCATCGTAACGGAGGCAGGCCACTGGTGGTTTAATGGAGATCCAGGGTTCCTGGTGCAATGTGGTCTGGGCACGGATGGGCGCAGATGGGCTTGCCTTTAGCGTGCCAGCACCACACCCGCTGCGCAGTTGCGCTGTGGTCGCCATTAGGAAGGGGAGGAGATGGGGGAACAATCAGCTGGGAGGCAGGAGGGCAGGAAAGGTGCTTCTCAGGCAGGCTGCAGGGGCCAGAACAGAATGGGAAAGGGGCATAGGAAAGAAGGGGAGAAGGAAAAAGAAATGGAATAACAAGTGAAAATAGCTGAAAAAGCAAGAGTGAAAGATGGCAGAGGAAAGGAGGAGGGATAGAAAAGAAAAGAAAAAACAAGTGAGAAAGGGCAGAAAAAGCAAGAGTGAAAGAGAGACAGAGAGAAAATACTTACTTGTGATGGCCACTAGGTCACCAGGGATGAGGCGCAGGAACGAGCCTGGGGGTAGAGGAGGGCCTCGAACTGAGAGCAGGAGGCTCTCAGTTTGTCCCAGGCAAAAGGTAGAGGCAGCAACAACAGCAACCAGAGGAGCTGGGAAGGGCAGCAGACGCTCACCAAGAGCACAACTGTCAATTAAACCCAGTCATGTGAACCACAGACACGCTGCAGGCACCAAATGGTTAAGGCAACCACTTTACCAGAGACCTATAAGTAAATTAAATATGCCAATTGGGAATAAGGCAATGTTACCATGTTTTAAGGATTAAGCACATGAAATTTAGCACTGGCGAGCAGTGGTAAAGTGTGCAAAGTCTGTTGTATAGCTATTTTAGCCATATTTTAGACACATTATTTTAGCATACGAGGCCTGCTGTTGTGCTCTCTAGCCCAGTTACATTTTATTCAGCATTGCCTTATTTTTCTAGCAATAGCCACATTTGTGGTGTTGTTTTATTTCTCACTATCTAATTGTTCTTTTGCCTAGGAAAGCATTACATTCTCAGTAGGACATTCATTTCACGTTGTGCTTCCTTCAAGGCTGCAGGCAGATAGGGTTGCCGGCATAGGTGGTACTTTGGGCCATATTTATACTTTTTGACGCAAAACTGCGCTAACGCAGTTTTGCGTAAAAAAATTTAACGCGGGCTAACGCCATTCCAACGCGCCAGCCGGGCGTCATATTTATGGAATGACGCTAGCCGGCGCTGACGGGAACCAGGCAGCGCAGGCGTAGGGAATAATGGGGGTTGTGCGTCAAAAAATGGTGCAAGTCAGGTTAGAGTCAAAAAATTTGACGCTAACCTGACTTGCACCATTTTATGGCGCACAACCACCATGGAAATGACTCCTGTCTTAGCAAAGACAGGAGTCATGCCCCACTGCCCAATGGCCATGCCCAGGGAACTTATGTCCCCTGGGCATGGCCATTGGGCACAGTGGCATTTAGGGGGGCCCAAGTTAGGCCCCCCTATGCCACTTACAAAAATATATAAAAATACTTACCTCTACTTACCTGTACTTACCTGAAATGGGTCCCCCCATCCATGGGTGTCCTCCAGGGGTGGGCAAGGGTGGCAGGGGGTGTCCCTGGGGGCATGGGAGGGCACCTCTGGGCTCCTTCCCAGCCCACAGATCCCTTAACGCCTGCCCTGACCAGGCGTTAAAAAATGACGCAAATGCGTCTGAACGTCATTTTTTAAGTCCAGCCCACTCCTGTGCGTCCTTTTTGCACGGGAGTTTAAATGAGGCGCAAATGCCTTAGAGTCATTTTTAGCGTGGAAACGCCTACCCTGCATCTCATTAACGCAAGGTAGGTGTCCACGCTAAAAAATGACGCAAACTCCAAGATTTTTGACGCTAGATGGGTCTAGCGTCAAAGTATAAATATGGAGTTAGCTTTGCGTCGGATTTGCGTAAAAAAAACGACGCAAATCCGGCGCAAACAGAGTATAAATATGCCCCTTTGTGTCTCCAACATTCATGGAAGCACACATATTCCTACATGGGGACCCGTTCTTAGAATGTCAACTGTTTTGTCCCATAATAGAGGGAGATTCCATCCAGATGGCCACGACTGCATGCTGATTGCTTCGCTACAGCTGCTTGCTTAGACTGCCGATCCCCTGGCCTACCTGCGGACGGTGCCTTCTAGACTACAAGCTTCCTTCCTCAGATATGAGGGACAATGTTTTCCCAGGGGGGAACCTGAAGGGCGGATTAGGCTTCTTATGCTGTGCTCTAACTTAGCTTAGGTAGTAGAACTATATATCACTCCGAGTGAGAGTATGGTGGGACTGTTTTTTTGTTTCACTCTCCTTGTCACAATTTTGCTTTTATTGTGTTTTATCATCCTTGTTATTGCAATCCATGCCGCTTTATCTAAGATGCAGTTACTTCAATAAATACTTATTGAACTATATTCTGCCTCTGTCTGTCCTTCCTTGTGTGAAACAAACCTAATTGAGAGAAAGGGATAAGATCTGATCGACAACGATTCCCCAGAGGAGTCTTTCTTGTCATGTGCCCGGTGGCCACAATAATTCCTGCTGTTCAAGCTTGAACCTTAAAAGGATTAATCCCCACTTGGTGTTCTTATCTCTGAACACCCACCTTTACCATTAACATGGCGAACATGCAACTGGTTGTATTTGCAGTAAATATGCAGCCACCCCTTACTGCACACTTACTGGATAATTGCCTAACGTTCCAGGAAGGACAAGTCACATTTGTTGTGGATGCTCATCCAGCCTATAGAACAGAAACATTTTATTCTTGGGTCACTTTTCCAGCAGTTGATGGGAACACAAACACATTTCATCACTATACACCTGCAAGCATACCTGCACAATACAGAGCTTATGCATATTTAGAAATACTCCTATCTTATCAGGACCATAATAATTGGCTTGATGGTGCCTTACCACATACAATATTACATGTCAGGTTAGGTCCTCTGAGCAATGACGGCCCAACCTGCCCTTTATGGCCACATATACACTGCACCCTGATGCAACAACCTTTGAGGTAGCTGAGGTTGCCGCTGATATATAGAGCTCACTGGAATATACAGACTGTTAGTACAATTTGTAATGCAAACATTAAATACTAACCCAGCACGCAATGCTGGTCTGAAGTTTCTGTTAGAAAAGAACAGAAACTTCCCCAACAAAAACCCCAGTTTAAAAAGAAAAAAGTGGCAGCAGTTGCAATACGACATGCCACTCAGGAAGAGGGCTTTACTGAAGAACAGGAATTTGGCATGGGCACTGCCAGACAGTGCGGCATATGTCACAATAGTTCACCAGGTTCTTCAAGAGCATCTGGCAGTCAAAGCAACTGATTCTTACAAGTTGAGACAGCGGACATGCATGTCTCCACACCCAACAGGGTGTATAAAGAAACTATACAGTTAGAGGGAGACATCGAACACACAATAGACAATGGTGGTCATTACAACCCTGAAGGACGGTGTTAAAGCGGCGGTAACACCGCCAACAGGCCGACGGTAAAAAAATAGCAATTACAACCGTGGCGCAAACCGCCAACAAAGACAGCCACTTTAACACTCCGACCGCCGCAGCGGTACAAACAAACAGCGCGGCAAACACCGCCAACCGACAATGTACCTCCCACACTATTATGACAGGCCAATCTGCCACTTTTCCGGGGCAGATTCACCGCGGATAAAAACACGGCCAGAACAGGAATTTCGAAGGGAAAACGTTCACCTCTACACACGCCACGAGGAACGAGGACACCATGGAACCGGAACTCCAAATCCTACCTGCGATAGTCTTCCTGCTCCTCTACCAGGAGCACGAATGCCGGCGGTGAACACCACGGTGAGTACTGCACCTACGACACAGGGGAGGGGGGAGGCAAAAAACAGGGACACACACACGCAACAACCCCACCCTCACCCCCACCCTCACCCACTAAAACACACATACTAATGCATATCAATACATCACAGTTACACCCCCCCCAAACCCCCCGGAAGAATGCAAAGACCAAAGAAAATGAGTGTAACCATCGGAATATATTAAAAACAAGTAGGCAGAAATATATATATACACAACGTACAAAATAAATACCAGGCATAGTAGTCCAGGTACTGCACGAAGAAAGTCAGTGGAACACTGGGACCACACGGTATGGGCGAGGCCCACACAAGATCCCCGACCATGACAGACAGAATACTACAGGGGCATCAGACAGCAAGAAAACAGGCACCTCAGGGGGAGGGAAAGGGGGGGCACCTCAGCCGCTTGAGTGCAATACGCCAAATCCACGAGGGGGCCACATGCCCACTGTTACATCCTGGGAAGTGCAAAGCCATAGTCTCACACATCTCCCAAGTGGGTGGTTTGCCCACTGTTCAATCCTGGGGAGTGCAAAGCCACAGTCTCACAAGTCTCCCAAGTGGGTGGTTTGCCCACTGTTCAATCCTGGGGAGTGCAAAACCACAGTCTCTCAAGTCTCTACAGTGGGTGGGTTGCCCACTGTTCAATCCTGGGGAGTGCAAAGCCACAATCTCTCAAGTCTCCCAAGTGGGTGGTTTGCCCACTGTTCAATCCTGGGGAGTGCAAAGCCACAGTCTCTCAAGTCTCTACAGTGGGTAGGTTGCCCACTGTTTAATCATGGGGAGTGCAAAGCCACAGACTCCCAAGTCTCTACAGTGGGTGGCTTGCCCACTGTTCAATCCTGGGGAGTGCAAAGCCACAGTCTCTCAAGTCTCCCAAGTGGATAACAGTCTCCACTGGTTCTAGAGGGGGCATGGTACCCAGAGTGCTTCATCCTGTTTAGGACAGAGGTAGTGGATGGATGTCTCCACTGGTTCTGGTGGGGGACTAGTGCCCAGAGTGCTTCATCCTGTGAAGGACAGAGGTAGTGGATGGATGTCTCCACTGGTTCTGGAGGGGGACTGGTGCCCAGAGTGCTTCATCCTGTGAAGGACAGAGGCAGTAGATGGATGTCTCCACTGGTTCTGGAGGGGGACTGGTGCCCAGAGTGCACCATTCACCCAGTGACGGACCCAGTTGCGTCAGTGCCCCTGCCGCTCATGGGCTAGCGGTGCTTGAGTTGGCGGTGCCATGTTCAGCTGTGCTTGAGTTGGCGGTGCCCTGTTCAGTGGTACTTGAGACGGCGGTGCCCTGTTCAGCGGTGCTTGAGTTGGCGGAGCCCTGTTCAGCGGTGCTTGAGTTGGTGGTGCCCTGTTTAGCGGTGCTTGAGTTGGCGGTGCCCTGTTCAGCGGTGCTTGAGACAGCGGTGCCCTGTTCAGCGGTGCTTGAGTTGGCGGTGCCCTGTTCAGCGGTGCTTGAGTTGGCAGTGCCCTGTTCAGCGGTGCTTGAGACGGCGGTGCCCTGTTCAGCGGTGCTTGAGTTGGCGGTCCTTCATGGCCCAGCGGGGCTTTTGCTGGCTGTCCTTCATGGCCCAGCGGGGCTTTTGCTGGCGGTCCTTCATGGCCCAGCGGGGTTAGTGCTGGTGGTGGCCTCCTGGGCAGCTGGGGTGGGGCTGGCGGTGGCCTCTTGGGCAGCTGGGCTGGGGCTGGCTGTGGCCTCCTGGGCAGCTGGGATGATGGCAGTGTTCTCCGCTGTGCAGCTCTTCCCAGACTTGCTGTGTTTCTTGTGGCCCTTAAACCACCTTGGAAGGTGTCACAGCTGACTCCACACTCCCAACGGGACCCCTTGGGAGCGGCTTTGGTGGCTGGAGTCTTCCCCCTCTCCCGCCGGGCACTGGGCAACTTCTGATGCTTCACAGGTGGGAGACTGTCTGTGCTGTGGCTCCGTGCCACACTGGCTGTCCTGGTGGCCGGTGCACTCCACATACCGGTGACTACAGGCACCACGGGTCCCGGAGATGTTTTGGCTGAGGTGCTACTTCGGGACCTATGAGATGGACGGGGTGGGGGAGGTGTGGGAAAAAGGCCAAGGGTGGACAGGAAAAGTTTTTTGGACACACTGGGACGGGTAGCTGGAGGGGCTTTGGGAGTGGAGGAAGAGGTGGTGGTTGTAGGAGGTGTTCGTTTGATGACTTTTGGTGAAGATGCATGCACTGGAGGCTGTCGTGAGGTGGATGGCTGTTGGGTGGGTGTGTGCCTGCGTTTGTGTATCTTGGGAGGGGGCGTCACAGACACACTGGGAGAGGACACAGGGGACGTGTGAATGGTAGTGGGGGTGGTGACTGCACGTGAGCGGGGTGTGGTGGTGGGTGTGCTGGAGAGGGACGTAGTGGCTGTAGAGGTAGTGCATGCAGGTGTGAGTGTAGACGAGACTGAGAGGGAGGAGGGAGACGACGAGGAGGGGGACATAGTGGAGGTAGTAGATGTTGGTATGTCTGCATGTTTGTGTTGCTTGTGTGAGTGCCTGTGGGATGTGTGGTGCTTATATTTGCCTGAGCTTCCCTTGTGTGTTGAGGTGTGTGCAGGCTGGTCTGATGGTGTGCTTGGGATAGGCAGAGGTACAGGGGATTGGGTCTGGGTGGAGGAAGTTGGAGGGGGGAGGCTAGAGATGGGGACAATGGCTGCCATCAGTGCTAAGGCCAGAGTTTGAAAAGCTCGGTGAAGGGCCGCCTGACCAGAATGAATGCCCTCCAGGAATGCATTAGTTTGTTGCAACTGCCTTTCTACACCCTGGATTGCATTCAAAATGGTAGACTGCCAAACAGTGAGGGGCCTGAGGAGGTCAATGGCCTCCTCACTGAGGGCAGCAGGGGTGACTGGGGCAGAGCCTGAGATGCCTGGGGCGAAGGTGATGCCCACCCTACTGGGTGAGCGGGCACGGGCGAAGGCTGAGGGGCTGCTGGGAGGGCGGTGCTGGTAGGGGGGGTGGCGGCTGTACCTGTAGATGCGGGGGGCACAGATGTTGCCGCCACCACAAGAGAGCTCCCATCAGAGGATGAGTCTGTGTCGCTGGTGTCAGCTCCTGTCCCCGCCGTGGAGCTCCCCTCGCCCTCCGTCCCACTGGTGAATTCCGAGTCAGTAGTCTCGCCCTCCAGGGCCATGTGGGATGCAGCTCCCTCCTGCTCCGGTGCCACTGCTCCTCTGCCTGATGATGCTAATGCACACAAGAACAGGGAGACCACAAAAAGGTGGGGACGACAGAAGAAAGACATGTTGAGTGCATGGATTACCGCTACTGTTGGCGAACACGACAGACACAGCAGCCCCCTGCACTACGCCGCGCTCTTGGGCTCCACTGTTCAATTCCTGGGAAATGGCCTACAAGGCTATGGACGACATTTGAACACATAGATGACACAGGGGCATGAATAGCTGTACTTGGCACTCTACAGAGCTGGGCTGGTGTGCCACATGGCCTGCCTTACGGAGGGGCCTTGCCTACGGAACTCGTCCTGGCCTAGGGAAACCCACAGCCCTCCTCCCCCACCCAGACACCTCCACTGCGCACAAAGTCAGCAGAATGAGAGTGTACTCACCCCCTTGTGTCTGCTGTGATGCCCTTAAGTGCCCATCCAACTCCGGGTATGCCACCGCCAGGATCCTGAACATCAGGTGGGTCATGGTGCGACGGGCACCCCTCCCACGTTGGGAGGCCATCCCCAGCTGAGCCTCCGTTGGCTTCTTGCTCCAGCGGCGAATGTCCTCCCATCTTTTCCGGCAGTGGGTGCTCCGTCTGTGATAGACCCCCATGGTCCGGACGTCCTTGGTGATGGCACGCCAAATATCTTTCTTCTGGTGGGCGCTGACCTACATGAAATGTACAGGGGAAGAAGAGAAGTCATTACTAACTGCACCGTCAAAGTGATTGGCCCCCATTCCTACCCTTGCCATGTGGCACATACATTCACCGTCTTTCATGCACGCAGCACTCTGCCCCCTTCCTTCTTACATCCAGCCCTCTCCACACAGGCATAGCCCATACAACATGCTCCCTGTGTACTTACCTGTTTGTCTGGAGGACCATAGAGTAGTATGTACTGGGGGAGGACCCCATCCACGAGCTTCTCCAACTCCTCCGATGTGAAGGCAGGGGCCCTTTCCCCAGACGCACGAGCCATTGTCTCTTCCAAACCAAGTTCACAGCAGCACTTGCAGTGTAGGTCCTCTCCTGTCGAAGATCAGGTATCGAGTGATTGCACAGATAGAAAATGGCGGTCACGTCCCCGGCGGTGCGTACCGTCACCACCGGCGTACATCGTCATTGGCTCCTGGGACCCATAGGGTCCAATGTTAACCAATGCAGCATTGCACCGCGGTCTTTGACCGCCTACCGCGACGGTGTACAACGCCAGCGCAGTTACCTCACATCCCATTGTCCCACTTTACAGGCAGCCGCCATTTCAGGAGCCCACATGGCTTCATTTTCAACTGCGTCACACATACCTAGGTCTAGACTCAACACACATACAGGCCACCTTTTGTGTATGATTGGTGTTCTGGGTAAACTGTGGGTACGTACCTCGGAGTTGTTTGACTCTGTGCTCGCTGTTGTCCTTCATAGAAACCGTCCACTGGGACATGTGAGGAGATGGCGGCATCCTCCGGTGTACCGACCATTGGTGGATCTGTCGACAATGGAGGAAAGACATTTGATAATCACCTACAGACTTGACCGTGCCACAATCCAGGAACTGTGTACCCAGTTGGAGCCAGACCTGATGTCAGCAATCCGCCATCCCACAGGAATCCCCCCTCAAGTGCAGGTGCTGTCAGTGCTCCATTTCCTTGCAAGTGGGTCATTTCAAACAACTGTGGCCATGGCATCAGGGATGTCCCAGCCTATGTTTTCCAACGTATTGTCCAGAGTGTTGTCTGCCCTTCTGAAACACATGCGGAGCTACATCGTTTTCCCTCAGGTGGGGGATTTGCCTACAGTGAAAGGTGATTTCTATGCACAGGGACATATCCCCAACATCATAGGTGTCATTGATGGGACCCATGTGGCTTTGTCCCCCCCCCCCCACAGGAGTGAACAGGTGTACAGAAACCGGAAGAGGTACTATTCGATGAATGTGCAGATGGTATGTTTGGCAGACCAGTACATCTCCCATGTTAATGCCAAATTCCCTGGCTCAGTGCATGACGCTTACATCCTGCGGAATAGCAGCATCCCTTATGTGATGGGCCAACTCCAGAGGCACCGTGTGTGGCTACTAGGTGAGCACCTGGAGCCAATTTAGTGGGAATAGTTGTCTGGGGATATCCCTAAGAGTTAGTGTGTGTCTAACAGTTGTCCCTCGCCATTTGCAGGTGACTCTGGTTACCCCAACCTGTCATGGCTACTGACCCCAGTGAGGAATCCCAGGACAAGGGCAGAGGAACGCTACAATGAGGCCCATGGGTGAACTAGGAGGGTGATCGAGCGGACCTTCGCCCTCCTGAAGGCCAAGTTCAGGTGCCTCCATATGACCGGTGGATCCCTATTTTACTCACCAAAGAAGGTGTGCCAGATCATCGTGGCCTGCTGTATGCTTCACAACTTGGCTTTGCAATGCCAGGTGCCTTTTCTGCAGGAGGATGGTCCAGATGGCGGTGTTGTTGCAGCTGTGGAGCCTGTGGACAGTGATGAGGAGGAAGCAGAGGAAGAAGACATGCACAACAGGGACTCAGTGATCCTGCAATATTTCCAGTGAGACACAGGTAGGAATACAAACCTGCCTACTACATGTGCTTTGACACTACAACCGCTCTCCTGTCTGTCGTTTTCACCGAGTGTATGGTCACTGAGTTGTCACTTTCCCTTACGATTTCACAGATGTGGGTCCCACTGTGTGACATCTGCTTAGATTTCTCATGGACTAGATCACAGACAGACTCCAGATCTTTTTGTGCTTTAGGTGTGTTTATTTAAATGCTCAATATTGGAGGGGGTAGAGAAATGGTGAGGGGTGATGGTGGAGGAGTGTCCATGGCAGAGTCCAGTCTATTACTCTCACAGGTGCATTGCCCATATGGGCATAGGAAGTGGAGCTGGGGCAGTTTAATTATGGACAGGGTGACAAGGTGGGACAGTAGGATGACAATCAGGGTGGTCTCATTTCTTGGCAGGGGTCTTGGCATTGTGCTCTGTCTTTGTCCTGGATCTCAGGGACCGTTTGCGGGGTGGTTCTCCCTCTGCAGGGGGTGGGGTGCTGGTGTGGTGGTCCTGTGGCGGGGCGTCCTGTCCACTAGCGCCGGTGGAGGTGGTGGGCAGTTTATCGTCCATGCTAGTGTCAGGGACCCCTTGTAGTGCCACAGTGTCCCTCATGGTGTTGAGTACTTCCTTCAGCACCCCTACGATGGTGCCCAGGGTGGAGCTGATGGTTTTGAGTTACTCCCTGAAGCCCATATAATGTCCCTTCTGCATGCGCTGGGTCTCCTGAAACTTGTCCAGTACCATTGCCATCGTCTCCTGGTAGTGGTGGTAGGCTCCCATGATGGAGGAGAGGGCCTCGTGGAGAGTGGGTTCCCCGGGCCTGTCCGCCCGCTGTCACACACCAGCCCTCCCAGTTCCCCTATGTTCCTGGGCCTCCGTCCCCTGGACCGTGTGCCCACTACCACTGCCCCCAGGTCCCTGTTGTTGTTGGGGTGGTGGGTTTACCTGGGTTCCCTGTAGTGGTGGACACACAGCTGATTGACGTGTCCTGGGGATGGAGGTATGGGCCCGCTGGGTGGGTGCTGTGCTGGTGTTTCCAGAGGGGGGAAGGTCTGTGGTGGGCTGTGCCTGTGTGAGGGTAACCGACTGTCCCGAGGTCCCCAATGGTCCGGGCTGGTCATCTAGATCCAGCTGGACAGAGGTGCTGTCATCACTGTGGGACTCTTCTGTTGGTGGTGTGGACATGTGTGGACTCTCCTGTCGCGTGACGTTGGGTAGGGGTCCTGCAGGGGTATAAAAGGATGTTTATTAAATCTGTGTGTGTAATGGTGTGCAATGGGTGGGTGACCGTGTACCCCAGTGCTTGCATTCCTGTGTGGGACCTTGTGTGATGAAGGTTTAGGGAGTTGTATGGGTATGTGCAGTGGGCATGCTTTGGTGATGGGTGTCCATGCTTTGTTGTTGCATGCAGGGCTTGGTGTTGGGATGTGTGGTTTGTGATGCTGGGACATATGTATTGAGTTGGGGTGCTGGGGGTGAGGGTGAGGGTGGGGGTATGTGATAGCATGCAGGTAGGATGGGGATGTAATAGTAAAGCTTTGTCTTACCAGAGTCCATTCCTCCAGCTACTCCTGCAAGGCCCTCAGGATGCAGAATCACCAAGCTGTGCTCCTCCCATGTTGTTAGTTGTGGGGGAGGAGGCGGGGGTCCGCCACCAGTCCGCTGAACCCCCAGGTGGTGTCTTGAGACCACGGAACGCACCTTCCTCCGTAGGTCGTTCCACCTCTTCCTGATGTCCTCCCGATTTCTTGGGTGTTGTCCCACTGCGTTGACCCTGTCCACTATTCTTCGCCATAACTCCATCTTCCTAGCTATGGTGGTGTGCTGCACCTGTGCTCTGAATAGCAGTGGCTCTACCCGGACGATTTCCTCCACCATGACCCTGAGCTCCTCCTCCGAGAACCTGGGGTGTCTTTGCCGTGCCATGGGGTGGTGTAGGTGATGTGTGGGGTGGAGTGTGTGGTGATAAGTGTGGTGATATGTAGTGGTGTGTTGTGTGAGGTGTGTGGAAGTTGTGTGGGTGATGGTGTTGTGTGCCTGTGGATGCTGTTGTTCTTGCTGGTGCTGTCTCTCTCTGGCCTTCTTTTGGAATGTTTGGTCGTAGGGGTTTGTGGGTGATGTGGGTGTGTTTTTTATATTGTAATGGGTGTGTGGGAGTGGTGTGTGTATGTGTATCAGGTGTGTGTTTTTCGAATTGTTCAATGTGGCTGTGTTTTGTAAGAGTGTGTGTATCCTGAGCGCGGCTGTGTGTACCGCCAATGGAATACCGCGGTTGAAAGACTGCCGTGTGGATTCGTGTGTCGTGATAGTGTGGGCGTATTTCTGTTGGCGTGACGGTGGAGGATTTGTTTTCGCCAGTTTATCACTGACCTTTGGTGTGGCAGACTTGTGTGGGTGTCTGACTTTTGGCGGATTCTGAGATGTGGGTCATAATAGCTGTGGCGGAACTCTGCTGCGGTGTGTTGGCGGTCTTCTGCACGGCGGTAGGCGCCTTTTACCGCCAATGTTGGGATAAAGAATCCCCCTATCATGGAATTCCAATTCATTCTTAACCTCAGTCCCAATTCCCAATAAAACATGAAGCAAAAGCACCCCTGAGAGAAATCCTCAAACAATTAGAGTACCAGGGCGTAATCAAACCCTGTGTCTCACCAATGAACAATCCATTGTGTTCCCTATCACTAAACTCCGATAATAAAAACTCTTGCATTTGTTTAATAGTGAATGCTTTGTGATATCATAAGAAATCAGGAAAGTTAACCCCTCCCAAGCTCTTGGGAAGTTTGAGTCTAATAAAGAAGATATGTTCCAGTTTCCCATTCCATAGAAAAGTGGTGATTATATTTTCAATTCGTATAAAACAGATTTAGAAATTGTAATTGGAAACATCTTAAAGAAAACCTTACAATAGGTAAAAGCATCACTGTAATGGTATCAAATCTAGCCTCCAGAAAAAATAACAGCGGGACCACATCTGTGTAGGGACTTTAAATCCTTCTAATAGATAAGATGTATTTGCTTTAAGAGTGTCCCTAAGTGATCCCCAATACCAAATAGAGAGTACTTTATTCTTGAATGTAATCCAAGCTAGACCTGTACAGGAAAACTGGTCTTTTACACAGTACTTGTTTAGGGCTAACACCTCTGATCTAGTTATATTAACGTTATACTCAGAACCATAAATATTAAGTTAAATCAAAAAAGCTAAAAGTGAAGATTCTGAACAGGACATAAACAGTAGAACCATCTGGGCCAGATGATTTACCTTTGGAAAATGTTATGAGTGTCTGAATAAGTTCTTGAGTGGTCAAAGGCTGTTCTAAGACAGGCAACTCTACATGCTTAGAGAGCATTGTAGTCAGGGTCAAACAAGAGTTAGTAACGTTTCTGAAGGGTTAATATCAAAAGCATATAACATGGTATAACATTGCTCAGGATTTCTGGGTCCTTATAAACCTGATTTTCCTGTGGATTAAGAATAGATTTAATATTTATTTTCTCTGTTTTTAAATTTGAGGTAATTTGCAAAAAGTTTGTCAGATCTATTGTTGACCTACTAATAGCAGACATTAGATTTTAGTAACTAACCATACACTTTATCTGTGGAGGTTTTGTTAAATTGTATTTTAGTATTAAGAAGTTCAATAAGATTAGCTTTATTATTTTTGGAAGTGTGATATGTGTCTTTTAATGTTTTAATCTTGTCTAGGGTAGCTAAGGATTCCTTTTCATCTTTTGTTTTTTACAGAAACATAATTAATAATGAATAATGAATCTCTGACTGAGATTGATGAGAGGCAGAGCAGTATACATCTTCCCTATGACTGGGTTATCCACCCATCAATGAGATCTCTTTGGTAAAAGGTCTGTTGAAAGGTTTTATGTGTTTTATTGGGAATACATATAACAAGGGAGTTTCTATCTAAAAAGGAATCCATTATCTGATTACAATCTCCCCCTCATGTACAATCATCTGTATAATATTTTCTAAGTTTCTGTGATAAGCTAGACCAGAAAACAAGACTAGGATGATGACCATACACATTCAAAATGCACAACTCACTGTCATCAACTTTCAGGTTTATCATAAAACATCTAACCTCAGAGTAGTTTTCCTCTAAAATAACTGTTGTACTTAACTGGTTATGACACAGAATAGTTGCATCAGTTTTGTTACCAAAAGCTGAAGAGTAGAAAATGTCTCCAACCCATTGTTTCTTTAGATTAGTATGTCATTATCAGGCAGATGAGTTTCTTGTAGTAGGACTAATAGCACAATACTCATTGTCTCTTAATAGGATTCTTAATACATTTAATATTCTAGGTTACAATCCTAAATTTCATCCAGCATTTTTATAAGTATTGTAATTGTAGACACTGTCTTATACCATATGTGATAATTATAAATGTAGACAGAGAAGGGTAAGGAAAAAAATTGAAAGAGGGAAAAAGACACAGAAAAGGAAGGGAAGGAATGAAGAGAAGTAGACGGGAACAAGTCCCAAAAACAAAAGGTAAACAAACAAAAAGGTGACTAATGAAACAGCGTCAGGTGAATCATTATAAAAACAACACACACCAATGGAGGTGTAGAGGTGGTGGAACAGCTATGGGAAGACATATAGATCCTGACTCCAAATATTGACAAAATCAACAACAACAGTACCGAGAAAAAGAAAACAACAGGGAAAAAAATAATAATGATGTATTCAAGTTGAACTATAATCAGACTTAGAACGGTGACCATCACTTATCTACAGAGAGAACACAACACATATACTGCAGAGAGGGCAACTAAAGAAAATGACCAACAGCCACTGAACATGATGTCTAGACAACACAGCACAAAAGCAACAGGATCAGATACCTGCAAGAAAACAGTGAAGTGTCAGAATAACAGAAGATAAGGAAAGTAGGAAGGAACATTGAGAGAACATTCTACAGGGGATGACTCACAGAATAAAAGAAGACACAATATTAGACTAACAATATTGGAGACACAAATATATTCAACCGTTAGCCCGGGTGCCAAGATCCATATTCTCTATTCTACGCCATTGAATCGATTATTTTAAGGAAGCCAGATCAGTACATGTAATAGTTATGTACTTATTAGTAACATTAAAGACGCATGGATAAACCAGCCCATATCCTGTGCTCAAAGCCTTACATTGAGGATGCAGTGCAAGAGATTGCTTCATTCTATTGACAGTTGCAGTGTTTTCAGCCCACTGATGGTTCATTTGTAGCTTTGTAGCTTTGTAGCTGTGAAGATGTCCATCAAGTCTGTACATTGCAAAAATATCATTATAGTACCTTTGGGTTTAAAACTTCATACTGATAAGTGCTTTGGATGCAACTAATGTGCTCTTTAAATTCCAAGAGGAGACCTAATATTACTATGAACAATCTTTGGTAGTATTGATTGGAGAAAGGACACCATGCCAGGTCCTTCCGAATGTCACATAGTCTGAGATTATTTCTCCTATTTATGTTCTCTACATCTTCTGTGATTGTTTTGAGAAGGACAATGTCTTTAGTTATTTAAGAAACATTCAGCACTGAGTATTTGACATCACTGAGGCATTGTTCCAGAGGAGACACTTGTCTGTCAGGAACAGACCAATGTTCCTCTAGTCTCTGCAATGTTGTATTAATTTCACCCAAAAAATGCTGTAAAGCTTGCAATCCATCATTCAAATCATCCGGGGTTAATGTTGAGGGAGTCTTAGGTACAGACTCAACATCTTTTTTTAAGCTCTTAATGGAAACTAGAATCTAGAAAATTGCAAGATCTCAAGTGGATTTATGTCAATCTATTGTAAGTGAATCTTTGCTTTTAAGAATGTCAAGCTTACACTTATGAGGAGTATGAATATGAGTTGTCTTATGTGTGAGTGACACAGATCTTACATTCACCCTTTTACTCAGCTCCGTCCAGCACAGAACCTCCAGATGCACCTTAGTTGTTGCCCAGTTCAAATACAGTAGTGTCCTTTGTTGGAGATAGGTTCAAGCTCTAAAGCAAAATTAAGGATTCCACACAAGTAGAAATGTAGCAATTATTAAAGAGTTCAATATGCACACTACTGCAGGGAGAAGGAGGTAGTAGAGAATTACCACAGATGGAAAAACCAAAACGGTGAGGAGAGAACTTCACAACTGATATGATAAAGTTTAAAGATGTTTACATAAAAAAAAACGTGAAAAATCTTTCAAAATGTGTGACCAAAACCATTGTCACCTGTGGTAAGCTGTTTGTAGAAGATTTTCCACATTTCTAAAGTCGAGGAGCTCGATCCGGCAAGGACCCTCACAGAAAAGCCGCCATCTCCATCAGCATCCAAGCCAAGCCCCCTACCTTTGTCTTTTTGATTATGTAACCCATGTACTAACACAAAATCACAGAAATTAAGAAAAAGCATATTTTCTCACCAGTTACAGAAAAACTAGCATCTCATTGTCAAACAAGCATATTTTGGAAGTGGCAACTATATTAATGTTACCTACAAAACTAGAGTAGCAAGTAATGCCTTATGAGAGGTTAATTAAAAGCAAAGAAAACCGAGGCCTTCCTATCTTCTTTTGTTTTTTAAAAAGACTGAGCTTTACAGTTTAACAAAAAACTAACCTCACCATTGTTTTTTAGATTAGCTGATGCACCAGTATAGAAAGAAAGCACTTACGTGGTGAACATGGAAGGAATAGTCACAGTAAACATGGCTTGAGTTAAAAATGCATTGTTTACTAGTCTTCTGGGCCTTTAACAATTCCACCCCTATAATATACTCTGATATCTTTGGAAAAAACACCATGCAACTTAGCAATAACATATATTTACCACCAATAGCTTAACCTGGAGGGATACGTTTGTGTGGTCCATGATATCATCACGCTCTTGTAGACTAAATTCAAGTGTGTTGTTGTTCAGTATGATACGCATTTGAAATGCTTGCCTCAGACTTTAAAACCTTGTCAGCTTTCCCTAAAGAAAGGAAAATAATGCCATTGTCAGATTGCACCAACCTTGTGATCAGCATCCAACAGAAGTGGTGCTCTTTTCGTCTCTTCCCACACCTACCAGCAACCAAATAAACAAAGATATGAAAGCCAGTGATAGAAGCAGGTAAAGGGGAATGGGATAAGAGAGTGAACAAATATACACAACTCAACCACTTCTACCTTTTCACCTGTCTGGTCAAGGAGGTCTGCAGAATGCAGTGGTAGGTAGGTGAGTCTATTATATTTATCAAATCATATTACAATATGATAACTTGTAAGCAGAATGCAGTGGTAGGTAGGTAAGTCTAATATATTTATCAAATCATATTACATTAAATATGATAACTTGTAAGCAGAATGCAGTGAATCCGTAAAAGGCAAAGGAAATATCTTGGTATATGGTCCGGTTATTCTGAGAAATACACATAACTGAAATTGTGATCTGATGTACCTAAACTTCATCTTTGAGTAACCAACTCTCAGTACTTTATTACAGAACTGGCAATTCATAAAACCTAACATAAAAGCAGTAAGTATTTCAAATATACATATGAATGACTATTGCTTGCCCTGCCTTAGATATTCACCTCTAGTGTCACCACTAAACATCCTCTAGTAAAAATGTGTTATATTTTACACTTCAGTTCTACAAAAGTGAAAAGATAACTCCTATTGTTAATATCCTGTTACTCTCTAGTCTAGCAATGGTATGTGCCCACTAAAATTATAATACTTGTAAAAATGCCTATATTTGCATTGTCACCCACATTCATTGTCTGCCTGAAACTTAAGTAGCCTAATTAGCATTAGCCGGCCTGCAGGTGGTGCACTCAGTGCTTCCTTTTGTTGAGGTTTGCAATTTTGCTTCCAAAGCTGAGACATTGGCTTTTGCTTGCAGGATGACATGCATGAGGCATGTAACCCAGCTTAATCTGTGAAGAGCAGTTTAGGAGGGTCCAGGAACTTCACTAACTTGAAAGGGACCAAGGGGAGGCTGGTTCTTTTATAGGTTATTGATAAAGTAAGTACAGGAAAGAGGGTTTTTGTTTGGTCCCAACATACACTTTAACCCTCTAGACTCCAGTCTCTGTTGAGGAGGAAGTTTTCTCCAGAATCAGTTTGGTGTGGTTGAGTGGGAAGGGATTGTTCACTAACTTATACATGCCCCTCGGTATGTCACAAGCCTCCAACAGGGGCAGAATGGTTCTGCTATTTTGGACCTCATAGTACTGTAATTTTAGAGAAATCAATGCTACTGCTTGCAAGTGGCTTTCAAGTAGCTTACAGTCATGTTGAATTCACAAGGAATCAGGAAAGATTGTCCCTGTAGTCAGACATTCTTTAAGGGCGTAATGCCTCCTATTATCACTCTGGATTCCCTCTGCCGTGCTCCACTGATTCACAAGGTTGAGAATGATTTCCTCATCTTTTGGAAAATTCCCTGGTGAGAACACCTACCAGGTAAGAGTAATCCTCATACTATGCATAATGTTTATGTTGCATGCAGTAATCCTAGATGTAAGGTCCATTTCATAGAGCTACACGTATTACGACCCACAGCTCGAAATCCGCCACAATACAGACACCCACACAAGTCCTCCACACCAAAGGTCAGTGATAAACTGGTGATAACAAAACCGACACCGTCACGCCAACAAGATTATGCCCACACTATCACGACCCACGAATCAACACAGCGGTCATTCAACCGCGGTAAACCATTGGCGGTACACACCACTGCGCTCAAAATACACACACACTTACAAAACACAACCACATTGGACAATTCAAAATACACACACCTGATACACATACACACACCTGATACACATATACACACACACACACCTCACCCACACACTCACACCACTATCAAACATACACCCACATTACCCACAAACCCTTACTACCAGAAATTTGAAAGCAGGCCAGAGAGAGACACTACCTAAAACAACACCAGCATCCACAGACACAAAACACCATCACTTACCCAACATCCACACACCTCAAACAACACACACCAACACATCCCCTCACACATCACAACAGACGGCACCTCACACATCACCCACACCACATCATGGTACCTCAAAGACACCCCAGGTTCTCTGAGGAGGAGCTCAGGGTCATGGAGGAGGGAATCGTCTGTGTAGAGCCACAGCTATTCGGACCACAGGTGCAGCAGACATCCATTGCTAGGAAGATGGAGCTATGGCGCAGGATTGTTGACATGGTCAACGCAGTGGGACAGCATCCAAGAACACGGGATGACATCAGGAAGAGGTGGAACGACCTACAGGGGAAGGTGCGTTCCGTGGTCTCCAGACAACAAATTGCTGTACAGAGGACTGGCGGTGGACCCCCCACCTCCTCCCCCACAACTAACAACATGGGAGGAGCAGGTCTTGGCAATACTGCATCCTGAGGGCCTCGCAGGAGTAGCAGGAGGACTGGACTCTGGTAAGTCATATCTTTACTACCTTATCCCCCCCCACCTGCATGCCATCACATACTCCCACCCTTACCCTCACACCCATCACCCCAACAACCCACAGATACCCCACCAACACAACCCACACATCCCAAAAACAAGCCCTGCATGTAACCCCAATGCATGGACACCCATCACCAAAGCATGTCCACTACAGAGACTCACTCATGCCCCAAAATCACCAATCACACAAGGACCAAGCCAATAATGCAAGCACAGGAGTAGACGGTCACTCACCCATTGCACACGATGGCACACACAGATACAATAACTATGCATTTATACCCCAACAGGACCCCTACCCAACCTCACCGGACACGAGGTGCCAGACATATCCAGTCCCCCCACAGAAGAGGCCCACAGTGATGACAGCAGCTCTGCACGCCTGGATCAAGATGACCAGCCCGGCCCATCTGGGACCTCGGGACAGTCGGTTCCCCTGCCACTGTCACAAGTCACTACAGAGCCTCCCCCCCCAGGAAACACCAGCACAGCACCCACTCAGCGGGCCCATCCCTCTGTCCCCAGGACACATCAATCAGCAGTGTGTCCACCACTACAGGGAACCCAGACAAACCCACTAACACCTGATGATCAGGGACCTGGGGGCAGTGGCAGTGGGCACACGGTTCAGGGGACAGAGGCACAGGATAACAGGGAAACTGGGAGGAGTGCTGTGCGACGGGGGGGACAGGCCCAGGGAACGGACACTCCACGAGGCACTCTCCAACATCATGGGAGCTTACCATCATTCCCAGGAGACCAAGTCAACGGTACTGGCCAAGTTTCAGGAGATCCAGCCGCTGCAGGAGGAACACTACCTTGGGATCAGGGAGGACTTGAAGTCCATTAACACCACCCTGGTCAGAATTGAATAGGTGCTGGGAGACCTTGTCAACACCAGGAGGGACACAGTGGCACAACAAGGGCCCCTGACACTAGCCTGGACGATGAACAGCCCTCCACCTCTGCCGGCGCTAGTGGACAGGAGGCACCGCCACAGGAACAACAGTACACCAGCACCCCACCCCCTGCAGATGGAGAACCACCCCGCAAACAGTCCCTGAGATCTAGGCACAAGACAAAGAACATTGCCAAGACCCCGCCAGGAAATGAGACCCCCCTGAATGTCACCCTTCTGTCCCACTATGTCACCCTGTCCATCCTTAAACTGCCATTGCTCCACTTCCTATGCCCCTTTGGACAATGCACCAGTGAATCAAATAGACTGGACTCTGCCATGGACATACCTCCACCATCACCCCAGCCAATTTTAAATCCCCCTCCACTTATTTGCACAGGAATAAACACACTTCAATCACAATACAATCTGGAGTCAATCTGTGCTTTCACAAATGTGTAATTGCAATAACTATGGAATATAGCAATGTCAATTTACTTGTAACACAGCTGTAGGCCAGGAGTAAACAGAGCAGAGGGCACAAAGTGGGACCCAGATCTGTGAAATGGAAAGTCAAAGTGACAAGTCAGGGTCCATACACTGAGTGAAAATGACAGACTTATGCTAGCTCCAACAATAGTATGAGATTTGGGAAGCAGTGACATCTTCTTACCTGTGTCTCTTTGGAAGTATTGCATGATGATGTTGTTTCGGTTGTCGATATCCTCTTCTTCTGCCTCCTCTTCTTCACTGTCCACAGGCTACACAGCTGCCACAAGACCACCATTTGGCCCATCCTCCTGCAGAAAAGGCACCTGCTGTCGCAAAGCCAGGTTGTGCAGCATACAGCAGGCCACGATTATCTGGCACACCTTCTTCGGTGAGTAGTATAGGGAGCCACCTGTCAGATGGAGGCACCGGAATCTGGCCTTCAGGATGCGGAAGGTGCGTTCGATCACCCTCCTAGTTCGCCCATGTGCCTCATAGTAGCGTTCCTCTGGCCTTGTCCTGGGATTCCTCACTGGGGTCAGTAGCCATGACAGGTTGGGGTAACCAGAGTCACCTGCAAATGTTGAGGGACAACTGTTAGACACACACTAACCCTTAGAGACAATCCCATACCCAGACACCTATGTCAACTGTATAGGGACCTTGCCCTCACCTATTAGCCACAAACGGTGCCTCTGGAGTTGCCCCATCATATGAGCGATGCTGATATTTCTCAAAATGTAAGCGTCATGCACAGAGCCATGGGAGATGTACTGGTCTGCCAAACACACCATTTGCACATTCATCGAATGGTAGCTCTTCCAGTTTCTATACACCTACGGGGGTACAAATGCCACATGTGTCCAATCAATGGCACCAATGATGTTGGGGATATGTCCCAGGGCTTAGAAATCACCTTTCACTGTAGGCAAATCCTCCACCTGAGGGAACACGATGTAGCTGCGCATGTGTTTCAGCAGGGCAGACAACACTCTGGACAACATGTTAGAGAACATTGGCTGGGACATCCCTGATGCCATGGCCACTGTTGTTTGAAAAGCCCCACTGGCCAGGAAATGGAGTACGGACAGGACCTGCACTCGAGGGGGGATTCCTGTGGGATGGCGGATAGATGAAATCAGGTCTGGCTCCAACTGGGCAGTTCCTGGATTGTTGCACCATCAAGTCTGTATGCGACTATGGTGTGTCTCTCTTCCATTGTCGACAGGTCTACCAGGGGTCTGTACACTGGAGGATGCTGCCATCTCCTCACCTGCCCCAGCAGACGTGCCCTATGGAGGAGAACAGCGAGTAGAGAGTCATCCAACACTGAGGTATCACAATGTGATATTTTCAGAAACTTTATTAATCCGCAATGTGCCGGTATCTGTCTATATTCCCGGCCTAGATAGGTGTGACGCAGTTAACATCCATCCCATTTGGCCTCCTGAAATGGTGGCTGCCTGACCTGTAAGGTGGGACAAGGGGATATGAGGTAACTGCGCTGGCGTTGTACACCATCGCAGTGGGCGGTCGAAGACTGTGGCGCAATTCTGCATTGGTTAACATTGGGTCCTATGGGTCCCAGGAGCCAATGACGATGTATGCTGGTGGTGGCGGTACGCACTGCCGCGGACTTGACCGCCATTTTCTGTCTGTTCACACACTTGATACCTGACCTTCAACAGGAGAGGACCTACACTGCAAGTGCTGCTGTGACCTGTGTCTGGAAGCGACGATGGCTCGAGTGTCTGTGGAAAGGGCACCTGCCTTCACTTTGGAGGAGTTGGAGAAACTAGTGGATGGGGTCCTCCCCCAGTACACGCAACTGTACGGTCCTCCAGACAAACAGGGGAGTACACTATGAGCATACTGCATGGGCAATGCCTGTTTTGAGTGGTGTGGATGGAAGATACATGGGGGGGCTGAGGCCTGCATATGCGGATGGTGAGTGTATATGCGTCAGGGCATGGGTGGGAACTGGTGGGCAATGAGTATGACCGTCCGGACGGGAAAGTAATTTCCTTTCCCCCTGTACCATTCCTCTAGGTCAGCGCCCACCAGAAGAAGGGTAATTTGACGTGCCATCGCCAAGGACGTCCGGACCCTGGGAGTCTACCACAGACGGAGCACCCACTGCCGTAAAAGATGGGAGGACATGTGCCGCTGGACCAAGAAGACGGCGGAGGCCCAGCTGGGGATGGCCCCCCAACGTGGGAGGGGTGCCCGTCACACCATGACCCCCCTGATGTTCCGGATCCTGGCGGTGGCCTATCCGGAGTTGGATGGGCGCTTGAGAGCATCACAGCAGCTACAAGAGGGTGAGTACACTCTCATTCAGCTGACTGTGCGCGCATTACAATGTGTCTGGGTGGGGGAGGTGTTTAGCAGTTTCCCCTAGGGCAGGGCGATCTTGGTAGGCAAGGTCCCTTGTGAGGCAGGCTATGTGGCACCCCAACCCCACCAGTGGTAAGAGCCATCTACACCAAGTCAGGCTCCTGCGACTTCCAAGTGTGCAGCAATTGGTCTTAGGCCTCGTCCCCCATGGTCAGCTGAAATTTCTAGGAGTAAACAGAGCAGAGGGCACAAAGTGGGACCCAGATCTGTGAAATGGAAAGGAACTGTCAGTGCATGGCGTAGTGCAGAGGGCTGCTCCACGTGTGTTGTGTCTGCCAATGGTAGTAGTGTTGCATGCACTGAACATGTCTTTCTTCTGTCTCCCCCCCTTCTTGTGTGCAATAGCATCATCAGGCAGAGGAGCATTGGCACCGGAGCAGGAGGGAGCTGCAACTCACTTGGCCCTGGAAGGTGAAGCAACGGAATCTGAAGCCATCACTGGGATGGAGGGCGAGGGGAGCTCCACAGTGGGGACAGGAGCAGACAGCAGTGACAGCGACTCCTCCTCTGTGGGAGCTCCCTTGCGGTGGCAGGCACCTCTGTGCCCACCGCATCAACAGGTACATCCGCCACACCCCCTACCAGCACCGCCCTCCCAGCAGCCCCTCAGCGTGTGTCCCGTGCCCACTCACCCAGGAGGGTGGGCATCTCCTTCGCCCCAGGCACCTCAGGCCCTGCCCCAGTCAGCCCTGCTGCCCTCAGTGAGGAGGCTATTGACCTCCTGAGATCCCTCACTGTTGGGCAATCTACCATTGTGAATGCCATCCAGGGTGTAGAGAGGCATTTGCAACAAACAAATGCATATCTGGAGGGCATTCATTCTGGGCAGGCAGCCCAACAGAGAGCATTTCAGGCTCTGGTCTCAGCACTGATGGCAGCCATTGTCCCTGTGTCCAGCCTCCCCTCTCCAACTTCCTTAAGACCAGCATGCACACTCATCAACACATAAGAGTGGCTCAGGCAAACATAAGCACCACACATCCCATAGGCACTCACACAAGCACCATCCCCATGCAGGCACAGCAACATTCACTGCCTCCACTGCGTCCCCCTCCATCACGTCCTCCTCCTCCCTCCCTGTCTCATCTCCACTCACACCTGCATGCATTAAAACATCCTCAGCCACTACCTCCATCACCAGCATGCCCATCTCCACAGAGCGCTCACGTGCACTCACCACCCCCACTACCATTCACACATCCCCAGTGTCCTCTCCCAGTGTGTCATTGAGCCCTCCTCCCAAAGTACACAAATGCAGGCAAACACCCACCCAACAGCCATCCACCTCACAACAGCCTCTGGCCCATGCACCTTCACCCAAATTCAGCAGACGTACACCTCCTACAACCACTACCTCTACCTCCACTCCCAAACCCCCTCCATCCTTCCGTCCCAGATTGTCTAAAAAACTGTTCCTGGCTAACATTGACCTCTTCCCTACACCTCCACCCCTCGCCCTTCCCCTAGGGCCAGGTGTGGTATCCTATCTATGCTTGTTTAACCTGTAGAGATTCCATAAAGGAAATTGGGTGTGTGGAGGAGTTGGAATCAAAACGTGGGAGAGACGTCAGTTGAGGGTGCCGGTGGCTAGGGTTTTTATCCAGCTATACTGAATAAATCCACTCCTTTGTCCAGCGAATTACTGTTTCCGAAGTTTTATTGAGTCCGCTACCACATTTTGGCGATGAGCGTCTTAAGAACCTGACTGGGCGATGAGCGTCTTAAGAACCTGGCTGGACCCTAACACCAAGAAAACGCCAGCACAAAATGCTTAGATCGCGCTTCAAGACTGTGAGTGACACCTCGTGAAGTCTTGTCTACTGAGCAAACAATTTATTTATAAAATAAATCTAAATTACCTTTAACAGGCGTTGTCTCCCTCGCGCTTACTTTCCAGTGTGAGAAACGGCACGAGGGAGCCTTGCGACGTTCATTCCCTCATGGAAGCACTCCCTCGAGGCTTCTCTTTGTGCCGTCAGCCAAAGACTGTTGACTCCTGCCTGATTTAAACCGAAATCGACGAGGGACTTTTTCCTCTTTGTCAGTGTGTAGACCGATGACCCACAGAATAAGAGGAACAGTGTGGCTGCCATATATATTTTATTTTTTTGTCAGACGGCATTTTAACTAAGAGTAGATCTTTTCATTAACCAAACTGAGAAAGACTATTAGCCAAAGGGAGATAACTGGAGAGAAGAATTTTCATTCTGCAGTCTGTTTCATTAAACAACATAGAAAATATTCATTCCGTATTCGATTTATTTCACAATGTTTCAATATATTTCACTATTTTTACACATTTATTTATACGTCTTACTTTATATAGAAATGGAGAATGTACCTGCACCAGCGTTTTTTTCATCCTCTTCAGGTGAGCCACCAATTCCATGGGTGAAATGGAAGAAGTTGTTCTCGCATTATGCAAGAGTGTGTGGAACATCATTGAGTGCCAAAAGGAAAACCTCTCTTCTAATGCATTGTTTGGGGTCAGAGGGTCAGGAAATTTTTGAACACCTTCCAGACCTTCAAGACCTAGAAGCAACGGACCTCAACGAATTTGAAATTTGTATCAAGAAATTGGATTTACCCTATCTGCCAAAAGTTAGCACAGTTCTTGAAAGATTTCATTTTGGACGACGTACTCAACGTTCAGGGGAAACAATTGAACAGTATGTCACTGAATTGCGTAAATTGGCCTCTACATGTAATTTTGGAGCGTCTTTAGAAGAAAGACTGAGAGATCAGTTGATGCTTGGTAGCAGTTCTGAAAAGGCCTGGGAAACCATGTGGTATAAAGACAATTCATCTCTTCAAGATGTGCTGACTACTGCAAAGAATTTTGAAAATTCTAAAGCATGTTCTGAAGTTTTAAAGAAAGAAATGCCATCAGTCTCTAATAATTTTGAGAATAGAAAAGAGATTTTGTCCACACCATACAAAAGTCTAAATTTACTAACAAAAACACTCAGGCTAGTAAAGTTATTGGTGGTTTTCAGCAAGGAAAATGCTTCAGATGTGGCAATGAAGGCCATTTCGCAAACAATAAAGGATGTCCTGGTTGGAAGGCTATGTGTAAATCCTGCGGGAAGAAAGGACATTTCACCAGATGTTGCAGATCTGGAAAAGACAAGAAGAAAGTACAAGAAATACATTTAAGTGAAGATAAGCCGGATGAAGAGTACAACATTTTTCAAGTTAAAGGATTTTCTCCCATTGGTCCAATAGAACAAGTCAAAGTCAACGGAAGTGTAGTAAAAATGCTTTTTGATTCAGGTGCCAAGATAACGTTAATCCAGAAAATATTTTATCAACAAGAATTGGCGGGACGAGTTCAAATGTTTAAACCGGACATCAAACCTAAAGGTTATGGTGGTGTTCCAATATGTCTTTTAGGTTATTTCTGGGGAACTATTGAATTTGGTGACATGATTATACCCGGAAAGATATATGTTTCAATGAAGGGCAATTCTTTGATAAGCTGGATACACCAATGTGATCTGAATGTATACTTAGATCCGAATGCTGAGTTCCCTGTGTGCATTAAGAAGAGAATAACCAAGCCTGTGTGTGTGGATTCTGTCAACGTATAGAAGGAGAATACACTGATGATGGAACTAGAAAGTGGTGTGAAATGGACGAAAGAGTTTCAGGAAGTATAAAAAAAAAAATGGGCTGCTTAAGAATTATTTACACTTAATAAAACTGAAATCAAATGCCAGCCCGAGAGTGGCTAAAGTTAGAGGAGTACCGTTATCAGTACGAGACTGTATGAAGATGGAATTGGATAGATTAGTGAGTGAAGGAATTATACATGAGGTGGAAGCTATGGAATGGTTGCCCCCTGTGGTTATGGACCGTAAGGCCAATGGGGAGGTGAGATTGAGTGTGGATTTGAGTGAGTTGAACAAAATGGTAGTGGTGGATCACTATCCTCTGCCCAATATATCTGAATTGTTATGTTTCCTAGATGATGCCAAACATTTCTCATCTCTAGATTTAACCTCTGCATATCATCAAATAAGGTTACATCCAGATTGCCAAGAATGAACTGCCTTTGTTACTCCATTTGGTAGATTCAAGTATGTAAGAATGCCGTTTGGGCTGGTTTCTGCTGCTGCAGTGTTTCAAAGAATCATGGAACATGTGCTCAGTGGTCTTGAAGGTGTAAGAGTATATCAGGATGATGTGTTGATTGTAGGTTCGAGTGGAAAAGAGCATGATGTGCAGGTGAGAGAGGTACTATCGAGACTGAGAGATGCAGGATTGACCCTGAAGGCAGAAAATGTAATTTTAATGTAGAAGAAATTGAGTATTTGGGTCATGTAATAAGCAACACAGGTATTCAGCCAAAAGAAGATCTGGTCAATACTACTAACAGTCTGAGATCTCCACAAAGTAAGGAGGAAGTGTCAAAATTCCTGGGAATGATTGAGTTTTATAGTAAGTTTATTTCCAATATGGCTCAAAGAACCACAGCCATAAGAGAACTGTTACGAAAAGGGAAGGAATTTCTCTGGACAGAAAAATGCGAAGAAGAATTTTGTTTTCTGAAAAAGAGTTTGAATTCTGCTCCAATTTTGGGAAGTTTCGATAGTAAAGATGAAACATGGGCAGTGTCTGATGCAAGTTTAAAAGGATTGGGAGCAGCTCTAATGCAAAAGAAGAACGGGGTGGAACGGACAATTTTGTTCATCTTCCGTGCATTGAGAGGAGCAGAGTGTAACTATTCAGTAGTTGAAAAGGAGGCCCTCGCTGTGTATTGGTCAGTGCTCAAATTGAGAAAATTTTGGTGGGGAAGGCAATTTTTGGTTAAGACGGATCATAAACCACTGAAAGAAGTGTTCGGTAAGCAAGGGATTTATTTAGTGTCACACAGAATACGAAAATGGGTTTTGGCGTTGCAGGAATATAGTTTTGAGGTGATGTATATTCCAGGTGTAGATAATGTTTTGGCAGATTGCCTTTCAAGGATGGTGGAGGTTGATAGCAAATTGGGAGAGGATGGTGAGGACTCCAAAGATGAAATAAAAGTTTGTGAAATTTTGGATGGAATTATTTCTGAGGAACAGTGGAAAGATGAATTAAAAAAGGATGAGGTTTTGATGAAAGTCATTCACAATGTAGGAAATGTTTGGTGTGAGAAGAGTAAGTGTGAAGATTGTATGAAAGAATTTTGGCAAGTCAGAGAGGAATTATCAGTGATGGACGGAGTACTCATGAGGGGCACGAAGTTGATTCCACCTGTTGGTGTAAGGGATGTTTTGATGAAGCATGCTCACGCTTGTCATATGGGCATAGCTAAAACTAAGGAGAGAGTGAGGGAAGGTTATTGGTGGCCTGCCATGGACATAGAAATTGAAAGATTGGTTAGGAAGTATGTTGAGTGCTCTCAGAGTGATAAGACTTTGAAGGGTCTTAAGAGAGCAAGCAAATGGTCCGTGGTCAGATATAGCAATTGACATGTTGGGACACATAAAAATTAATTCCCTTGACAAATATGTGTTAGTTTGTGTTGACATGTATTCAAGGTGGCCAGAAGTAAAAATTGTGAATTCAGTGGAACCTAGAGTGGTTATTGGTTTTTTGGAAGGTTTATTTGAGAAGGATGGCTTTCCTGCCTCAATTTTATCAGACAATGGGGTACAATTGACCTCAAGTGAGATGGAAAAATTTCTTCAAGACAGGGGGATTAGGCATAAAAGAGCTGCTTTATACCATCCCAAGAGTAACGGTGTTGTGGAGAGATTCATTAAGGTCTTGAAGGAAAGTGTACAGTTGGCAATGTCTTCAGGTGGTAATTGGGAAGTTAGCATAAGTAAAAAGGTGAAAGAATATAGTTTCACTCCACATTCTTCTACTGGAGTTTCTCCATTTCAGTTGTTTAGAGGAAGGAGACCTAATACTCATACTCACGTTATGCCCTCATGGGTTGCTGAGAAAAGATTGTTATTGGACAAACTTGTTGATGATGCTGGGGAATGGAAAAAGAGAGAAAAAGAGAAGATGGTGCGTAGAAAAGTGTTGTTTGATGAGAGAAATGCAGTCAAAGAGACAAGAGGTAGTGTGGGAGACTGGGTGAAGATAAAGTCACCTAAGAAACTAGGTTCATCCAAATTTAGTCAACCTTTCAGGGTGGTCAAAGTTTTTAGGAATGCAGTGAAACTGGACAATCATAAGGTGTGGAACTTGAACAGAGTGGCAAAGCTTATTTCAATGAGTGAGAGTGATTTGGAAGGAAGGATGCCAAGTAGTAAGTGTTCGGAAAACAACTCTGTGCCAGGGTGCAGACCTCAATGGGTTCGGAAAAGGCCTTCTTATATGAAGGATTATGTTTTTAAAAGGTTTAATATAACATGTATAACTGTTTTCCTTTCTTTGTTTCTTTTTCTTACTGAGTTTTGTTATTTTACAAGTTAGTGTGGGTGTGTGGAGGAGTTGGAATAAAAACGAGGGAGAGGCGTCAGTTGAGGGTGCCGGTGGCTAGGGTTTTTATCCAGCTATACTGAATGAATCCACTCCTTTGTCCAGTGGATTACTGTTTCTGAAGTTTTATTGATGTCCACTACCACACCAGGCTTTCTAGGTCCCAGCCCAGCTACTCAGCCACCCCCAGACACATTGGTGCCAGCAACTGTGGGGTAATCGAGTGCGCCACCCATCAGGGCTGCCAGTGTGCCACGTAACGAGTGCAATGACATTCCGCCACCTGCCAAGGTGAAAAAGGTGCCAACATCCTAGAGGGAGAAGCCGAAACTACCAGCCACCAAGGGCTCAGCAAAAACAAAAGGGGATAGTGGCAAGACAACTGCTGCACCATCAAAGGTGGGGAAGGGCTAAAAGCAGAAGAGCAGGTCAGGAGAGGGCATGGTGGCACCGACTGAGGGACCAGTGTCACACCTTCTGTCCACAACCATGCCAACCTGTACGGCGGCGAAAACCGCTAGCTGCCCAGCCACCACAACCGCCACCACAACCGCCACCTGCACCGCCACCTGCTCCGCCCCGGCATGTCTACAGCCTCAGCGACAGTCCCCAGCCTCTTCCCCAGTGGGCAGCCGTCCGAGGCTGCAAGAGACGTCCTGCTTTGTCCCTCAGGAGGTGCTGACCCATGCACCGCCGTCAGCACCGCCGCCACAGACACCGCCGCAAGCACCGCTGCCACAGACACCGCCGCCACAGACACCGGCCCCGCGGCGTCCTCGGACAGTGGCACCACCGCTGACATGGCTACCATCCCCAGTGGTCAGTCGTCTGAGGCTGGAGGAGAGTTCCTGGACCCTGAGCAGCTTCCCTGAGGCATGACTTCCATAATTTTTTGCACCTGCAGGTGGAAGGTGAAGCCGCAGCAGTGTGGTGTATGTCGCTGCCTCCATGGCGTATCATGCTACCTGAGCCTCGCCAATCTCGTGGCAAGCACACCCAGTTGAGGGAATTGTACTGGCCACACTGCACGTGGAGCACTCTGGGCACCATGCCCCCTCCAGAACCAGTGGAGTATCACATCCACTATCTCTGTCCTTGGCAGGATGAAGCACTCTGGGCACCAGGCCCCCTCCAGAATAGTGGAGTATCACATCCACTACCTCAGTCCTTGGCAGGATGAAGCACTCTGGGCACCAGCCCCCCTCAGAACCAGTGGAGACTGTTATCCACTTGAGAGACTGTGGCTTTCCCCAGGATACAGCAGTGGGCAACCCACCCACTGGAGAGACTTGAGAGACTGTGGCTTTGCACTCCCCAGGATAAAGCAGTGGGCAACCCACCCACTGGAGAGACCGTCAGAGACTGTGGCTTTGCACTCCCCAGGATACAGCAGTGGGCAAACCACCCACTGGAGAGACTTGAGAGACTGTGGCTTTGCACTCCCCAGGATAGAGCAGTGGGCAAACCACCCACTGGAGAGACTTGAGAGACTGTGGCTTTGCACTCCCCAGGATACAGCAGTGGGCATGTAGCCCCCTCGTGCAGCAGTGGCGTCATGCGTTCATCAGGCTGAGGTGCCCCCCTCCCCCTGAGGTGCCTGTGTATTTTCAATCTGATGCCCCTGCAGTGTTCTCTCCTTTTCCAGTCAGGTATCATGGGTGGGCTTCGCCCATGCATTTTGGGCCCAGTGGTCCACGAACAATGATTGGTACACTATCCTGACTTGTGTAGTTGGTGTACATATTTGTATATACTGAATTTTGACTTTTGACAAATGCATTTTTCATGATTACAATTGATACAATCATTTCCTTTTGTCCTTGCGTTCTTCCAGGCGGTGGGGGGTATATATGTAATGTTGATGCATGTATTTGTGTGTCTGTTGTTGTGTTTGAGGGTGGGGGAGGGGGTGTTGCGTGTGTGTCACTCTCTTTCCTCCCCCCTCCCCTGTGTTGTAGGTGCAGTACTCACCGTTGTCACCGCCGCTGCCGTTCGTACTCCTGGTAGAAGAGGAAGTAAACCAACATAGGTAACACCTGAAGTTCGGGCTCCATGGCGTCCTGGTTCCTCGTTGGGTGTTGAGAGGTGCCTGGATTCCCTTCTGTGTACTGTTTCCGCCTTGCTTTTAATAGCGTTTGTTCCGCCCCGGAAAAGGTGGTGGATAGGTGAGTTGAAATACAGTGGGCGGTACTTTGTCTTCCACCTGTCTGTTGGCAGTTACCGTTGCGATGTTTGTTTCTACCGCCGTGGAGGTCAGAGTGTTAAAGTGGCTGTCTATGTTGGTGGTTTCCGCCACTGTTGTAACCCCATTTTTTTCCGCCGGCCTGTTTGCGGCATTACCGCCGCTTTAACACCGACCGCCAGGGTTGTAATGAGGGCCTTAGTTCCTGCTGAAACCTCTGACCCATATGACAACTCTAGATAAACTGTAACATGTTGATAGTTTGAAGACAGCGAGCTAACTATTACCCTAACCTGTCAAAAGCAGCCTATTATTATAATCCAGCCATAGCATCTCAGAATAAAGCACTTTAGTGCACACCTGTATACTGTTTTATCTATTCATCTCTGTCCACCAACATTGCAATGAAAAAAAAACTTGCTTCCACACTAGGTGGTTGAGCCCTTCTGGGCACATACTGTCATCTCAGAACAGGATGTCTGATGTTAAAGTATGCATCAATTATAGGTGGGGGCCTTGCATTTCCCAGAGAGATGTCTCCACAGAGCACATAGGTGGATGTATGCAACGTAGCCCTATTGCTTCCATGTGATAAGGAACAATCTCTGTCCATTGTGAGAAAATGTCAACAAAAGGTAATAAATGCACACAAATGCACATGCTTCTTGGCAGTCACAAACTCCCAAAGCATAGAGTAATATTCTGCAGGAGAAGAAGAATTTAAGAAACCAAGGATACCATATGTGAATTCACTGCCCCAGGGAATCCAAACATTTGCATTCATAACAGTTTGTTTTTTTAGTCCAAACAACGAGTCAAATGAGTGCAACAAGAGAGAACAGATGAGAAACAATTAAATGAATTAATACATTAACTAATACATGCATAAATGATACACATTGGTACCCCATTGTCCACAATATCAAAGAAAGTTAAGATATCTAGCAACACAACAAAGTGTCTCCATCACCAACAACTATAAAAAATTGTTCATCTTGTGAAGACTGGTTTAATTCAGAGTCCCAATTAAAAGTTTGATTCATGTTAGAAAGGTAAAGCAGGAAAGCCTTGTTTGGTAAGTGGCTTTTTGACAGAGCCAGCACTTCAGACTTTACAGATCAGTAGATGATGTGCGATATCTTTCCCTTGGAAACTGTACATTGCACAATGATGTATCACTGACAAATATGTGTCTTGATTTGGAAAGATTCTGTAAAGAATGCTCTTTTTCTAAGCAATTCTTGAACAAATGCTCTAAACATCTTTGCCTTGTGTGTTAATACTATCAACTGTGAAGGAATGCCCCTCAGGGCTGGATGACTGTTCACTGGACTCTGTGAGGTTGTGAATGGTATAGTCCATTCTCCTCAAAAGAACGTCTTTGCAGGATACCCTTGGCTTCTTGATTTACCTGAACATTTGATAGTTCAGTTAACATCTCAGAGCCAAGAATCAGATTTACTATTCTTTGATGCAAGACATTCGTGCACCAACGTTTTAGCCCTGGCTTGCATCAAAGAGAGAGAGAAAGAAATGGTCTGCATCTACTAAGATATGGTGCATTTTTTCTCTTCCCTAGTTCTCGCATAGGTTTGGCAGCCATGTATAGCATACACACACTTACACCATAGTTCAAGGTTGAGTTCTTTCTCTGAAGAATAGGTTTTGTACTGGAAAAGGTCCCTTACAATACAAAAAACAATGCTTTGGGGTTTTCCAACTTTGTATGTGTGCTGTACAATACAGCACACAAGAACATATGAAAAATGAGGAGAAACTAAAATGTTTCTCTTTACTACTCCTGTCTCAAGGAGGTGTATGGTTTTGTCACAAATCCCTGTTTAACAATGTTTGTAGATAATGATCTGTGACTAAACCCATGGGTGGTTTGGTGCAGTTAGGTTCGGCCCATACAGTACTCTCAGATTTTTTTGTTTATTGGATTAACCATTTTTGGACTTTTTCTGTGGGTGAGTCTCACTGCATGTGTCTCACCCATGGTAATCACATGGCAAATGTACTGCACCTGCGTACACCCTGCGTCTGCCTTTTAAGATAAGGCCACTGCATTGCAGCTAAGGTAAGCAGTACTTGGCTGGTTCCAAGTGAACACATGTTCACATGTGTGTGCATGTGTGTGCAGGGTGCACATAAGAGACTACCGTCCTGCGCAGATAGCCCAGAGCTGCAGGGACTCTGCAGGATTAGAATTTAGGATGGAGTATGCCTTATAATGCTAGTGCAGACTCACAGGGAAGGTCAATGTCTTTTTCTGTTTTGTCTTGAGTGACACTTTCTTATATACATAGGGCTTCCCTTTGACCTACAAAGTCCTGTGACATATAGAAATGGGGTGGACCATGTACACCAAAATCAAATCTGCAAGTTGCAAGAAGGTATCTGTTCAACTTATGGGTCATCCAGAATTTTCTTTTTTCTGTCATTCAGCTGAGGATTAGAGCCCAGGGCTTTTTTCACCCTGCAGGGCCAGTTCAACCACATTTCTCTGTAGCAGAGCGCCACCCCGCACAAAAGGAGTAATTAACAGTGCTCCCCTCAGCTGTGAGATGGAAAGGGTAGGGATAAGAAAAAGTGTGTCTGTTAATTACCTGTCACACTCTACCATGGCAGGAGACAGCCCAAACCCACTCAACCAAGGAGGAAGTCCAGGAGAGGCTCTTCTTTGAAGTTTTGTTGGCAAAGACTCTGGTAGTGATTTCAGCGAGGGGTGGAGCTGAGATCCCAGAAGCAGATTTGACCAGTAACATTTGGAGACTCAATCTTAATCTGTCCCTGCATGCTATGCAGGAGAGTTGGGACAGGGTTGGAGAGGTGATGTAGCACCCTAGGATTGCCTGGGGTGCCTAGACTCTGGACCCTTCCACCCCCTTTAAAAATGGTTGCACAAGAGAGAGAAATGGCTTTTTGTGGCAATTGGTGCTGTTTAGGGTTTTCACTACTGGACTCTCAGAATGCGAAAGCCGTGGATAACTGGAAGGAGAAACCCCCCTGATTCTCTAAAGGAGTAAGGACTCTGCCCCCAAGATGACACCAGGACCAGTAGGTCTCTCCAAGGGCTACCAAGACTGGCCTCCTTGCAGCTCCTACAGACCAGTTGGAGCTAAAGATCTGGACTTCTATGCCCAGAGACAGAAACCTGGAGGAAAGCTGGTGAAGGGAGCCAGTTGAACCAACTCCTTGTAAGAGACACCACTTTGTACACCAGGAGCCCTGCTGAAACTAGAGCTCACCACCAGGAGTAAAATCAACCTACGACTGTCTAAATCTGCCAACGGCACCCAAGTTATTGCTATTTTAAAAATGGTGACCTTTGACCTCCCGGAAGATTGAATGTGTGGGCGTCAACAGCCTGGCAGAAGAACTACTCATGCAGTGGGCCAGGGCCCAGGGGAAGGTGCAAGAAGTGTTTTATTAATGCTTCCTGGGGAGGGTCATTCCAGGCACCCTTTCCACTCCTTTGACTGCCCTTGGATACCCCCATCTCCCATGGTGCTGGCTCAATGAAGACAGGGAGCACTGCTACACCCCCCCCCCCACACACAAAGAAAAAAGGGTCCCAGGACCACATCTCCAGGCACCCAATTGCTGTAGCCATGATCCCACTCCCTATGACCCTGTCTGGAGGGGAGTAGAACAGCCTATGCAGAGGAAGCACCCTGCCCACAAGGAGTGGGCAGAGAAGAAGGTCAGTTGCTGGCTCCTACACTGGCAAAGAATGACACCGGTTGGTAGGGAGAGCCAGGCAGATGGTGGTGGGCTCAAGGAGCTGCCCCAGTTTATCCAGCCTGTTGGGTGCACAGGTGGGACCAGGCACTGCCCACCAAAAAAAAAGACAGAAAACAAAAATAAAAGAAAGAATGCATGGCTTACAGAACCCATGGGAGACCCGCTGCTATTATATTTTCTGCTTCCTCAGAACCCTTGATAACACCAATAGGACTGATTTATCTAAAGTGGTTCCCTCCTATATTGTGTTTTGCTGTCTGGCAAAAGTGTGGGGGTACTGTGATTTTGGGGGTCATGACTCTTTAGCAGTCACATTTGATTTCACTGTTATCTAAGGTATTTTCAATCTGTCTTATTTGTAAATTAATTAATAATATTTAGTAGTGTGTATAATAAATGTACTTTTCCTTTTTTAAGAATAATTGCTGACTGGTCAATGATTTATTAAGGGCCAATATTGCTTGCCAGCAAATGGTGATTACTAGCCCACACCACCTCCCCTGAGTAGGCCTTGGGCTTGCCTCCTCCACTACCCTGAGAGAGTCAAGCACTACAATGGGGTGCTTGGTTCTTAGAGAGGGGAAATTGTGGACTGATTACATATGGAGGCCTCACATTCTGTATAACTATTTACCCAATCCCCTACCTGGTTGCCTGGGAATGTGAATGCACCACCCAGGGAATATTCCTGGATGCAAAGTTACCCAAAGCAATGCATGTTGCAACTTGGTATTACTTTGTGATACTTTCCAAATTAGCATTCGATAATAAATACCACCCTAAAGTGCTGAGTGCTGAGTTTGATTACAAAAGTGATACAACAGTCAAAATGGGGAGCACCCTGTCTTCCATTCCAGCATTTGTGACCCCAAGGCATCATGGTAAATGCAGTCATTAGCACGAATTTGAATAGAGTTTTGAAAGTTTTTCACCATAAGTTGGTGCGGCGAGTGCCGTATCTTCGGACACATGTTTCTGGCTATTTGGCCGTCATCAGCGAAGAGCAACGTGTAGCTGGCGGGGTTGCTTGAAATGCCGTCAAAATAGGGAGCACCCTGTCTTCCATTCCAGCATTTGTGACCCCAAGGCATCATGGTAAATGCAGTCATTTGCACGAATTTGAATAGAGTTCGTCAGCTCAGAGGCCTGTTGTAATTAAGGCTCCTGTCAGCCTCTGAGCTGACGAGCTCGGGTGAAGCACCTGTGCGCCTTCTTGAGTGGTACTTAAACCTTTGAATACTTTCAAGGTGGCATTTCAAGCAACCCCACCAGCTACACATTGCTCTTCGCTGATGACGGCCAAATAGCCAGAAACATGTGTCCGAAGATACAGCATTCGCCGCACCAACTTATGGTGAAAAACTTTCAAAACTCTATTCAAATTCGTGCTAATGACTGCATTTACCATGATGCCTTGGGGTCACAAATGCTGGAATGGAAGACAGGGTGCTCCCCATTTTGACTGTTGTAATTAAGGCTCCTGTGAGCCTCTGAGCTGACGAGCTCGGGTGAAGCACCTGTGCGCCTTCTTGAGTGGTACTCAAACCTGTGAATACTTTCAAGGCGGCATTTCAAGCAACCCCGCCAGCTACACGTTGCTCTTCGCTGATGACGGCCAAATAGCCAGAAACACGTGTCCGAAGATACAGCACTCGCCGCACCAACTTATGGTGAAAAACTTTCAAAACTCTATTCAAATTTGTGCTAATGACTGCATTTACCATGATGCCTTGGGGTCAGACATGCTGGAATGGAAGACAGGGTGCTCTCCATTTTGACTGTTGTAATTAAGGCTCCGTGAGCCTCTGAGCTGACGAGCTCGGGTAAAGCACCTGTGCGCCTTCTTGAGTGGTACTTAAACCTGTGAATACTTTCAAGGCAGCATTTCAAGCAACCCCGCCAGCTACACGTTACTCTTCACTGATGACGGCCAAATAGCCAGAAACACGTGTCCGAAGATAAGGCACTCGCCGCACCAACTTATGGTCAAAAACTTTCAAAACTCTATTCAAATTCGTGCTAATGACTGCATTTACCATCATGCCTTGGGGTCACAAATGCTGGAATGGAAGACAGGGTGCTCCCCATTTTGACTGTTGTAATTAAGGCTCCCGTGAGCCTCTGAGCTGACGAGCTCGGGTGAAGCACCTGTGCGCCTTCTTGAGTGGTACTTAAATCAGTGAATACTTTCAAGGCGGCATTTCAAGCAACGCCGCCAGCTACAGGTTGCTCTTCGCTGATGACGGCCAAATAGCCAGAAACACGTGTCCGAAGATGCGGCACTCGCCGCACCAACTTATGGTGAAAAACTTTCAAAACTCTATTCAAATTCGTGCTAATGACTGCATTTAACATGATGCCTTGGGGTCACAAATGTTGGAATGGAAGACAGGGTGCTCCCCATTTTGACTGTTGTAATTAAGGCTCCCGTGAGCCTCTGAGCTGACGAGCTCGGGTGAAGCACCTGTGCGCCTTCTTGAGTGGTACTTAAACCTGTGAATACTTTCAAGGCGGCATTTCAAGCAACCCCGCCAGCTACACGTTGCTCTTCGATGATGACTGCCAAATAGCCATAAACACGTCTCCGATGATACGGCACTCGCCGCACCAACTTATGGTGAAAAACTTTCAAAACTCTATTCAAATTTGTGCTAATGACTGCATTTACCATGATGCCTTGGGGTCACAAATGCTGGAATGGAAGACAGGGTGCTCCCCATTTTGACTGTTGTAATTAAGGCTCACGTGAGCCTCTGAGCTGACGAGCTCGGGTGAAGCACCTTTGCGCCTTCTTGAGTGGTACTTAAACCTGTGAATACTTTCAAGGCGGCATTTCAAGCAACCCCGCCAGCTACATGTTGCTCTTCGCTGATAACGGCCAAATAGCCAGAAACACGTGTCCGAAGATACGGCACTCGCCGCACCAACTTATGGTGAAAAAAACTTTCAAAACTCTATGCAAATTTGCGCTAATTACTGCATTTACCATGATGCCTTGGGGTCACAAATGCCATGGAAGACAGGGTGCTCCCCATTTTGACTGTACAAAAGTGATACAAACCTGGCACAAAGCATAAGAGAAGTCAAGCAACGCAAGGCAACAACGGAAGAGAACAGAACAGCTCAATGTCTACTGAAACGTGGTTCTGGTCTGCTCTCTTACTGCACTTCTGGTTCTTATCTGCCTATGCTGACGACCTTGCGTCATGGTCTGTGACTTTGGTTTACAGTCCAATGCAAATCAGGATTTGCACTGCAGTGTAAATTCCACCTTTGTGTTGGTTTTGCGTAAAAGAAGTAATGCAAACATGACACAAATGTTTATAAATTTGGGCACAATTCTTATGAGATTTCATACAAAAGTTTAATTTGTCTCTCATCAGAAAAGGTTGTCCCTAATGTGATTTGCATTGAAAACCTGTAAGTCATAGGTCCATATTTATACTTTTTTAGTGCAGCGTTTGCGCCTCTTTTTAATGAAAAAGCGGCACAAATTTACAAAATACAATTGTGACCCATATTTATACTTTTTGATGCAAACCTGCACTAGCACAGGTTTGCGTCTAAAAGATTAACGCAGGCTAACGTCATTCCCACGTGCCAGCCGGGTGCGATATTTAAGGAATGACGTTATACGGCGCCGCGGCCTGGTTACCGTCAAAATAAATTACGCTAACCAGGCAGCGGAGGCAAAGGGAAGAATGGGGGTTGTGCATCAAAGAATGGTGCAAACCAGGTTAGCGTCAAAAATATTGACGCTAACCTGACTAGCGTCATTTTTTGACGCACAGCCCCCATGGAAATGACTCCTGTCTTCATAAAGACAGGAGTCATGCTCTCATGCCCAAGGCACAGTGGCATGTAGGGGGGCCCAAATTAAGCCCCCCTATGCCACTTAAAAAGAAAATAGAAAATACTTACCTGGACTTACCAGGGATGGGTCCCCTCATCCTTGGGTGTCCTCCAGAGGTGGGCGAGGGTGGCATGGGGTGTCTCTGGGTGCAGGGACGGGCACCTGTGGACTGCTTCCATGGTCTCCCACCATGGAAATGAGCCAACAGGTCCCCTAACGCCTGCCCATAACTAGGCGTTACAAAATGGCGCTAATCAAGCTTAGTGCAATTTGTTAAGGCCCGCCTCCTCCCGTGCGTCATTTTTGCGAGGGAGGATAAATGAGGCGCAAATGCCTTAGAGTCATGTTTTTGCAAGGGAACGCCTACCTTGCATCTTGTTAGCGCAAGGTAGGTTTCCACGTCCAAAAAATTATGCACACTCCATAACTTTGAAGCTAGACGGGTCTAGCGCCAAAATATAAATATTGAGTTAAGTTTGCATCGGATTTGCGTAAAAAAAATGATGCAAATCTGGTGCAAACAGAGAATAAATATGCCCCTATATTTTGTAAGTTTGCGCCGCTTTTGCATAAAAAAAGTGACACAAACTAGGTGCTGAAAAAGTATAAATATGGGCTGTAGTTTTCCAAAACAGAACATGAATTATGACCTGAGACATGGGTTTAACTCAGCTGTTTTCCTAACTAGCAGTGGGAATTGGATTGTGTGGCACGAGATACTGAAAGTACAAAGATACTATGCATGTTAAAAATAACTTATTCCATTAAAATGGCAGTGACACACAAACCACTCGCTCTTTTTTTGTTCCACAGGGCTTTTATCAGGAAGTGGCAAATCCTATCTTGATGAAAATTCAGCTACAATATCCAGAATACTGCGTCTCACACCTTACAGAAAATAATTTCCGGCAGCTCTTTGAAGGATCAGAAATAGTTGTAGCTGGGAAAATTGATGATAATGAAATTAATTTTTTCAAAGCAGAAATTAAAGCACAGACAGTAAGTACCGTTGTTGTTTACCTAATTGTAAGGTTCAGAATGTGTCTTTGACTCAGTTGGCATAGTTGTATTGTCCGTCCTCAGAATTGATCATGCTGAAACTTAGTCCATTTCCCATTCCCAAACACAAAAGAAATGTTAATATTCAGTTTACAGCTGCTGGACTTTTAATTGTTATTCTTTCTTTACTGGATTTTTGAAGGGTAATTTATGTGGAGTTCAGCAGGCTTATTGTTAGATTTCATTCACTTGTGGCAGAGGGGCGTACTGCTCGAGCTTTTATTTCATGGAATTTGTGGGGGTATTTCTTCATGTTTTATCACGCCTATAGGATATTGTCACTACTATTGTCTGGAGACACAGCAAATAAATACGACTGATAAAACTTGCCTGACGTTTCTGTACCTAATGTGAGGTCTAGGAGCTTAAAACATTTGTTAAAGTCTGCTACATATGACCTGTTGGATTCGCATACTATTGATTTGTCGGCAAGCTTTCTTAAGGAGGCTGAACACCAACAGCTTTGGAAACAGAAAGACGTGACTTGCTTGCTCTTTCTAAAGTGCTTGATTCGACCAGCTTGCCAGAAAATTGTCAGTAAGATACTTTATTGATGCTGTGTTAAAAATTAACGTCTTGGGAAGATTCAATTTGAATCCCCCAAATGAACCCTGGCGTTCTTGCTTTCCCTGCTCGCTTGGTTTTATTGAAGGCAGGTATTTAAACCCCACCACATGTGCAGGTTAGCAGCCATCACAACCGGCGTCAGTGTAATGCATGCTTCAGCGTCATTGTCCTACACGGTCGAAAACATACCTCATGATTACTTGGATTAACTTTAGGAGATTGAAGCATCAATGAAATGCACTGCTTCACTGCCTTGCTATGTTTTCTGTATGCTTTTTTTCCCCACAACAAAGCCACACATACATCACTTTTGTAAGTGACACTAATTCACTTTATCCCTGTCAACAAGAATTTCACAGTCCCTACAAACAGTTGGTCCGACCTCAACAGTACACATTAGAGACACCCTCATGCACCACCATTCACACAGCATGTCTCCAATTCATGCAGTTTTCTATGCCTTTGCCACTTCAAAAACACATTCGTAACATCAAAACGCAGACCTAAAAAATCACCAGTACCTGCTTTCTTGAATTAAAATTGCCTTGCGGCATCCTTCCTTTCAAACGGATATCTTCAAAAATATGTAGCAAATCATTCAACTTATAAATTAGCATCACATTAGAGACAATTGTTCCCATTGCCTCGCTCCAGTCTTTTAAAGATGGTAGGCTTACCGTTTTACATCGGCATAGTATGCAGGTTTTTGCCATTTCTAAAGCTGAGTTTAAACACCGTTTTATGATCGGTGATTCCAAGTATATTGTAAGTGTAGCGGAGGAGGGCAAGATCCGGTGAGGGCTGCAGCGTTCATTTATTCACCCGCACCACTGCCTGTAGCAGGTAAATAAGTGATCACCAGAACTCTTGCACTGCTCTGCAGGACACAAGACATGCATCATACCGCCTGGATCATTTTCCATTTCAATGATAGGTCCACTTCAACTTTATATTACAACTTCAACTTGTACCTCACACTGCATCAACAGTATACAACAGATGCAACACCAGCATTCATTGTGAACACAACACGGTCCTATACCCTATAATTAGTTAAGTGCTTACACATCAATGGCACAACAAGTTGTACTCATATCTCACATAACACCAATAATACACTTCTGCAACAAAACCTGACACCATCATGCACAAAACATGGCTCCGTGTCACACAATTAGCTAAGCATATGCTACCTAAACCTCACATATGAACCAAGGAATACTTATACCACATTTATATTAATTATACATGTTATCAAAGCTCCTTGCATTGCCACTTCCCTTCCTGCCCGTTCCCTATTTTTCTAATCACCTTTCTTCATTGGCCACCACTAAATACCGGATACCTTCCTCTAAGCAATGTCAGCTTCATCATAAATTACAGCGACCTCTGTACAGTAGAAATCCTGAACCTCTAATTTGGCCAACCGATCCTAACCCTAAAATGATCCCTCTGACAAGCATAAAGGCTTTACATTTCTATCAAGCTATCTCTTAACCAGCTCACTGAGCTAGATATACCTTACATGCAATTTCACACCTCTTGAATTCATCACCATAACAGAAAACATCAAAATAAAATGGATTCTCATCTTATAATGTCAACCCACCTATCAGAAACACCATGACACCAAAAAAGGTCAACAAGACCAAATACAGATAAGGGACCAAGGCTAGCCACATTGCACTTGGCTCTTACCTAGCCACCTCCTCTTCAAAAAAGAACTAAACAATATTACTGACTCACTTACTCTGTAATGTGTTAGAATGATAGATACCCTCAAGGCCTCCTAAGATCCTAAGCATTCCTAGAAATGTCTCATTCAGGCATTAGCTACAGAGCCATGTTATGTAATGTATGTTCTGTTATGGCATGTTGATTTATAGAGCACACCATCACCCAGGTGGGTGTCCTGGCTCTGAGCAGAGCCATCTAAGAATCCAGAACTTTCTTCATTCAAGGGAAACTTCAAAGACACACTGTGAGTACCGATGTCTAAACTGGCACTACTCCTGATCATCCCATCTTTCAAGAATTTGATCTTTGCAGGAAGCTCATTATCCATCTGAAAAGCAAAACTATGGAATTCTCTCCTGGCAAGTTTAAAACAGATCAAAGAGTATGGACATGTATATTTATGGCCAAGTCACTCTGGTTTGAATCCACTCAATCACTTGCTCAAGATCATAGGTGTAAACATGTGCAAACCTATATCCGATTTTTCTTCACTCCAACCCATGATTAAGTACTGCTACAAGATCATCACAACACAAAATGAAGATCACTCTAGTCCTTAACCCCTTAGCTTGTAGGCCTTTTCACCCCCAGTGCTGAGCGCTTTTTTGGTTATTTGGGTAGTTCATGCTTAGGCCCCCATAACTTTTTGTCCACATAAGCTATTCACACCAAATGTACGCCCTTCTTTTCCAACAGTCTGTTGATTGTAAAGGTATGCAGAGTTTGGGGTACCCCTCAAGGAGAATAAGATATTAGCCAAAATACAGCTAAAATGTGTTTTTGTTTGGTAAAAAGGGAAAAAAGAGCTGCAGAAGAAAGCATTTGTTTTTTTCCCTGCAAATGACATCAACAAAAGGTTTGCAGTGATAAAATCACCATCTTCCCAGCTTGTGGGAACAGGCAGACTTGAATCAGCAAACCACATTTTTCAACACGGTTTTGGCATGTTACTGGGACATACCCCATTTAAAAAAATGTTTTCGCTTTCAGCCTCCTTCCAATTAGTGACAGAAATTAGTTTGAAAACAATGGTGGATCCCGGACAGCTAAACATCTCGGAAAAGTAGGTAAAATTCTGAATTCAGCAAAGAGTCAAAATTTTCCTACAGAAAGTAACAGTTGAAATAAAAAATATTGGAATTGAGTTGAAAAAACAGCCATTTCTGTCTAAGGTTTCTTCTGTGCCTTTTTCCAGCTAGGGGTCTCATTGGGTCCTGTAACCCAGAATCCTTTGCAAACCTGAAATTTTGGCTAAAAAAAACTTTTCCCTCACATATCGGTGCTGCAAAGTTCTGGAATCTGAGGGGAGTCACAAACTTCCTTCCACCCATTTTTTCCTCAAGTCTCCGGATAAAAATGGTACCTCACTTGTGTGGGTAGCCCTAGTGCCGGCCACAGGAAATGCCCCAAAACAAAACGTGGACACATCACATTTTTCCAATGAAAACAGATGAGATTTTTGCAAAGTGCATAGCTGTAGATTTTGGCTTGTAGCTCAGCCGACACTAAGGAAACCTACCAAACCTACACATTTCTGGAAAGTAGACACCTAGGGAAATCCAGGATGAGGTAACTTGTGGGGCTCTCACCAGGTTCTATTACCCAGAATCCTTTCAAATCTCAAAATTGAGCTAAAAGAACACCTTTCCCTCACATTGTGGTACTGCAAAGTTCTGGAATCTGAGGGGAGGCACAAACTTCCTTCCATCCAGCAGTCCCCCAAGCCTCCCAATAGAAAGCTCGCCTTAGGTGTGTGGGTAGGCCTAGTGACTGTGACAGGAAATGCCCAAAACCTACTGTGGCGATGTTGATAACTGAGGTGAGTGTACTAATTAATCATGGGATCTTGAACCATTTAGGGAAACTTACCAAACCCAGACATTTCTAAAGCAATAGACACCCAGGGCAGTCCCTGAAGGTGTGGCTTGTGTGAATTCCCCAAAGTTTTCTTTACCCAGAAAACCTTGCAAAGGTGAAACTTTGAATAAAAACAGTATTTTTCCTTGTATTTCTGTGAAGTAAACTACAGAAATATGCATGGGTCTACAAACATCTCACCACCTAGCATTCCCTAACTTGTCCTGATAAATACGCTACCTTACGGGTGTGGCTGGGCCTAGTTCTCGTGACAGGAATGGATCACACAAGGGTCAGTGGTAATCCTTGCATAAGGGCTACTGTTGACCCTGGATTAGTCCATCCCTGACGCAGGCACTGGACACACAAGTGGGGTTGTGATTTTATAAAGCAAAGTGGGGAAACAATGGGTGACAGGAATTTTGTGGATCCCTGCACATTCTTGTAGCCTACGTGATGAAAAAGAAGGGTAAATAGTGTTTTTAATCACTGTTTCACCTTTGCAGGGTATTCTGGGTAAGAAAACGTTGTGGAATCAACACACCCACAGCTACGTGGATGTCCCCGGGTGTCTATTTTTTCTGAAATGTCTTGGTTTGGTAGGTTTACCTATATGGCCACCGAACCCAGGACCAAAAACACAGCAGACCGTCTTACAAAACCAGGCTGTTTTGGATAGGTAATTTTGATGTCTCCACAATACTTTTTGGACACTTCCCATTTGCGGTCACTTGCCCACCCACACAAATGAAGCAACGTTTTTCCCTAGAGATTCAGGGGAACGCTGGGTGGTAGAAAATGTGTGGCTGCCTGCAGGTTCCAGGACTTTCCCTCACAGAAATGCAAGGAAATTGTGTTTTTTAAGCAAAGTTTGTGATTTCAGGGAGATTCTGGGCAAAGGAAAACTGATGAGAGCCACGCAAGCCCTGCACCCTTGAACCCCCCTTGGTACCAGTATGTTAAAGTTAGTCCACGACACACACTAGGTTGTTTTAGCACCTCCAGTAATTATGGTTTCAAAGCATGAATACTTATCAAAGTATCTGAATATTGGAACCAAGCCTTCTGAAGGTGTGCCATAAAGCTACTTCATGGCACCAACGGCTTTATGGTCCATTCACACGCCATTCATGCCCAACACACAACACTTTCATACTGCCAGCAACTGGCCCATTCGAACTAATCACTGCACTCACATCAACTTACCACTGCCAGACAAGGGAACATTCATACACCACAGGACGGAATACATTTGACTACATTTTACCACCTGTCAAGTAACTGCCTCCTTTTTCCTGAACATTACCAAAGGCATGTGTAAGAAACCTTTACTAATGACTCCCATGACAGCCACCTGGAAGAAATGCTTTTCATGCACCTTTGGCACACTCACTGTGCAAATCCAGCTGCATCCAGTTTGTGGATGCAAGACGGGGGTGTCCAAAAAATGCCTTGTGAGGCCCATTCATCAAACTAAGTGAGCACATCTACCATTGAAACTAAGGCAGACATGCCGGAGAATTCTCATGAAGTTTCTGAAAGAGAACGTCATAAACTATGAAGAAGGGTAGTGTTTGGCACACAGGGTAATCCGTAATAACATAGCATATGTCCCAGCCACCATTATGTTCAGTGCTGTGTCTGTAATGCACTTAGCATACAGCAAATTGAACATCTACTAAGTTCTGACAGAGGATGTAAATGGCAAACAGGTCAAACACTGACCCATATGTGTCATTGTCCTTCAGTGCCAGCTTAGTTTGTATCAATAGGTGTGAATGATGTGCATCTGTACTACCTTTACCACCTGCCTTATAACCAGTGCATTATCCCTTTGAAAGCACACCTACCATAAGCTTTTCTTGCCCATTCATGTCTCTGTCCTCATCAGAGTCCTGACTAATCCTGTATGATTGCCAAGAGAACCTATACTAATGCCTTCCACCATTAGCTACTTGAAGCTCAAGAAAGCATGCCTTTCATGCGCCATCAGCGCACTTACTGTGCTAAAACCAACTCCTTCCAGTTTGTGGATACAAGTTGGGGGTGTCTGAGTATGCCTTGTGAGGCCTATTCCTCAAACTGAGTGAGTATATCTACCGCTGAAACTAAGGCAGACATGATGGTGAATACTACGAAAGGTCTTTCAAGCAAAAAGTCAAACAAATATCCTGTGGAACTCATTCATCAACACTTTTACTTTGGCTTTGAAAGTGAAGCTAAAAATTGAGTTTGTACACTTTCAAACAAGTAGGAATATTGGTGAATATGTCCCACCGGACATTTGTTTGACTTATTACACTTACTCTGGTTCTCGTTGGCAATCATGGTGGTCCTTGTGTAGCATACATAAGTTCCTTAACAAGTACTTCAAAATTCAGTCACACCTTTAACATTTTGCCACACAGGGTACTCTGTGACAATGTGCCATATGCTCTGTTCACTACTATATGGAGTATGGGGACTATAATGCACCTTAATTCAACAGAACACCTACCACATTCTAACGGCAGATAAAGGTGTCGAGCAGGCCATAAGGAAGTCCATGATTTCCTGAAGTAGATGAAGTAAAATTCTGTGGGGGCTGGTCTAGTAAAGCAGTGGCCCATGGACATTCAATATCCATGCAAAGCCACTGAAAGGTTTACCCAATGGCAGCTCCACTTCAGTTGATTTCCCAGAACTTTGCTTTAGCATAATACAATGTGAAGAAAGTAGGGACCCAGAGGCTTGGCTGAGATGGGCACTGGGGACCGTAATAACCACTCTGCTGCCGCTTTCAATGCTTCAAGCACACTTTACAGTGACGACATGGAAAAATGTATTTTGGTGTTTTAGGAATGAGATCAGAAAAGTGTCATTCCTGTAGCCTTGCCACATCCTCCCGGACATATGAAGTGGAGGTTGCTGCTTCTGTAACAATAGTGAGGCTTTCAGTTGTAGAACACTGGAAGTCAAGGAAAGTCATGAGTCTTCCTGTGGTTGTCTAACGATAAACAACATACGCATTGTATGTCGCCATCTGGATCAGGTGGGTAAACAGTTGTTTGTACCAAATGCAAGTTTTAGGACATGTATTGTATGGTTGAAGCGACTGTTGGTCGATCTTGTCCTCTCTGCCCATGTACTTATTGTAATCAAGTATACAGGTGGGCTTGTGGACTTTGGCCATCTGACCCCAAACTGTGATGGGTGAAGTGCTCTCATCGTGAATTGTAGTGAGCACACATACAACACACCTATCCTAGAACTTAACTGGGAGCAGTTTGTTGGAACGCAACGCAGTACTCTGGGATTTCCGGAGCTTCTTGCAAACAGACTTCTGCGGGAATCCTTTGCGGTTACAGTGAACTATACCGCAGGTCAGCTTCATAGCGCTCAATGAACAGCTCTACTTCTGTATAGTAATTATCCACTAGAAGGTTATAACCTTTGTGAAGGAGGGGCTGGACAAGCTCCCATACAATCTTCACTGTGACCCTCACGGGGGAGGGTAACCTACAGGGTTTAGGGTGGAGTCTTTCGCTGTATACACTCTCAAGCTGTACACATGCCAGAAGAGCTCTCACATAGCATGTACAGCCTGATGCCATAGCGAGCTCTTTTGCTCGCAATGTACTGTCTGAGCAGCAGCCACTCTTTGTACAGGATCAAGAACTAATAGACTGCTATATTCTTTCCAGGAGTATAGATCTCTGGAAACCTGGCAGACAAATGTTTCATGATAGGCCAAATTTTGAACAACCTGTCATGGTCTGGATGGTCCCAGGGCAATGTAGCAGAATTGTTATTGAAATGCAGCATTCACTGTAATACCAAAATACGATCTCTTTTAATTTACAATGCGAAGATGGAGGTTACCCAAACCGTGAGAGTCATCCAGCAGGACCACAAGGTGGGTTTCTACACTAACCCCATTGTGAGCGTAAGGCCCTAAAATATCTTCAACTCTGCCAGTGAAGTGGTAGTCCATTGGCATGCCCTAAAACGGGGCCCTAGAGTGCCTCCATGCTCCCTCAGAAATTGTTCTGCATACAAATCTGTTTGCTGCACAATTTGCTGAAGGAAGTCAACATACAAAAAGAGATGGACGTAGTCAACTGGCAAAAAGTTGTCCATATCTTCTTTACATCCACTGTCACCAGTAAAAAGTGGAATTTGGGGCTGAACAAAATTGGGGGGCTGTCAAGAGAGTCTCTCTCTGTGCTTGCCGCTGCACACACCTGCTCAAAAAGTTGTCCATATCGACTTTACATCCACTGTTGCCAGTAAAAAGTGGAATTTGGGGCTGAACTAAATTGGGGGGCTACCAAGAGAGTCTCTCTCTGTGCTTGCCACTGCACGCACCTGGTCTCTGGTTTGGGATAACCCGCGGTTGTCCTGCTGCATGGAATGTGCTTGTGAAGGGACAGCACAACTGTCCTCATCGTCTCCCTCAGAATCACAGGAAGAGGTATCATTGGAAGGGGCTCCGCTATTTGAAAAATCACTCTCAGATTCTGCCCCATTTTCCGCTCCCTCAGATGCTGTCTCACAATTTGCTGTCTTAGTCTCTTATCCTGCCTCAGAGCTGTCCGCCATAAGCCAAGTTACGGCTTCAGCAGCAGTCATCCAATGAGACTCCATCTCTGCTGTTGGCTAAACTGTCCCTCTAAAGCACTAGCCTATGTAGAAGGCAGATAGGGTCACAAAATTGCTTGTGGGTGTGTGTGTGTGTGCAACAGTAAATGTCAGTCACCTTACCTTCGCTTCTTCTCTGAATCAGCAGATTCTTTGAAGCCACTGAAAAAAACAAAAATGAAACGCTATTACTTTACCTGACCACATACCCATCATTACAGCCTTTAGCGCTGGTTGCACCCAGTGTGACAATCATTTTTGGTGCTCCCCCTCCCATGACCTCCTCCTTGAATTCCCACACTGCCACCCAGCAAAAGTGCCCCTCATCTCTCCACAGCCTCCCTCGCACATACATTTCATTTTTTTTAAAGCGCAGGTAACGCCTGGCTTTACTAACCCACTCAGCTAAATACATATCTATCCTTTTGCACTACTTTATGGCGTCAAAACTGTCATTACACAAAAGTCAGATTCTCAAGCAGTCAGGCCTATCCAGAGGCAATGTGTAAAGCGATTGCACAACACACACAACACATGTGACACACTATCCCCACCACAAAGGAAACACAACACCAAGTTATATAAAAATAAACTGTATTGTTCACAACATCATTAGACCAAACACAACATGTCAGTAATACCCTGCTACTCAAGCAACTGTCAGAACATTACACAGTCCTATTACTCTGTGAAAGCCAGCAGTAGTCATATAAAACATATAGGTTACTGGTTATTCTGCAACACAAGCAGTAGTCAGGAAAACATTACTAAAAGAATCTAGATGTTATCATACCATCATAAATGCCCATAGAAGGAACATCAGAGAACACATGGCAAGTCATGAATGTACACTGTAGCATTCGCATTGCGCTAAAATCACCATAACATCAGGGTTGCACATATCATGAAAACATATGTCACCAACAAGGCAGAAACTCTATCATGAGATGCACAGGAAGAATTACCTTGCACAAATGTCCCTAAAACATTAGGAATGCCCATAAAAAAGAATCAATCCCAGGCTTTTTACAAGTCAAATCTCGGTGGCCACATAAATGGGCTCCAACACTCCTTCTGCGCTAAAGGAAGCCCCAAAACCGGCTTTGGGGCGATGGGACCTCCTTTGAGGTTTCCGTCCCACCCAGCAAGCCCACTGAGTATAGATGAGGGAGGGGTGCGGCATGTATCCCCGCCTATCCCCTGGGGACGTCTCTCCCCACACACCAAGAAGCAATTGCCACAGGTGCCCCCGGGGGCCGATCAACTGTCACGGGGCAGGGAAGCCAAAGACACTTGAAATATTACTTCGGAATTCATGCTCCTCATGCAGTGACCAGGGATGAGGGACTTACCCTTGTATCCCTTCAATCTGCTTCTCAGGCGCCCCCTTCTACTCTGGGAGCACCGTGCATACCCTCTTGGCCGGGCAGGACCTCCGATGAGGTTTCCGCACCACCCAGTGAGGAAAACAGATGCTCTCGCAGCCTTGGGTGCCTCGGGGGACCACAAGTCTCCACCCGAGCGCATGCTCGTCATAGGCTATGGGGTGGCCCTGGGAGCAGGAGGGACCTCCAATGAGGTCTCCCTCCCTCCTGGGGCTGCTCCTCCATACTCGCCCGGCACCTAATCTAGTGCCAAGTGGAAAGACACTGAGAAGCGCGCCTAAGGCGCTTGGGCCAAACAAAATAGATCACTCCTCAGGCACTACACTCCAGGAGCTTTCCCACACAGTGCTGTCCTCACACTTTTAAGACAAGGCAGTTGCATGGGGCAGGGGCCACAGCACCCAGTCCCTGGGGACACCAGTGGATACACAGGGTGGTAGGGCCCAACAACAGGCCAGCACAAAGGGGATTCAGTTAGGCAGGCCCTTATAGTGACCCAGCAGGTCACAGGACAGCACAGCAGTCCAAGGCAGTTCCTGGTGAGTCCCTCCAGCAGCATTCTGTGTTCCAATAATGCCTCTTCTTGTTTCCAGGTGTCTCTAAACATGGGGAAAATCCCATGTAGTTATACTCAGTTTTTGCACCACACTTATAAATAGGGAGAGAAGAGGTTCTAACCAGTTACAACTGATTCTAGGAGTATCCTTTCTCTCCACCAGTAGATGATCCTGACATCATTTGGGGGTTAAACGAGCCCTTTGTGTGAGGCTAGGGCACAACCTTTAGAAACGCAGGTGTACCCCGCCTCTCCTTCTCTCAGCCCAGGAAGACCATTCAATATGAAGATCCAACTCTGTGACACCTCCACCCTTCCTGTGTACAGGCTGTTTGAAAAGTATGCACAATACCCAGCTGTCACTCTGCCCCAGACGTGGTTTGGAGTCAGGCTGCAAAACACCAGTCATAAGCACAGAGAAATTCTGACTTTCTAGAAGTGGCATTTCTATAATGGTAATAGAAAATTCACCTACACCAGTAGGCAGCATTTCGCACTACCATTACAACCATACCAAACATGCCTATGCTACTTCTCATAGATCAGATAGTGCCCACTAGACATAATGCATGCATTCCTATGAGCAGGGCAGCACTCACAGCAATGAGAAACCAAATAGGCTGTTTGTCACTACCAGGACAGGCCACACAAACAGGCACATGTCCTGTCTTCTACATACATAGCACCCTGCTAATAGGGCTAGCTAGGGCCTACCTTAGGGGTGACTTACATGTAATAAAAGGGGAGTTCCAGGCCTGGCAAGTGAATTTAGATGCCAAGTCCCTGTGGCAGTAAACTGTGCATGCAGGCCCTGTGCCAGCAGGCCTTAGACTGGTTTGAAAGGCTACTTCTGTGGGTGGCGCTAGCAGTGCTGCAGGCCCACTAGTAGCATTTAATTTAGAGGCCCTGGGTATAGGAATACCACTGTACAAGGGACAGACAGGTAAATTAAATGTGCCAATTAGGTGTAAGCCAACTATACCAACTTTAGAAGGGAGAGCACCTGCACTTAAGCAATGATCAGCAGTGATAAAGTGCTCAGAGACCTAGAGCAAGTATCATGAGGTCAGAAAAAATAGGAGGAAGGAGGCATAAAGTTTGGGGATGACCCTGCAAAAAGGGCCAGGTCCAACAATATATGTATAAATGTATATATATATATATTTTTATATATGTAGTTTCCCCGGGGGCCATTCGAGGCTCCCGAAAAACAACACATGTAAAAAAGTGATATATATATATATATATATATATATGAAAAAACAAACTGGTCCTGCTTCTGGCGCGCTCTTTCATGCTGGTGCAGGTGTGAGGAATGGACCATTTCCTCTCATAAATCCAAGAACAAACAGTTGCAAGCAACTTCACCACCTCACTCCAGGAGGAAGTTATTTCTTTTTATTGCAGTCAAAATTAAATCACCATCCTTCACCACCGGAGTGCGGTGGTGAAGTTGCTTGCAACTGTTTGTTCTTGGATACATATATATATATATAGAGAGAGAGAGAGAGAGAAAGAGAGAGAGAGATTTCTCTGTCTACACATATATATAAATATATATATATATATATATATATATATATATATATATATATATATATATATATATATATATAAATATATATACATATATATATTGTTAGAAATGGGGTCTTTGGTTGAAAGTCAGGTTACCCCCTGTTCAAGCAAGGACCCTCACTCTAGTCAGGGTAAAAGAGAATCACCCTCAGCTAACCCCTGCTTACCCCCTTGGTAGCTTGGCAGATTAGTAGGCTTAACTTCAGAGTGCTAGGTGTAAAGTATTTGTACCAACACACACAGTAACGTAATGAAAACACTATAAAATGACACAACACCAGTTTCGGAAAATAGGAAATATTTACCTAAACAAAACAAGACGAAACAACAAAAATCCGACATACACAAGTCAAGTTATGCATTTTTAAAGATTAAACTCAAAAATAGCGCTTAGAAACACAAAATGCTTCAATGAGGTGTTAACACGGCGTTGTGACGGAGTCGTTCCCGAAAATCCGTCGGTCCGAAGTCATCCGAAGTCGATTTCCTTGGATTTCCACCAGATTTCCTTTCAAGGGCCCAGGGACTGGATAGGGCATCACTTGTCAGACCAGGAGACTCTCCAGAGACTCCAGGGGCTGGTAGAAAGAAGTCTTTGCTGTCCCTGAGACTTCAAACAACAGGAGGCAAGCTCTAAATCAAGCCCATGGAGATTTCTTCACAAGATGGAAGGCACACAAAGTCCAGTCTTTGCCCTCTTACTCTGGCAGAAGCAGCAACTGCAGGATAGCTCCACAAAGCACAGGCAGGGCAGCTCTTCTTCCTCAGCTCTTCTCCAGGCAGAGGTTCGTCTTGTTTCCAGAAGTGTTCTAAAGTCTGTGGTTTTGGGTGCCCTTCTTATACCCAATTTCTCCTTTGAAGTAGGCCTACTTCAAAGTAAATTCTCTTTCGACTGTGAAATCCTGCCTTCCCCAGGCCAGGCCCCAGACACTCACCAGGGGGTCGGAGACTGCATTGTGAGAGGACAGGCACAGCCCTTTCAGGTGTAAGCAACCACTCCCCTCCTCCCTCCTAGCACAGATGGCTCATCAGGAAATGCAGACTACACCCCAGCTCCCTTTGTGTCACTGTCTAGTGTGAGATGCAACCAGCCCAACTGTCAAACTGACCCAGACAGGGAATCCACAAACAGGCAGAGTCACATAAATGGTATAAGCAAGAAAATGCTCACTTTCTAAAAGTGGCATTTTCAAACACACAATCTCAAAATCAACTTTCCTTAAAGATGTATTTTTAAATTGTAAGCTCAGAGACCCCAAACTCCACATGTCCATCTGCTCCCAAAGGGAATCTACACTTTAATCGGATTTACAGGTAGCCCCCATGTTAACCTATGAGAGGGACAGGCCTTGCAACAGTGAAAACCAAATTTAGCAATATTTCACTGTCAGGACATATAAAACACATTACTATATGTCCTACATTAACCATACACTGCACCCTCCACTTGGGGCTACCTAGGGCCTACCTTAGAGGTGCCTTACATGTAAGAAAAGGGAAGGTGTAGGCCTGGCAAGTGGGTATACTTGCCAAGTCGAAATTTACAGTTAAAACTGCATACACAGACACTGCAGTGGCAGGTCTGAGACATGACTACAGAGCTACTTATGTGGGTGGCACAACCAGTGCTGCAGGCCCTCTAGTAGGATTTGATTTACAGGCCCTCGCACCTCTAGTGCACTTTACTAGGGACTTACTAGTAAATCAAATATGCCAATCATGGATAAACCAATTACATACAATTTACACAGAGAACATATGTACTTTAGCACTGGTTAGCAGTGGTAAAGAGCTCAGAGTTCAAAAGCCAACAGCAACAGGTCAGAAAAAATAGGAGGCAGGAGGCAAAACGATTGGGGATGACCCTGCATATGCAAAAAAGTCCAATATATATATATATATATTTATAGTGAGAAAGAGAGTGTGTCTCTCTTTAAATCACTTTTTTTTTAATACATACGTGCTTTCCCTGGGGCCGATTGCGACCCCACGGCAAACCACACATGTAAAAAAATAAATATGCCCCCATAGGGGGTCGGCCCATGTCAGGAGGGCCGACCCCAACATTTTCATTTTTTAATTTTTTTTATTTAGTTCTATATCCCCTGGGGGGTGCAATCATTCCCCCAGGGGTAACCATCCTTTTTGTAAATAAAATTAGGCCCTGCTTTGGGGTTGCCCTGTGTCAGAAGGGCCGACCTCACCATTTTGAATGTTTTTTTTATATTTATTTTTATTCTGGTGGGGGACATGCTCGCCCCCAGGGGAAACAGTGATTTTTAAAAACAAATAATGCCCCCATGGTAAGGGGGTGTGGTGGACCACACTGCGATCCATGGCCAGGAAACGGTGCCTGGAAGGCATTGATGGAAAGGGGAGACTCTCCCCTTTCCATTGATGCCTCACTGGCATCTGGGGAGGCAGTTTTGGTCTTTGTTCCCCATCAGAGAGGGGAGAGGACACTTACCTCATCCACTCCACTGCTCCAGTTGGGAAAGTGTGACGTTAGTGTGCCTTGCATCACGCTGACGTCACAGATGGATAGAAGGGGAAATGGGGAGAGACTCAGAAGCTCTTCAGCGTTTCCCAAGAAGATAAAAGGTTTTTAAAAATCCTCTGGTGCTTTTTAAAACTCTTTCCTGGTGTCGGCCAGTGATCATGGCCCACACCAGATAGGGTATCGCACTGATAGGGTTAAACATGACATCAAAACACTTCCAAACATCGACTACACAGTAAACCTATGTTCTTCCAAGCTTGCATAACAATGCAATGTAAATGTGAAAGTGACTCTTTTTCCCACTCCTCTTCACTCACCTCAATGCTAAACACAGCCACATCTGACATGATAGGATCATCCCTCTGGTGATCATGCTTGACATTATAACTCTACTCACACTCTGAATTCACACGTTTTATGATTGAAACTACTACTAGAAGTTTTGGGAATTGCCAAAAGATGTACATGTACACCTGCAGAGAAAAGTATGTGTAAGGGTGTTCTTCTATCGCTTTCCTTGTAAATCAGTTGGAAATATTAACATTTATAAGTATTTAAGCAGTACAAGAATGACAGCAACTCATGGTGGAGGGAGTCCACCAAGATAAGTAGAAGACAGAAATCATCCAACCACAAACTTACTTTAAAGTAACTCTGAGTTCTCCAAAAAGAGAAGAAGTAATAGTAACATTTTCTTTGTTCCGCTTTTGACAGCACACCAGTGACCTGGTTTACAAAGTGGAAGAAAATATTGCAGAAAAAGAGGAAATTCTGAAGCAAAACCACTACGTTTTTGGCGACTTCATTGAAAGGCTTTGGGCTTATCTGACCATTCAGCAACTGCTGGAAAAAATGTAAGACTATACTTATTTTGGCTACCTGTATACATTCACAGAATGCTACACATCTCTGACAATTGTATGTGTCTGCATAGATTATGCTATGAATCCTTTACATATAAGAACAGAGCTAAGGTATTTTAGACACTATCAAACACAATGAGATTAATGCACTAAAAAAAATCTTCCTCTTAGATAGTTTGTCTCCAAAATTCCTATCCTTGGTGGGAATAACAGAAACATCAAGATGATGATAGCCCCTATAGTTAACTGCCTAATAAGCATAATACCATTATAACTTTACAATGACTTCCTATTCAAACTAGACATAACCATAAACAAATGTGTATGGTGAAAAAAATGACCAGCCTAATTTAAATCTATATATCTATCTCAAAAACACCAATTTCCCAAGGATAGGGAAATAAATCCGGACACCATGGCAATCCAATCTTATTTTATTGACGCGTTTCGGCTGAAGCCTTGTTCACAATACCATCCCAAATCCATACTGAACACATAAATACACCAATGTGTAAACATAGACAAGGGACCAATTTCAAAAACAAGTTCACCAATTCGCATTGTCATGGCGGCCATTTTGGAGTGTAGATTTTCACAAAACAATCCTAAAACATTTTGCACACTGTTGCTATCATTACATCGTAAAGTACTACAACATTGTGCTTCTGTTAATATCTTTGTTTTCAAAATTCTAGTACGATCCTCTATTTTCATCAAAATTATTCCTAGTTCAAATTTTAGAGGAATCATACTCTCACTTATTATCTACTCGACCTAACGACTCCTACAATGCGCCTAATTATTAAATTATCTCCTAAACTGAAACATGTCTTCTACTTTAGTCCCAAAGCATCTGCTAAACTATTCAAAATTACAAACAGATAAAAGAAAAAACACTGTTAATTTATTATGCAAAATGCCTATAAATGTCAGCAGATAAATACCTAAATATATAAATGTAAATATAAATATATGTAGACATAAATACAAATGAACTGACCCATAAATTCCTATAAATACCAGTGCAATAAATAAATAAACCTAATGTTGATTAACTCACCACCCTGCAATGAGATAATGTTATAAACTCCTCATTCTGAAATCATGTAAAAACCGGATATCTGACTTAGACTCGTCTTATTCTCTCAAATGTACAGCTAGTTCCTCACTCAGATTTAATACTTGTGGGACAAGAGTTTCAAAATCGATAATATATTTAGACTCTAAAATTCTCAACTTTACAACTCTGTCTCCCCCTCGTGGGTCCCTCTTTACATGATCAGTCACTAAGAATTGTAACTTTCTTTCATCTCTGTTACGCATAATATGAAAATGTCTCGCCACCGGGTACTTCTGATCATTATGCCTAATGGCTCTCATATGCTCAAGTACACTCTTTTTTGCTCAATGAATTGTGCTGCCAACATACAGTTTATCACATGGGCAAATCAGGCAGTACACACAGTAATCAGTATTGCAATTAAAAAGACCTTTGATCTTAAAATGTCTATTCCCTATCATTAGGGTACTGCAATTTTCACTATTTCCACACTTTACAATTCAGGCAACAAAGTATCCTGTACTACTATTACCACATTCAGAATCATTTTGTATAATCATATTATGACTTAAATTGTCCCGTAATGACTTGTTCTTCCTAAATGTGATTTGTGGTGTCTCATGTACATATTATGATAGTACAGGATCTGTATTGAGGATATGCCAACTTTTGTGCAATATGGATCGGACTTTATTAGATTGTTTGGAAAAAGTAGTAATACATCTTATATTCTCATCTCCTATAGATTTAGTACTGCGGGTATCAAACAACAGGCTTTCTCTTGTGATTGTACTCACTTTCTCTATAGCTTGAGAAACCAATTGTTCACTGTACCCTCTTTCTTTGAATCTTTTACACATACTTTTTTGTTCTTGCTCATAGTCATACGCAGTACTACATATCCGTTTCACCCATAGAAGTTCCCCATAAGGGATACTACGTATAAGGCTGCCAGGATGTGCACTTTCCCTGCTGTTTTCTTCCTAAACAACTTAGTAGTAAGTCCCTCTCCCACATTGATCTTCACATCCGAAAATTCAATACAAATATCACTGATTACTCCACTGAAGACCAAATTACAGTTGTTTTCATTCAATTCAGATATAAAATTGTTTGCTGAGATCTTTAATTTATACTATAAATGCCGAGGCGGCTGTACGCATAAAGAAATTTGTTCTATTTGAACTGAAATTGTGAGCAATTGTAAACCTGTTTCCCCGCGCTGTTTGAGCAGCGCTTATGTGCGTCTTCGATTCGGAGATTTGGAACGAAGCCTGCGGTTTGTAAATCAAAAGTGTGGAAGTCAACTGAGACGGCGACCTCGGCAGCGGCGAAACAGGAGGAAATACTGATCTGGCCGCCAAACCGTATTAAGACTTTTGAGATTACGGGCCAGATGTAGCAAACAATTTGCGACTCGCAAACGGCGAAAATCGCCGTTTGCGAGTCGCAAACGTGGGTTTGCTATGCAGAAATGCATTTTGCGAGTCGGAACCGACTTGCAAAATGCATTTCTGACTCGCAAATAGGAAGGGGAGTTCCCTTCCTATTTCCGACTCGCAGAGGTATGCAATTCCATTTGCGACTGCGTACGCAGTCGCAAATGGAGTCGCAGTTACCATCCACTTGAAGTGGATGGTAACCCACTCGCAAATTCCCCTTTGTGAATGGACCCCAAAATATTTTTTACAAGGGACCACTACCTGCCCTGAAAAAATTCCGAAACAAAAGGTTTCGGATTTTTTTTTAAGTGCAGCTCGTTTTCCTTTAAGGAAAACGGGTTACACTTAAAAAAAAAAAAACTGCTTTATTGACAAGCAGTCACGGACATGGAGGTCTGCTGACTACAGCAGGCCTCCATGTCAGTGAGTGCCCATAGTCGCTATGGGGCCGCAATTTGCGACCCACCTCATTAATATTAATGAGGTGGGTCTTTGCGACCCCATAGCGACTCGCAGAAGGTGTCTGAGACACCTTTCTGCATATGGTTTTGCGACTCGGAAATTGCGAGTCGCTCGGAGTTGCAATTTCCGAGTTGCAAAACCAAGTTTTGCTACATCTGGCCCTTAATCTCAAGGGTTAGGAAACATCAGTACAATACGGAGGCTCCGTATATGAGAAGGAGATTGTTACGGCGATCGCTAGCCCCGATTGAAGGTGCGTGTGGGGTTTATAAACACTACTGCTTCTAGGCAAAAGAAGTAAAACGGCAATGCTGGCTCCTGTAGAGTGAGATCAGAATTGCGTTATATTTTTGATTGATGTTGGGAAATAAGCACAGTGCAGGGATTTTCTGCTAAACCAATATACTCTCCAGGGATAAATTGAGAGAATTTAAAATAAGGTGACAATTGATTCAAGTAGTTTAAAAAAGAAATATGTTTCTCTGGGGATGTTTCAGTGATTTCAATAAGCTGTTACAGTTGAGAGTGAGAAGTACGGAAGGTTGACTCACGTCTCCTATATTTCTACCCACCTTGGGAAGCAACTTAAAAAAGTGTTGGGACAATATCAATAGGACATTTCGTCTGATTTGGAGGTACAGAGAAAGGAGAAGTCCAACAAACTCTCTTTTTCCACTGCAAGCAATGAGAATACAAATATTAATGATAACGGAAGAATCAATGTGGGTATGAAAGCACAAGTATTATGTGATAAGTTGGAGAGATTGCACATGAAAGAACTTTCTAAATGGTGGAAACCAGAATCTCTACAAAGATATGTTGATGTTGAGAGAGTTCCAAGGGGTCTCAGAATTTTCACCAAATAAACCTATGATGAACCAGATCCAACAATGTTAGAAGAGTGGGCAAGTAACTCTAATAATTGCTCGCTAAATATGATGAAAATTCTGATTAAATATGCAATCAAAGATAGAGAGAGAATTCTTGATGAGATTGATAACAGCAGAATGTTTGTCTACAACATCTAAAGAAGCATATGAAGATTTTATGGAGAAATTGGAGATTAAATTGGTGAAATTAGAAGAAGAAATCACCACGAAGAAACAACGGAAATTCATAAGAGATTTTAAAGATTACAACTCAGGAAGAATTTTGACTTTTCATTGTAAATTTGATCATTTGTACAATGAGAATTCCAACTTACAAAGAGAAGTTTAAGAGGGTCATAAAGTTTTGATGTCGAGTGATGCCAGTGAAAGTGATGTTTCGGATAGTAATTTATCAGATGTGTCTGAAACTACTTTGTCTACCATCAATCAAGGAGGACAACAACTGAATAAATCTAATTTTTTGAAGCAATTCCAAGTGTTACACAAAGGCAGCACGGAACAAGGAGGATTTCAGCCCTCCCAAAGAGGAAGAGGGAGGGGAATGAGAGGAAGAGGGAGAGGAATAGACAAGCAAAGGCGAGAAGTAAGAAAAGAAGAACAAAAGCCAACCGGAATGACAACCAGAGCCAAAAAGACAACATCATGAATGTAGTAAACTTGTCTAAAAAGGTGCTGAGTGATATTGAGCACAAACTTCTCTCTTCAGGTCTCTCTTTCTGTCCCTCAAGCAATTTTGACTATACCCAGACGAGAATAGATTTATTTAAATTTGTGAGAAAACTAAAATTTAAAAAATGGTTCAGCAATACAACTCGATTAAGTGACCCTGAGAGTACTTTCAGACCTAGTAATTTATGTATCAGTGATGTTGAAATCTTGCATACTTTGGCTGGTTTAGATGAAGATGTAGTAGCTCATGAAGATCCTTTTATTAATCTTGAGACTCTGGGGCTGGAAGTGGATAGATCATGTCCTGGACCATTTAAAATGAAATCTCGCTTTCTGTCAGCAATACAATGTGATTCTATAGAAGTATTTGAAAAAGATGTTATTACACAATTGAGACAATTGAAAGGTAAACAGGATGGCAGTACAAAAAATAATTTAAGTATAGCAGAGTTTCAAGCACTTAATAATTTGAAATTGGATAACAACATTGTAATCAGACAGTCTGATAAAGGAGGCAATGTCGTTATCATGGATAAGAGCTGGTGTATAAAAGAAGGTCTAAGACAGTTGGGGGATCCCTACTGTTATGCTAGATCCAATTATGAGATGGTAAGACAATCCAACAACACCTTTAGAGATATGTTATTAAATTTGAGAGAACAGAGGCTTCTGGAATGGGATGAATATTGTTTTCTTTTATATGAACACCCTAGAATCCCGGTTCCTTATCTTCTGCCCAAGCTGCATAAGTACCAAAGTAACCCTCCTGGAAGACCTATTGTGTCGGTCATAGGGTCATTATTGGAGAACATGTGTAAATACATTGATTTTTTTATCCGTACATTTGTGGAGGGGTTGCCCTCATATATAAAAGATATGACACATTTTCATAAAATCATAGAAGGTATTCATTGGGAACAAGATTTTCTATTAATGACATTAGATGTGGCCAGCCTCTATACGTGCATTAATCATGATGTGGGTCTGGCCGCCACAAGACATAATTTGAGGGCGAGGTCAATCTCTTATTTACTACACACAGAGATGATATTAGACATGATTGATTATGGTCTTAAAAACAATTTCTTTTTGTTTGATAGTAGTGTCTATAGACAACTACAAGGGTCGGCGATGGGCACCTGTTTCGTCCCCATCTATGCAAATTTGTTCATGGGCTGGTGGGAGGAACAGGTGTCCAACAATCGGCCAGATTTTGATAGACATGTGGTTCTGTGGTGAAGGTATATTGATGATGTATTTGTCATCTGGAAGGGTGATAAGATCTCAGCAAACAATTTTATATCTGAATTGAATGAAAAGAACTGTAATTTGGTCATCAGTGGAGTAATCAGTGATATTTTTATTGAATTTTTGGATGTGAAGATCAATATGGGAGAAGAGGGACTTACTACAAAGTTGTTTAGGAAGAAAACAGCAGGAAATAGTCTTCTTAGTGCACAAAGTGCACATCCTGGCAGCCTTATACGTAGTATCCCTTATGGGGTACTTCTACGGGTGAAACGGATATGTAGTACTGCGTATGACTATGAGCAAGAACAAAAAAGTATGTGTAAAAGATTCAAAGAAAGAGGGTACAGTGAACAATTGGTTTCTCAAGCTATAGAGAAAGTGAGTACAATCACAAGAGAAAGCCTGTTGTTTGATAGCCGTGGTACTAAATCTATAGGAGATGAGAATATAAGATTTATTGCTACTTTTTCCAAACAATCTAATAAAGTCCGATCCGTATTGCACAAAAGTTGGCATATCCTCCATACAGATCCTGTACTATCACAATATGTACATGAGACACCACAAACCACATTTAGGAAGAACAAGTCATTACAGGACAATTTAAGTCCTAAAATGATTATACAAAATGATTCTGGATGTGGTAATAGTAGTACAGGATTTGTTTGTTGCCTGAATTGTAAAGCGTGTGGAAATAGTGAAAATTGCAGTACCCTAATGATAGGGAATAGACATTTTAAGATCAAAGGTCTTTTTAATTGCAATACTGATTACTGTGTGTACTGCCTGATTTGCCCATGTGATAAATTGTATGTTGGCAGCACAATTCATCGAGCAAAAAAGAGGGTACTTGAGCATATGAGAGCCATTAGGCAAAATGATCAGAAGTACTCAGTGGTGAGACATTTTCATATTATGCATAACGGAGATGAAAAAAAGTTAAAATTTTTTGTGATTGATCATGTAAAGAGGGACCCACGTGGGGGTGACAGAGTTGTAAAGTTGAGAATTTTAGAGTCTAAATATATTATCGATTTTGAAACTCTTGTCCCACAAGGATTAAATCTGAGTGAGGAACTAGCTATACATTTGAGAGAATAAGACGAGTCTAAGTCAGATATCCGGTTTTGATATGATTTCAGAATGAGGAGTTTATAACATTATCTCATTGCAGGGTGGTGAGTTAATCAATATTAGGTTTATTTATTTATTGCACTGGTATTTATAGGATTTTGTGGGTCAGTTCTTTTGTATTTATGTCTGCATATATTTATATTTATAGTTATATATTTATATATTTAGGTATTTATGTGCTGATATTTATAGGCATTTTGCATAATAAATTAACAGTGTTTTTTCTTTTATCTGTTTGTAATTTTGAATAGTTTAGCAGAAGCTTTGGGACTAAAGTAGAAGACATGTTTCAATTTAGGAGATAATTTAATAATTAGGCGCATTGTAGGAGTTGTTAGGTTGAGTAGATAATAAGTGAGAGTATGATTCCTCTAAAATTTGAATTAGGAATAATTTAGACGAAAATAGAGGATCGTACTAGAATTTTGAAAATAAAGATAGTAACAGAAGCACAATGTTGTAGTATTTTACGATGTAATGATAGCAACAGTGTGCAAAATTTTGAAGGAATGTTTTGTGAAAATCTACACTCCAATATGGCCGCCATGACAATGTGAATTGGTGAACTTCTTTTTGAAATTGGTCCCTTGTCTATGTTTACACATTGGTGTATTTATGTGTTCAGTATGGATTGGGATGGTATTGTGAACAATGCTATGGTCGAAACGCGTCAATAAAATAAGATTGGATTGCCATGGTGTCCGGATTTATTTCCCTATCCTTGGGAAATTTATGTTTTTGAGATATGTGGGTTTCTGGGACCCGTACCAGACCGCTCAAGAATCCGCCTCGGGATTTTACCAGAACGGTGTTTGTTTACTTGGATTTATATATATATATAATTTTTTTGCAGCCAGGGAACAAGATGGTTGGGAGAAACCCAAACGTATTGTCCTAATTGGCTGTCCATAAGGTGTGCCTTATTAAAGAATGTCAACTCTATTTCATATTTATCCATGAATAAAATTACTGCATTATCCCCAAAACGTATCTTAGATAAGACTAAAAAATATCCTAACAATAGATTCACTACTAGAGATCAAGTTACACAATTCAAACATGAAATCCCTCTTGCATAATACAAAAATAAAAATAGGAAACACTTGAATGCTTAGATTGTGCTTCACAGTGAAACCCCTTCTGTAAATATCTGCTGCAGCCAATGTCTGCAATCCTTTGCATATCTACAAGAGTCCTTTCAACTACAAAATATGGATTTTTACAATTTCAAAGTCTGGCCTTTTCATATTGGGTGGGATGGTCCACCAAGACCATGATGAACCTGTTGCCTAGGGCTGTCTTGGGGTCTGGAGGTCAACGCCCATCCATTCAAAGGGTGTACCCACAACAGGGAGAGATATCAGAGAAGCCTTTTGCTTTAACCCAGACTTCCCTCTGCCCTGGCAGGTAGGACAGAACCTGCAAAATGCACCTGAGGTCATTCCCATTCTGTGTTTTATTTAGTTGTGGTGATGTGTTGTTTTATTTTTAATGCTAAAGTGTTTTTGTTTTGCATTATTACATTTAATTGTTGAATTGTACTATGGATGTTATGTGATATACTATTTGGACTTGTTTTGTTGTTCACTATTATGTTTTCGTTACCTGTTAGCAAAACCTTCTGAATTTTCAGCCCAAAACAGTCCACTCCTTTAAATTTCCAGTGAAAACCATTTACCACTGTCCAAGGTGATAACATACTGCTGCTACAGCTCTTCCATTACTTAGGATTTAAAGACCAGAGAGTTCTAAACTTTTACCTACACATTGTCAAGTGATAGTATTCATTAGTTTAGCAGATGAAGAGAGGCATGCTTTTTAGGAAGTGGTAACACTTTGAATATGTCTCTGTATTTTCCTTTAACCTTTCGAAATTACTCATTTTTTACTTTACAACTTTGCTGGCAGAGAATTTCACGATGAGTTGGAGCTATGTTTGTCAATGAACGTTATAAAAATGTTTATAGCTTCAGTTGTAAATAAGATGAGTCAACTTTAATTCCCTTCGACAAATGTGACAGAAGGAATGACTCGTTTGTTTTAGATTTACCATTTTCTTCAATGTCTATTTGCTCACTGGATAAAGTGTGAGAATGTTTTTATACTTTAGAATTTTAGCAAGGGGAGATGTTAAGAAGAATGTAGAAGAGGAAGCCTTGCAACTTTCGCTGAAATACAGCTTTGTCACATCCCTTACGTCAATGGTGGTCACCAAACCTGAAGATCAGGAAAAACCTATGGTGGCAAACAAGCCTACTGAAGAAAGTATGTATTCCTATTTACTTAAGGCAATGTGCATATCAGAAGAAGTAGAGATAAATAAACAGCAGACACATCACACCTACATAACACTGTGCAGAAGTATTGTGCTTTACGTATGCCTTGTTGTACATAGAATGCAGATTTTTTACCTTTACAGAAGAACATTTAAATGACGGTTCGGGGTTATTACTTTCATAAACAACAGATCCGACAACTAAATTAAATAAAAGTGAAAAACTCTGGATTAGTAACAGGGAGTATCTGTATTGAAGGTTTAGGGTTTTAACTACCCAGTGGGATTTGTTTTGCTTCCGCAATCTTTACACTTTGATGGTCTCCAATTGGATACATTCATAAAAGGACATTACAGAAGTCACCTTTGGTAAATTGTGCAAATTATACAAGCAATATTACGGTTTGAAGAGGAGCATGACAGAAGCCTCCTTTTCAAAAGTTTGGCCTCTGTACACGTCCACCTCCTGAAGGTCTGGAGGAAAAGAACAATAAAAATGACATTGACCTTCCATGGCAGCGGTTAATTACAATCCACACTTCTTGTCTGGCCAAGTCGCTCCAGGTTTTTTTAAGAGCACCCATCACGACTGGGAGTTTGTTATGAAGGAGTGACAGTAGTGGACCACCTCCAACCACTTGACAAATACAGACTAACCCAATTGCTATACTGGATAGTGGACAGAGGAGTACAATCAAAGACCACTACAGAAGACTCTGATTGAAACCTTACTCCATAATCAAATTTAAAAAAAAAACAAGGATTTCCTTGCTCTACATGGCAGTAAAAGAAGAACCCTTCTCCTATAGTACAGCGTGGAGCAGGGACCTGGCTCTAGGGCAGTGGTCTTCAAACTGTTTAATGCCAAGCCCTCCCCCCCCCCCTTAGTGAAAAAAAAATCACCCCCTCGGAATTTTTCACATATTCTACTAAACTGGCAATGTTTAAATACGTCAGGATTTATTCAAAGATTGCAATTAAAATCTGATACTGTTTTTAAAAAGAAATCATGCATGAGGCCAAACATACTATTCTGGTCAGGTGGGCCTTGCTATGCCATGGTGTGATTATTAGAACTGGAGGTGGGGGCAGGGGTCTTGAAGTGTACTTGGAGTCCTTTCTCTTTTGACACATACCCCCAGCTTGGATATAAAGGACAAAATATGTTAGTGATGGCCCATTGCAGAGCAGTTTACTGCTGCTTATGTTATTACAGCTTAAAACAAAGCCCTGCTATCAACATAATGTTTGAAGACCCCTGCTTTAGAGATAGTAGATAGTAGATAACACTTGGGGAACAGTGTGGACTTGGGGACGTGAAGATTTCCATATGAGTGCAACACAAAGAAAACACATATAAATTCCTCTCTGGATCGTATCAAACCCCTGCCAGTATCAGAGCGATAAATGGATACTCTGACCTCTGTTGGAGAGGTTGTGGTCAGAGAGGGCATATGGTACACTTGGTAGACATGTCCAAAGGTTTGCATCTCCTGGGAAGAGATGATTCAGAGAGTGCAATCACAGGAGTGAAACTCCCTGCATGTCCCCTCACCCTCCTGTTAGGAACCTTGAATGAGAAATCCATATATACACTTCCACTTTGTAAAGTGAGTTATTGCCACAGCTGTAACTATAAACATGTATCCCTATGTGACCCACTACATCCTATATTCCAAGATGCTTTATGTAGCGGTACTCAAGGACATACACAAAAAGTTTTAAACAAAATCCTGACATTGACATTAGAAACCAAAGTGATGTAAATGCTGTCCCAAGCGCAGAAAAGACAATACGAAGGTCAAACATAATCGAACTGGACAATAGTCCTTATGCACCCAAAACATTTCAGATTACAAACTCAGGGGCATATTTACAAGTGGCTTGCGCCGCTGATGCATCACTTTTTTTGATGCACCAGCGGCACAGGGTGCAGGCCCATATCTACAGGGCAGCAGAAAACCAGTTTGCATGGCTTTTCATGGCCTTGTAGATATGGAGTAAGACAACCGAGCGCAAGTCGCTGCGTTTCCTTACTCTATATCAAAGAGGCATTTCATGGAGGTTACGGTGGGTGCTCCCACTCAACACCCATTGATTTTGATGTATTCCCAGATTTACAAGGATTTGTAAACCTGGTAGTGCTTCAAAGGCCTACACCTCTTCAAGGGAGGCGTAACAAGGAGAAATACCTTTACTTCTCCCCGTTTTTTCCTCTTTCCGTGTCTGCTGCATTCAATAGCACACATAGAAGGAAGAAAACCCATCCATTGATTGTTTTTGTAGAGGAAGGTGCCCCTTCCTGCACACAAACAGTAATTCCTACAATCCAGACACTCTTGCACCATAGTGGAAGGGTGCCTGCGCTGGAGCATGGTAACCAAATGTGCGCCAGCACAGTAGAAGAGCGCAGCAATGTGCTGTATTTTATAGAAACAGCCCATTCCTGCCCTTTTTCTTTTGATGCAGGGCAGTGCAGCAGGAAGCCATGTGGTACTGCCCTGTGCCAAAATATTGTAAATATGCCCCTCAGACTCTTTATACTTCAGCTGTTGTCTACCATCATTAGAATACCTATGTAACTCACTAATGCTAAACCTCATCTCCAACAATAGCCTATGATGTAAAACCTGTTACTGTGAGATAATGTTGGCAAAGCCTAGTAGTTGTTTGGGGGGTTACAAAGATGTGGGCCGCAAAATGGCAACCAAGTGTGAGGCTCCACCAGACGGGTGTTCTAATCCGCCACCATCTATGCTTTGGGACACTCTTCAACTGGTCGTGTCCACTAAGGGAGCTCCATGCTGATGAGGACCGCCACTGGAAGAATTTCCGGCAATCTATGCTGATAGTGGCGTTGGCTGCAGCATCTGCGCCTGCTGGTGGAAGTGAGGTGCTGTTATCGATCTGGTTGGCCTGCTCACTGACTGCCTGCCCATTGCTGAGTCAAGAAGGGTGAGTAAAGAGCCTGCTGCCTTTGCTGCCCAACCTCCATAGTGGGCTGGGCCACTTAAAGGGACTACACTTGTGCCAATTTTGGCCTGGAGCTGCAGATGTGGGCCTGATTCCTGGTCCAGACAGCCTATGAGGAGTGTAGCCACCTAGCCCTGAACTTCAGGGCGCAGGTGGTGCCTAGATTACAGTTCCTATGACAAAGCAGTTGTGCAGCTTCCCCCACATGCTGATGAGGTGAGTTGACAAGGAGCGAGGTGAAATCACAGCTTCTGGAAGACTTGCTGGACTGCAAGACCAGAAGGCCCCAGGGGGTGAGGTTCCATCTGCTGCCTGGCCCCTGAGCAAGTGGAGCTATGAGATCCAACCGATCCCTGGGGACTCCTGTGCTGGACAATTTGCTAACCGCTTTCATCCTTTGCACTTCTACACCCTTTGCCTATTGCATTGTATTGGTAGTGTCTGCTGTGAAGCTGGATCAGAGCTGATCAAGGCTTACTCATGCCCGTCTGTGTGATTTGAGTTGAGGGGAGCCTGTGATTCCCCAACACAAAGAATCCAGACCAGAGCCCGAGCCACCGCCCTGACAGCAGAACCCTGGCTGTTGCCCCACTGCCCATACCTGCTCTTGCGATGGGGAAGCATGATCATACCCATTCCAAGCTATCCTTTAATAGGAAGCTCCTCTCCAGGCCTGCTGATGTCCCATTTACTGTTTGCCCATTATCATTCATAACAAATTGCCTGTCGACATGCATATTAGATCTTTGCTGGCTGACATGTAGAACAGCCTCCTTACTATAAACACTAAGGCCCGTATTTATACTTTTTGACGCTAAACTGCGCTAACGCAGTTTAGCGTCAAAAAAATTAGCGCCGACTAACGCCATTCTGAAGCGCCATGCGGGCGCCGTATTTATTGAATGGCGTTAGCCGACCGGCGGTGCCTGGTGTGCGTGAAAAAAAACAACGTACACCAGGCAGCGCCGGCGTAGGGGAAAATGGCGTTTGGGCGTCCAAAAATGGGGCAACTCAGGTTGAGGCAAAAAAATCGCCTCAACCCGATTTGCGCCATTTTTTTACGACGCCCAGGCACCATTAACATGACTCCTGTCTTAGTAAAGACAGGAGTCATGCCCCCTTTCCCAATGGCCATGCCCAGGGGACTTCTGTCCCCTGGGCATGGTCATTGGGCATAGGGCTCGGGTATGGACTCTCCGCGTCTCTCTCCGCCTCTTACGTTCGCCAGCAGGGTCCGCCCCCAAGTCTTCGAGGGAAATCAGCGGGAAAACCCCACCGGGTGCACCTTATATCCGTCGAGAGATTGAGTAGGGGAAAACCCACAACCGGCGAATCCGGCGGGGAAGAGAAGGGAGAGTCCCTGTTCGGGCGCCAATTATGTGGTAAATAATTTAAATACCTCTTCTCTTATTCTTTCTTTTAGCAATAATTATGGAAGGAAAACGAGATCCGAGATGTGGAGAATAATAGATTTTATTCAGTAACTCGAGTTAAGGGAGAGCTCCTTCACCGTGCGGGTTCAGGAGTAGTCTGCCCTCTAACACGTATCATGAGTTTATATACCTTTTGTTAGTTACTCGTGTGTGTGTAAGCTAATAATCAATCAGACATCACATGACCTTTCTGAGAGCGCAGCTGTTCCCTCGTGCTTAAAAACATAGCGTGCATAAAGCAGATGTTTCCTGATTACGAATAACCTTTAGGAACCACTTCTCAGATTCATATGAACACTCATCAGTTTCATGTCTCAGTTATCATGCGATACAGACGCAAAAACAAGAAACAGACGCGCCTGCGGTTACAAAGTTAGGCAACTGTCTAGTTAATCATTTGTACAGAACAAAAGGTCACATTCCGCAGGTCAGGGTCCCTGACATGGGGGAGAGGGAACTGAATCAACAAGTCTCTCGCCGCTCCCATCTGGCACGTAGTCCTAGTTAGTTCATTTTTATGCAAAGGCAGCAGTTTTAGTGACAATGTACGCCACGTTTGCACATTATTGTTCGTGAGAGGCAGTAGTATGAATAAAAATGGAATACAAGGGTGGACCACACGTCCATATTCTAATCTCTTTTTCCACAGCATGTAGGGGGGCACAAATCAGGCCCCCCTATGCCAATAAAAAATAAAAATAAAAATACTTACCTGAACTTACCTTAATGTCCCTGGGGTGGGTCCCTCCATCCTTGGGTGTCCTCCTGGGGTGGGCAAGGGTGGCAGGGGGTGTCCCTGGGGGCAGGGGAGGGCACCTCTGGGCTCATTCTGAGCCCACAGGTCCCTTAACGCCTGCCCTGACCCAGGCGTTAAAAAGAGGCGCAAATGCCGGTTTTTTTGACCCGCCCACTCCCGTCAAATGACGCCCAGGAGTATAAATACGACGCATATGCATCGGAGTCATTTTTTTAGACGGGAACGCCTACCTTGCATCTCATTAACGCAAGGAAGGTGTTCACGCAAAAAAATGACGCTAACTCCAAGAACTTTGGCGCTAGACGCGTCTAACGCCAAAGTATAAATATGGAGTTAGTTTTGCGCCGAATTTGCGTCGAAAAAAACTACGCAAATTCGGCGCAAACGGAGTATAAATACGGGCCTAAGATCGTAATGCTCACAAATTGACTTTACCACATGTGTGACAGGATCGTCAAACATGACAATCGCCTGGACCACCTCGAGAAACAGTATCTGATGCACAAGACGGTGAGCTGCATGCAACAACCAGCTTCTCAGAATGGAAAAAGTGCTTGAGGTGATTATATCTAAAAACAAAGATTTAGAGGTGCGCTCCAAGAAAAGCAATATTCGCATCCTATGCCTCCTGGAATCCACTGCCATGAACAAGATTGAGGATTATGGAATGAGCATGCTTTGATCCCATTATCCAGATCAGTTGACCTGGATATTCTCTGTGCAGTATGCTCACAGGTCTATTGCCCCTTGTCACCTGCCTGGTGCCCCGGTATGTCTGATCGCAGCCTGCCTGCTGCACTTCAGAGACCATGGCACAATTGTGCGACTGACGAGACAGAGAGGCAATTTTTACCTCAATGATAATAAGACCTTGCTGTTTCTTGACTACATCTTGGCTATGCAGGCTGTACACCAGGAATTTCTGCCCACTAAGAGATTGCTGCAAAAATCACAAGTTCCCAGCTCCCTCGCCTACCCAGCAAAGTCCACATCACTACTGATGTGAAAACTAGTCTTTTCATAGATCCTAAACTGGCTCTAAAGTTCTTCCACAGGCAGATGTCTAAGTCATTGAAGAGACAAGCAGCTGTGGAGATGGGCCCTGAGAACTGCCTTATTGACAATGACTAGCCCAGCATGTTACAGTTCTTTAACATTCAACCTTTCTTTTTAGGACACCTCGGCCCTGCCTTTTATGAGCCAATGAGCAGCAAAAACACTTGCTTACCTGACTGCAGAGGCTTGTCTGGGTTGGACAAGCCCTATCTCCATATGATATACCGTCAATACACCTGTTCACTCATTTCACCTTTGGAATGAGGTGTTTGCCTGGCTTGCAGAGCTCCCCCCTGTTATGGTTCCCATTTGGCCACTGGAAATTCTGTTGGATGTATGATGTCTGTTAGACCTGTCAGCCTTAGGGTGGTCTTCCCCGACACCTTTTGCTTTCACCCCTCCTATTTTTGTTGATCCTATTTTTGCTGACTTTAGGACTTTGTGCTCTTTACCACTGCTAACCAGAGCAAACGTGCATGTCCTCACTCCTTACCACATGGTAACATTGGCTTATTCCCAAATGGCACATTTAATTTGCTCATAAGTCACTAGTATTGTGGTACTGCATATACCCGGGCCTGTACTTTAAATGCTACTAGTGGGCCTGCATCACTTACTGTGGCACCCACTTAGGTAGCCCTTTCAATAATGACTCAGGTTTGCCATTACATCCTGTGTATGCAGTTTTAAATTGCCATTTGAACTAGGCAAAACAAACCTTTTACCAGGCCAAAACCTTTCTTAATAATTTTAAGTGGCCCCTAAGGTAGACCCTCAATAGTCCTCAGGGCAGGATGCAATGTATTTAAAAAGTAGGACGTGTAATTTTCAGGTTTAAATGTCCTGGTAGTAAAGAACTCCCAAATTCATTTTTCACTATTGCAGGGCTTACATCTCCCAGAGGATAAAACTGGAGTTACCTTATTACATTTAATAAGGTGTAACTTCCAAATTCCAAATGTAATCAGGTAAGCAGTTCATGTTTATTGTCTTAGGAATTGTAATGTAAAATTCTCTTTTATGGTGAAGTCGGAATTTAAACAATTTTGAAAATACAATTTTTAGAAAGTTAGTGTTTTCCAGCCTTAACCATTTAGTGCCTGCCGCCTGTTCTGGGTCACATGACTGTGTGTACTCCTTCTAGATAGCCACACACAATAGATAGGGTAGGTGTGCTTGGATGGGCCATCACTGGCAGGATGGGAGGGCAAAGCTGGGCACATTCTTACTTACACAGGAATAGGCTGCATCCTGCCTCCACACAAAGGGCTGTATACACCCTGCAGTTAGTCTGGAGCCAGGGCAGAGAAAGCAGGAAGTCTGTGGACTTCAATGGGAAACCTATAAAAGCTTCTCCCTCTTTAAAGGAAGGCCCAGGTATAAATATAGGCCCTCAGACACTAATTCTTCAGTACACGTCTGCATATAAGGATACTCTGCCAATAAGAAGTTCTACTGTGTGGCTAAAATAACTGCTGGACTCCTGTTCTGAAGGACTGATGCCCTGCTGTGCTGACGTGTTGCCTTCTGCCCTCTTGCCTAGGTGAGAAGGACCTGCATCTGTTGAAACCAGGACCCCAGAGCGCTTCCTTAGGCTAGTTGGCAGGCCTCTTGACTAGAGCCTCAGGTACGCAAGGTTCCAAGAACCTCGGACCCAGGCACATGGACTTTGCCATCTGTGGGCCCTACCCTGCCAAGTGGTACCAGCCCAGTCTTAGACCATTGGAGTTGAGCATAAAGGTGTTCTTCCTGTAGATCTGTGGATCCAGCAGAACCAATGCATCTCCTCTGCTGCACAGTCCCAACCAGAACTGACACACGCCTCTGCTGCGAGGATTCTCTCAGCACAATGACTCTGCATGAATCTCACAGCCCACATTGGAACTGCTGCTATGCAAAGCTTCCCCAAAGCACACCCTCACATCACAATTCTCCTTTTTTTTCTTGTGTTTTCGCGTTATTACTGTTTGAAGTGCAGCATTAATACTTTACACATTGACGCTAATGCTCTGTGCCAAGGTACCAGACGGTTGAGCACAGGCTAATATAGGGTTGACCTGTGCCTCACCCTGACTGTGGTTACTGCTTGACCAGGGTTCACATCCTGGCCAACCAACAACCCAATTTCTTACTCTTGATAGTTATTAATCTGCATATTATTTGGAATATCACAATAAGGTTTACTGGGTTGCAGCAAGTCAGAGTTAATGAAATAGTTGGAAATGGGGAATTACAATTGCATTGGAATGAAGTTAAGTGGTCTGAGGGCATTCCAGATGGGACACATTATATTATAGATAATATAATAACGTTTTAGATTAGAGTACAACACCTATATCATTGGACCATTATAATTATATAATACATGGGAGCCTGCACTCACTGTATAAAATCCTGTCTCTAATTTCCTTATTATAGATGGCTTGTGAAATTTGTAGTCACCTATGATAATTAAATTGAATAGCTGGTCAATTGTAATAAGTTATTACAGTCAAGTTATGATATCACAAAGCATTCTGCAGAGCCAGCGACTAAAGTGCAAGGCAGGTCACGGTGCATATTTGCAACTGCAGTTTAAACACTGCAATGAAAACAAGAACTGCCTTTCCAAGCTTATGATCTGTTTTTCTAAATAACAGTGATGAGCAGAAAGAGGAAATGTGAGGCAACATCTTAATTCTTTCCACTCTAAAGATCACAACAGGAAAAATACATCTTCCTGCCTTTTTGTACTACATCCAAGCCTCAATGCATTTTCACTCTGCTTTATATTAAACTGATGCTGATATATTTGTGCAACAAAATGCTCACTTTTTTGATGTATTTAATTTCATATTAAAATCCACTGCAACCCTACTACCTCTTTCATATGAAAGAGCACAACACTAGACCTGGGCAGAGATGATGAAAAAACTCTGCTGTGCTCAGCAGAGTTCCGCAAGCAGCAGAGTGTTGTAAGTTACTCTGCGCGTGCTGATTTTTTAGCACTGGTAGTTTTCTCTGCGCTGTAAAATCAGGGCGAGTGGCACAACAAGCAGAGCAAGAGGGTGCTGCTTCTTTCTGCCACTTGAGTATATTTTCTACTCGAGCGGCAGCTTCCTCAACACGAGCGGCAGGTTTCTCACCTCAAGCGATAGCGCCAGGAGGTGGTCTAGCATGTGATTTTTCTCGAGAGAGGAAACACTCCACTCAGCGGCGGTCCATATGTAGCACTGATTTGGCAAAACTCCACGAATTCTGCTGGCTAAGCAGAATTTATCACATATCCCTACAACACACCAGTGGTTTAAGTTGTTTTCACTAAACGTGATGTATTTTAAGTAATAAAATACTCATTATCTTATAGTAAAAGGATATTGTAAGTCGCCTAGAAGTTCCTTTACCATATAGAAGAACTCACAATATTTGCACTAGAATTTTATCATACATCTATGTTGTGTTGGATTGTATTTTGCTTTTATTTATTTAAACAAAATTGAATAAAGCACATTTGACTGAGTGATTGAACTCACGATATTCTTTCAATGTACAGTAGGGGGTACATTATCCCATATAGTATTACATACTTCTCCAAAAGATTCTGGTCCAGATATTGTAACATTTGGCACAACGCAACACAAAAAGGAAACTTACGGCTGTGACTTAAATGAATATTTACTAACATATAGAGCAGTCCTGCACTCTCTTTGCACTAGAGCACTGTGTACTGCCTAATACCAATGTAGTCACCCTTGCACCATGGTGCAAGGGTGCCAGCGTTACAGGCAGCATTGTTTTTTAGCAGGAAGGGATACCTTCCTGCCCAAAAATATCCTCAGAGGCATTTTCCTCTTTCTATGTGTGCTGCAAAATGCAGCACACATAGAAAGAGGAAATAACAAGGAGAAATAAACATATTTCTCATTGTTATGCCTCTGTTGGGATTGGGTACCATTTTGACACATTTCCAGCTTTATTATTCTTAGAATATCTGAAAATATGCCAAAATCGTTGGGGGAATGAGTGGAAAAGCCCACACTCAACCCGTGGAATGCCTTCCCAATGGAGAGTAACGCAAAGCAGAGACTTGCACTGCCTTGCATTACTTTGGATTTACTAAGGGCCTGATTTAGAGTTTGGTAGACTGTTGGAAAGTGGATTATTGGAAAAGTTAGGTAAGTATCTACACTTAGCAACAGGCCACTAACCTCCACTTAGGTCCAGTTAGGTCTCAATAAGTTAAACCCAGCTCAACCCTTGGTAGCTTGCAACCAGCAACAAGGCTTAACTTAGGAGACAAGTGTGTAAAGCATTTAAAAATCACAAAACAGTAAATAAGTCAACACAAAACACAATAAAATTCCAACACCAACTTATAAAAGCAGATTATATTTTTATCTTTAAAATGACACCAAAATGATTAAAATCGGATAAGGGGAACTGGAGATATGAATTTTTAAAGAATTTATGTTTTCTAGCATATAGAAGCAACTAGTGCTCTAAGAGGTTAAAGAAAGGTCACACTGTTACACTTACTTTCAGAAGTGTTTCTTGATTCAGGAAAGTGGTCCACAGTACCAGCCAAGGGTTCAGAGGCTCTGGGCTTGGGGTCTGGGACTACAACTCCCACAATGTACCGCTTCAACTTTTGGAGTTGCTCCAAACATCTCCAAACTTCTGGATCTTCTTCCAGCGGTCCTTCTTGGGTCCTTGATCCAAGGTTCCAGAAGCTCTGCGTTGCTCTTTGGGGGTTGGGACTACAATTCCCAGAATGCACCTGGTCAGAATCCTCAAATATCCACTGGATGCTGGTCAGCTGGGCTCTGCTTGCAGGCCTTGATATAGGGGACTCTGTGCAACTACTTATACCTGTAGCAACCAGGGAGTCCCTTCTTGAAGCAGTAGAAGAAAGGCATAGTCCTTTTAGTGGTGAAGCTCAAGTGAGCAGATGGTGCAGTCCTTCAGAGTGCAGCATCCAGGTGAAGGTCAGGGGGCCAGCAGGGCAGTCCTCCTTCTTCTTTGTGCTGTTCCTTTTAGGGGTCTGTGGTGTGTGTGCAGCTGTGCCATATTTATCCTTGCTCCTGGGTGAGAAACAGGGGGGTCCTGGGTATCAAATCACGGGCAGGCTCCTTCCCCCTTTGATGACCACTTCCTGGGAAGTGTGGCAAAAAACAATCCCAGGGAGCAAAATTTGGCAAAAATCCAACTTGGCTGAAAGTGATTTTTGGAGGTTAGATCTGGCTGAGCCCACCCACTGGTGTGGCTAAAAATCCTAAACACACCCCTCTCCTGCCCTCTCCTAATTTTATCAAGAGGGTACCTAATTGTCTGGGGTTGCAGGATGTGAGGAAGGTGCTGAGCTGCTCCAAAGGTCCGTTTCTGCGTTTGAAGACCAGTTTGGCCGCTCTAGCCCCCCTTCTACTTCACCATCTGCTGAGGCAGATCTCCTCCCCAAAGCACATCCTTTGTGTTCAGCCCAGGCCACTTCACACCTCATCAATGCAGCCTGGCCAGGCTGCCAGAGTCTGGCCAATCAGAAAAGGGCACTACAGAGCTGAAGTTGGCAATTTTCAGTTAGAGTTTTAAAACTCTTTCCTTGAACTAGTTATATTAAGTCCAACAATGGCAAGTTGTGGGATTTATTATAACAATTAGTTTGATACCAAACTTGAAATATCTGGCTGCTATTGGGACTGGAGCCCATTCGCTACAATGAGGGAAAAACGGCTTTGGCTATTTTAGCTCACAGGGTTTATAAAACAATTTTTATAAGGTCCCTGCTTATAGTTACACAGCACCCAGCCTTTTGCACTTAGGGCACACCTTAGGGGTGACTTATATGTAAAAATAAGTCTTTGGAAGTATTTTTAATGATGAAGTTAAATTTGCATATAACATTAGTTTAAAAGCAGCCAGCAAGACAAGCCTGACTTTAAAATGATACTTGACACTAGGCACCTCAGCAGTGCACCTATGGTTACACTACCTATGCTGGGGTCCCTAAACCTACATGCCCTACCATATACTAGGGACTTATAGGTAGGTTGATACTGCCGATTATAATTAGCCTAATTTGCATATCCATTTTACACAGAGCACTCACCCTGGGATTGGTAAGCAGTACCCAGGGCACATCCAAGAGTCAGTAATCACCAGTATCTGTGCATAAAGGTTGGGGGTGACCAGGGCAAAAAGGAGGACTTTCCTACAAATCTGTTACCTGGAAACTAGTGGTTATCCAGGATGATGCAGTCTTCTTGTTCGTTCTACCACGTTTGTTAGTCAGAATATCCTGCAAGTTTAACATGTGTCAAAAATTCAGAATTTCTTCACTTTTCAGTGAGGGAATATATTAGAATATTCGAACAGCAAAAGCATGCTGCCCATCCCATACCTTTCTAAATAGTCCTCGAAAGGAAAGACCACACAAAAAGTAAGCACTGAAAGGCCTTAAAGGTGCTTTTTTGAGAAATCTTCTTTTTGAATGCAGCATTTGGGCCCTAGGACAGCCAGCACTCAAGCGACCTATTAACACCAGACAATGGTGAAATCGTGACACAAGGGCAAGTGCAGGGCAGGGTGGCTTGTGTGAATCCCTCTTCGTTTCCTTGCCCAGAATGTCCTGTAAAGGTCAAAGTTTGGTCAAGAATTCAGAATTGCCTCATGTTTCTGTTAGAGAAAGAGCATTCCAAAGTACTAAACGGATTACGTTTTGTGAAAGTTTGCCTCCAAAGTATTAACAAGCATTTTCAATGCAACGGGGCTCGCATTTGTTCGAGTTGGAGCTATTTGCATTGTAAAATCCTAACCTAACTTTTTATGCCACACAAATGAAAAGAAAAAAAACACAGAGTGATTGCGCTATGTAAAATGCAGCGCAATCGCGCTGAAATTGAAAACGACAAAATGGAGCGCGATCGTGCTATGTAAACCCCACCGCGATCGCGCTGCGGGGAAACTGAACAGATAAAGTAGTCCAGAAACCAGGCTCAAAACATCGAGCCTCGTATGTTTCTATTAGTTTACCGGTGCTGTGTAGGTGGGCTAAACACCGGCAAAGGCAGGACGTATGCATGCCTTTCTCAAATGAAAGCAAGCAGATTTTAAAGAGCGAGCCCAGGAACCAATGAAAGAGACTGACGTGACCTGGACATGGTTTGAAGCCCAAAGAGAGATTACTTTATGGACGGAGCGCTTTGCGCTCGCCCATAAAAAATGTAAACAATGCTGTTTCATATGGATCCCTTAGGATCAGGAATTAGCCGAACCGCAGTTGGTAAGTCACTTTATGCTCACATGAGTATTCCATATTGATTTGTTCTTGAACCTGAAGAGATATTTGTTTACTTTTCATGTATGCATTTATTTACAGGTTTTACGTGCAGTTAGCTCAAAGCCTGGAGCGGCCTAAATGAGGATTTCTATAAATGAGCTCAGTATTTCCAGTACTGGCAGGTCCTTTAGGAATACTCTTTTACAAGCATGGTAAAAAAACATGCATTTGTGCACAGCAATTTGTCAGTTTTTTGCACCGAGATCAAGTTTTATGCAATTGGGAGCAGATGGTGAAAAGGGCCGTGCCACGATTTGTGTGCCTGGCACTCACCTACATTGCAACTTTTTTCCGTCTGCAAATTCTTCCACATGGAACCAGGAGGAAATTAGGAGCATAAAGTTCCAGGACTAAGTGTAAATTACGGAGTAACAATGACGTTTGGTAATTGTAAAATGGTGCTCATAGAGTTTTCATCCGAGTTGTCTCGTAATACGTCACTCATAAAGCTGCCGTGTATTTAACTCCTTCGCTGCCAGGCCTTTTCCCCTCATGTGCCGAGCCTTTTTTTGGGGCTATTTGGGGCAGATTGCGCTTAGGCCCTCATAACTTTTTCTCCACATAAGCTACCCATGCCAAATTTGCATCCTTATTTTCCAACATCCTAGGGATTCTAGAAGTAGCCAGACTTTGTGGGTTCGCCTGAAGGAGACCAAGAAATTAGCCAAAATACAGTGAAACATTATTTTTTTTTCCAAAAAATTGGAAAAAAGGGCTGCAGAAGAAGGCTTGTGTTTTTTTCCCTGAAAATGGCATCAACAAAGGGTTTATGGTGCTAAAATCACCATCTTTCCAGATTTCAGGAACAGGCAGACTTGAATCACAAAACACCATTTTTCAACACAATTTTGGCATTATACTGTGACATACCCCATTTGTACTATTTTTTGTGCTTTCAGCCTCCTTCCAGTTAGTGACAGAAATGGGTGTGAAACCAATGCTGGATACCAGACAGCTAATCATTTCTAAAAAGTAGACAAAATTCCAAATTCAGCAAGGACTCATTTGTGTAGATCCTACAAGGGTTTCCTACAGAAAATAACAGCTGAAATACAAAAATATTGAAATTGAGCTGAAAAAACCCAGCCCTTTTTCTCCACATTTTACTCTTTAACTTTTTCCTGCGATGCCAGACTTCTTAAAGCAATATACTGTTACATCTGCTGGACTCTTCTGGTTGCAGGGATATATAGGGCTTGTAGGTTCATCAAGATCCCTACGTGCCCAGCGCCAAAAAAATGAGCTGCACTTTGCAATGGGTTTTCATTCAGTATCGGGTATACAGTAATTCTTTTGCTGAAATATAAAGAGTGAAAAATAGGTATCAAGAAAACTTGTGTACTTCCAAAATGGCCATAAGATGCCAGATATCTTAAAGCAATATACTGTTACATCTGCTGGGCTCTTCTGGTTGCAGGGATATATAGGGCTTGTAGGTTCATCAAGAACTCTAGGTACCCAGAGCCAATAAAGGATCTGCACCTTGCAACGGGTTTTCATTGTATACCGGGCACACAGCAATTAATTTGGTGAAATATAAAAAGTGAGAAATAGGTATCAAGAAAACCTTTGTATTTCAAAGATGGGCACAAGATAAGGTGTTGAGAAGCAGTGGTTACTTGCACATCTCTGAATTCCGGGGTGCCCATATTAGCATGTGAATTACAGGGCATTTCTCAAATAGATGTCTTTTTTTACACACTGTCTTACATTTGGAAGGAACAAATGGAGAGAAAGACAAGGGGCAATAACACTTGTTTTGCTATTCTGTGTTCCCCCAAGTCTCCCGATAAAAATTGTACCTCACTTGCATGGGTAGGCCTAATGCTCGCGACAGGAAACGCAACATGGAGACATCACATTTTTACATTGAAATCTGATGTGTTTCTTGCAAAGTGCCTAGCTGTTGATTTTGGCCTCTAGCTCAGCTGCCACCTAGGGAAACTTACCAAACCTGCAAATTTTTGAAAACTAGACACCTAGGGAAATCCAAGATGGGGTGACTTGTGGGCTCTCAGCAGGTTCTGTTACCCAGAATCCTTTGCAAACCTCAAAATTTGGCCAAAAAAACACTTTTTCCTCACATTTTGGTGATAGATAATTCTAGAATCTGAGAGCAGCACAAATTTCCTTCCACCCAGCATTCCTCCAAGTCTCCCGATAAAAATGGTACCTCACCTGTGTTGGTAGGCCTAGTGCCCGCGACATGATATGCCCCAAAACACAACGTGGACACATCACATTTTCCCAAAGAAAACAGACCTGTTTTTTGCAAAGTGCCTAGCTGTGGATTTTGGCCTCTAGTTCAGCCGGCACCTAGGGAAACCTACCAAACCTGCGCATTTTTGAAAACTAGACACCTAGGGGAATCCAAGATGGGGTGACTTGTGGGGCTCTCACCAGGTTCTGTTACCCAGAATCCTTTGCAAACCTCAAAATGTGGCCCAAAAAACACTTTTTCCTCACATTTCGGCGACAGAAAGTTCTGGAATCTGAGATGAGCCACACATTTCCTTCCACCCAACGTTCCCTGAAGTCTCCCAATAAAAATGGTACCTCACTTGTGTTGGTAGGCATAGTGCCCGTGACAGGATATGCCCCAAAACATAATGTGGACACACCACATTTTCCCAAAGAAAACAGACCTGTTTTTTTGCAGAGTGCCTAGCTGTGGATTTTTACCTTTAGTTCAGCCGGCACCTAGGAAAACCTACCAAACCTGCGCATTTTTTAAAACTAGACTCCTAGGGGAATCCAAGATGGGGTGACTTGTGGGGCTCTCACCAGGTTCTGTTACCCAGAATCCTTTGCAAACCTCAAAATTTGGCCAAAAAAAACACTTTTTCCTCACATTTCGGCGACAGAAAGTTCTGGAATCTGAGAGGGGCCACATATTTCCTTCCACCCATTCTTCCCCCAAGTCTCCCAATAAAAAGAGTACCTCACTTGTGTAGGTGGGCCAAGTGCTTGTGACAGGGAATAGCCAAAAACATGTTGAAATTGAGGGGGAACCAAAGCGGGTCCAAAAGGGGAGTTTGAAAAAAAACATTTTTAGGCTGACAAGTGCAGCAGAATTTTTATCAGTATAGATGAGACAATGCTGGGTGGTAGGAATTTTGTGGATTCCTGCAGATTTGGGAGGTTCTATCACAAAAATGTGGGGAAAATGTGTGATTTCCAGCAAAGTTGGAGTTTTGCAGGGCATTGTGGGTAAGAAAATGGTGTGGGGTGCCTGTGAAGCACACCACCCTGGAATCACCCAGATGTTTAGCTTTCAGATGTGTCTAGGTCTTGTGGATTTTGCTACATGGCAGCGTCCCAAAGTCCATAGAGTGCAGCCCTCAGCATTCCAAGTGGGATGATTTTGAGAGTTAGCCAAGCTCTCATGGCCCAAATGTAAAACAAAACCCAAAATAATCAAATGTCCTCTTGCTTGCCGTGGGATAAGATGTTTTAGTGTGCGGGGAGAGCTGAAAGACTGTTACCCCCTTCAGTTGGGGTGGGGGCATAACCAGGCTCATACTGGTTGGTAGCCACCACCCCACTATTTTTATTTTTGATTCCCTGGCATTTAGTAGACTTTCTGCCCCCACCAGGGTGTGGATCGGGGGTATTTGCCCCATCTGCCCACTGGTGGGCAGAACAACTTTGTCCCCATTTAGTTGGGGTGGGGGTATGGCCATACCCCCACCCTCTTATTTTAAAAAAAAAATCTTCCCTGGTCTCTGGTGGGCTTTCTGCCCCCCCCCCCTTGGTGGCAGATGGGCCTTCCAAAAATAAGCCAATATGCCCGCAAGGGGGGCAGATATGACCAACAGTAATGTGCCCCCATGATGAGCGACCCTTGCCCAAGGGGCTGCCTACCCAAACAAAACACACACATACCAATCCCTGGTGCCTTAGTGGTTTCTGCCCCCCCGGGGGCAGATCGGCCTAATAAAAATAGGCTGATCTACCCCCAAGGGGGGCAGTAATGGCCTAAAATAAATTTGCCCCCCCAGCGGAACGACCCTTGCCTATGGGGTCGCTCCCCTTGCGTGAAATTGAAACAAAAATAAAGATCCCTGGTGTCTAGTGGTTTCTGCCCCCCCCGGGAGCAGATTGGCATAGCAAAAATCGGCCTCTCTGGGGCAGAAATGGCCTAAATACAATTTACCCCCCCCCCAGGGGAGCGACTCTTGCCTAAGGGGTCGCTCCCCACCTCTAAAAAAAAAAAAAAAAAAAAAAATGACCCCTGGTGCCCAGAGGTTTCTGCCCCCCCCCCGGGGGCAGATCGGCCTAATAATAGGCCGATCTGCCACCCGGTGGGGGAGCAGAAAAGGCTTTGAAAACAAATGCCCCCCTGGGGAGCGACCCTTGGTCAAGGGCTCGCTCCCCTTATGCCAATTTCTTTAGTAAAAATAATCCCTGGTATCTAGTGGGCATTTTAGCAGCCGGATCGCTTTACGATCCCGCTGCTAAAATGCTCTGAGAGACTTCAAAGGGAAGGAAACTAATTTCCTTCCCTTTCAAGCCTCTCAGGCCCCCATCACATGATCGGAAGAGAAATGCTTTTGCATTTCTCTTCCGATTGCACTGGAAGCTGAGCTTCCAGCATGATTGGAGGTGGCCTCTGTGAGGTTGTGCGCTGATGTCACGGGGGGGTCAGGGGTGGAAGGGGAACTGCTTCCCCTTCCATCCCTGCCTTGAGGGGGTGGGAGGGAAGCCCACAGAGGGAGCGCTAGCGCTCCCTCGGAGCTCAGTGCTGAGGACGTAATGGTTACGTCCTCGGCACATGAGCACTGTGCCGCAGGACGTAACCATTACGTCTGCGGCACAGAACCGGTTGCATAAAAAGAAGTGACATACTTAACATGTAGCTCTTGAATGGTAGACGTTTGTACCCAAGACGTTAAAATATATGTTTATCTGAAAAAAATAGTCAGAAAACTGCATATACGGGTTCCCGAGATGTAATGATTGAAAGCTCAGATCTATTGAAAATCTTCCATAGGTTTCCAGGTTTACACCTCAAAACCTGTGACAGTTGCAGGTTTTCAGGTGTACTCTTGTAAATCTTTTGTGATTTCCATTTTAACGTTTCTTTTCCAAAGGGTAAACCTTTCTTCAGAAGGAGAAGCCATTTTCCCTCAGGGGCCGAACCTTCTTGGACTAGGAGATGTGTGTTCCTTCCTCCTTAACGTCCTTATGAATACCCCAAGACAATAACGTTTGTCGGCGATGGCTATCCCACAGTCCTGCTCGAAGATTTTCTCAGGCGAAGCCATTTTTATGAATAAATCATTTTAAGATTGCTAAATCGACTTTGGATAATACCAAAAGTTGTTTCTGCCTATAAGTCACAGGCCCAGATAGTTGTGAGAATTGCCCCCAAGGGATCCCAAACTGAGATGGTGGTTCAGTGCCTCTTGAGGTTTCCTCTCTACAGAGAGCAACAGTGGTCTTTAAATACTATTGGTGACATAATTGAAAAACATTGGGTTTTGCAGATATAAACATCCATATGCCATCATGCATTATCAAATGGTTATTCATTTAATGTTATTTTTACATGTTTGTTTGTACAAACCAGGTCCATGTAAGGCGCCTGCACGTGAGAGTATAATTACAATTGAAACTTAGGATGCCAAAATACACATTAATAATGGAAATATGGAACTTGTCAAGTTAAAGGATGCTATCAGAGATATGAGATATAAGCCAACTCAGGAATGTAGGAGTTGTTCGGGAGGAAAGGCTCAGGAGTTTTATGAAAAGTTGTTCAGGAGTAGGAGAGTCTTTAAAGATGGGGCATAAGGGGATCTTTAGTAGCAAAGAAGGAAAGGAGCTTAGATTGTACGAGCATAACATGCGAAGGACTGGGAGTTGAAGTTTTGATTCCTAATGTTCTGCTTATAGTAGTTTGCCTGCTTCAAATCCCGGCGATTTAAGGAGACTCTCTTGGAAACTTGCACGTCTTATCTATCCATCAATGGCCTGTGTGTGAGTTCAAACCTGCTTCTGCACCTATATTTAGCAAACAATATAAAGGCAGGATAAAGAGTTGTTTGTATCTAGCATGTATTAAAACATTACCCGATACATGTTCTACCTCATATTCAGTTACCGACTGAGCAGCCTATCAGCTGTTTCCTGAATCAGAGTTTCCCAGGCATTTATACAATTGTTTACCCTTATAAGGGTATTCATAAGGCATTCACACATTGTCCTTAAACCTGAAGCACTTATACCTGAGTCTAGGAAGTCCTGGTCTGATTATCCTGCTGATAAGATACAGTTGTAAGAACAGAAACAGTATCCATCTTCTCTGTTATGTTCATTATAAAGTTGCTGCAAAGGGAGTAGTTAAAGAAAGTTTCTGGAATTTTAAATAGGAGGCTGTAGGAAATTGGGTTATTGGTTGGAATTACTGAAACTTTACTCACGTAACAGCCACAAACCTGTGTCCAGGCATCAACAGCTGTGTGTGTTGGAGGTTGGTTGCACATAGTTGAGTTCATGGTCAAAATAAAGTCCCTACTTTGGCCATAGAGGCATTTGTGAAGGGCAAGGTCAAAGGACAGGACCAGTAGCCAATCTCTCTGCTAGAAAAAAACCAACAATATCCCTTGTGTCCCATGGTTTGAGAAATGCCCTAGTTTGCCAGAGTTTCTGGCTGCTGACCCGACATAGGGTGCAAATATGCTAGTTGTTCACTTTGAAAATTAGGAGATATTTGAGGTCCTATCATATATTCCTGCCAGAATGTACTAAAAGTATCAAAAATAAGCCTAAATAGTTTTTCCTTTCATTTTTCATCAGGGGGGGATCTGTGGCAGCAGTATTTAGCCTACGTTCAGCCTGCACTTAAGAAGCCTCATGAACCCTAAGTATTATTGAAAATTAAGGACCCAAAATAATGTTGTTATGGCTTCCATGGATCCCAGTTTTTTCTCAACTCAGAATGCACAGCAAACATCAACACGATGTGCCAATAAGGTATCTTCTCTTAGTCTCCACTGGAAATAGCTGCAATATTCAGGTCCACAGTCAGGCAGTTCCAAATCCAGGCACTTTTGAAAACCAGAGATAGAGGGGAATTCAGTTTGGTGTGACTTGCATAGTACTTTGCAGATTTCCCTACCCAGAATGCCCTTCTAGTGTCAAAGCTATACCTAAAAACTCTCTGTTTGAACTACACCTGAAAAGAAATTCTGTTTACACATATTGGCTGCTATATTTGGGCCTGAGATCTGCCAGAACACAGGGAAAACTGTTGACTGGAGAACTGTAGCAATCCAGGATGATGTAGTCTTCTTGGTCATTCTACCACTTTTGCGATTCAGAATATCCTGCAAGCTTAACATTTGTTAAAAATTCTGAAAATCTTTACATTTCAGTGAGAGAATGTGCTAGAATATACTGAAATGACAAAACATGCCGGCCATCGCAAATAACCCAGTGTTAGACTTTTGAGTTTATGCAGGGTCATCCCCAATCTTTTTGCCTCCTGCCTCCTATGTTTTCTGACCTGTTGCTGTTGGCTTTTGAACTCTGAGCAGTTTACCACTGCTAACCAGTGCTAAAGGGCATATGCTCTCTCTGTAAATTGTATTTGTTGATTGGTTTATCCATGATTGGCATATTTGATTTACTAGTAAGTCCCCAGTAAAGTGTACTAGAGGTGCCAGGGCCTGTAAATCAAATGCTACTAGGGGGCCTGCAGCACTGGTTGTGCACCCACATTAGTAGCTCTGTAATCATGTCTCAGACCTGCCACTGCAGTGTCTGTGTGTGCAGTTTTAACTGTCAATTCAACTTGGCAAGTGTACCCACTTGCCAGGTCCAAACTTTTCCTTTCCTTACATGTACGACACCCCTAAGGTAGGCCCTAGGTAGCCCAAGGGCAGGGTGCAGTGTATGGTTAAGGTAGGACATATAGTAAGGTGTTTTATATGTCCTGACATTGAAATATTGCTAATTCGTTTTTCACTGTTGCAAGGCCTGTCCCTCTCATAGGTTAACATGGGGGCTACCTTTGGGAACGGATAGACATGTGGGGTTTGGGGTCTCTGAGCTCACAATTTAAAAATACATCTTTTAGTAAAGTTGATTTTAAGATTGTGTGTTAGAGAGCGTATCTTATATCATCGATATTAACATTAAATGATACGCAAAGGACCACAAGACTATGAAATCATATCAGACATTCCACCCGCTAAAGACGTCAATCATAAGGACCACTAAAATGCGTGATAACTGTTATGGGGTGACAAATTCGATGACCTAATGTGAAGTTAATTGGTTAAAGATAGTGGGGTGCAACCCCTTGTCCAATCAGATTTTAGGGGAATGTACAACGAAAAGGGGATAAAAACCCTTGACACCAGGAAGTAAATTAGAACTAGGGAGTAGGAGACTAGGAGAGGGAGAGATGCTGATGTGATTTGCTATGATCCAGACACTTTGTCACTTTGCTTAGTGACTTGCTAATTTTATTTAGAACCATCCTTGCCCTTAGATTGCCCGTTTACACTTTACCTCCTTATGAGGGAAGTGCCCCCTTTTTACTGGCGCTAAATCCTTGATGGCAAATCAACTGATGTCCTGAGGACGAAGACCGAACCTGAGTGCTGACCCAATAACTGGAGGGTAACTATATGACAGTGAAATTGTGATTGTCTGTTTGCTTTTCCTTTCTAGGTACCATCTGCTTCTTTTGACAGAGACCATAGTTAGATGTTTTCCAAATTGGTGTTTCTAATTTGTTTGCATGAAGCCCAACATGCCAATGCTAATTAGAGGTTAGAAGAGGGGTTCACTAGACTGACGCACATAAACAATTGACTGAATCTATGCTTTGTTGAATAACCTCTGATGATACTTGCTAAAGACAACCTATGCTGACGCCGTGTTATATTCTAATGTTTGTACTTCTTGCTTTGATGAAATCTTATCAAAGTTGCCATATCGTGACTAGGCTAATGTGTTTCTTGGTTTTGAGACTGATAAACTTACTAGTAGAATTGTAACCAATAGGGAATAAATGTCACAAAATTCATACTAAACTGGTGTGGTTATTCATGACTGAAAGGTCATGGTGGTCTGAGTCTTATTAAATGTCATTGATTAAGGTGAATTGTATTGTTGTAATAAATATAGATTACATTATTGACGTACTGATTGACATGTTTATTAGTTACCTTGTCCTAAGGTGTCTTCAAACAGGGTCAAAAGATTCATTGGCCTAAAACGAGTCCCAAAGTGAGTAAATTAGTCATAAAGGGACGCGTTAACATGTGTTTGAAAATGCCACTTTTAGAAAGTGGGCATTATCTTGCTTAAACGATTTTTGTGACTCTGCCTGTTTGTGGATTCCCTCTCTGGGTCACTTTGACAGTTGGGCTGGTTGCACCTCTCACTAGACAGTGACACAAAGGGAGCTGGGGTGTAGTCTGCATTTCCTGATGAGCCATCTGTACTAGGAGGGAGGGGAGGAGTGGTCACTCAAACTTGAAAGGGCTGTGCCTGCCATCACACAATGCAGTCTCCAACCACCTGGTGAGTGTCTGGGGCCTGGCTTGGGCAAGGCAGGATTTCACATTCAAGAGAGACTTTGCTTTGAAGGAGGCCTACTTCAAAGGAGAAAATTGGTATAAGAAGGGCACCCAAAACCACAGACTTTAGAAAATTTCTGGAAACCAAGATGAATCTCTGCCTGGAGAAGAGCTGAAGAGCTGAGGAAGAAGAGCTGCCCTGCCTGTGACTGTGCTTTGTGGAGCTATCCTGCATTTGTTGCTTCTGCCGGAGTAAGAGGGCAAAGACTGGACTTTGTGTGCCTTCCATCTTGTTAAGCTCTCCAAGGGCTTGATTTAGATCTTGCCTCTATTGTTTGAAGTCTCAGAGACAGCAAAGACTTCTCTCTGTCAGCACCTGAAGTCTCGGGAGAGACTCCTACTCTGACCTGTGGTGTCCATCCAGTTCCTGGGACCCTGAAAGGAGAAGCTGGCAGCCTAAGAGGAAGAATTCCACACACAGAACGCCAGGCGGGGAAAAGATCGACACAACTCCGATCTGCGGCTGAAAAATCGATGCGCCGCCAGCTTCACGGCTGAAAATCAACACTCGCCTGCAATGCAACCGGAAGATCGACACACGGAGCAGGAGAAATGACGCACAGCATTGCTGACGGAGGCTTGCGAGATCGCAATCTGTGCTGCGTGGTTTTCGGATCGTTGTGCGGCTGGATTTCCAATGCAAGTACCGCTGGGCATGTAAAAGCAACGCAAGGCTTGCCCGGACCCAAGAGTGCTGACCGGATCCACGCATCGCTCTCCTGCTGTGAGAAGAAAGGACGCACCCGACCCGACGAAAGGAGAAACAACACCAGGTCTCGTGAGTGAGTGAAATCAACGTATTGCAAGCCCTTTTTGATGCACACTCGCCCGTGCTGGGTTATTTTTGCCACACCTAAGGTACATTTTCATGCTAACAGAGTTAGCTTGTGTTTAAAACTACATGAAGACTCTTTTTTGCTTTTTAATTGATAACTTGACTAGTGTATTGTGGGTTTTTGTCATTGTGGTCTTGTTTTGTTTAGATAAATATTCTCTATTTTTCTAAACCTGTGCTGTGTCATTTTGTAGTGTTTTCATTAAGTTACTGAGTGTGTTGGTACAAATACTTTACACCTAGCACTCTGAAGTTAAGCCTTCCTGCTCGTGCCAATCTACCAAGGGGGTAAGCAGGGGTTAGTTGAGGGTGATTCTCTTTTACCCTGACTAGAGTGAGGGTCCTTGCTTGGCAGGGGGTAACCTGACTGCCAACCAAAGACCCAATTTCTAAAACCCAGTAAAGGGAAAGCCACAAAAAGTAACCATTAAAAAGGCCTTAAATGTGCTTTTTGAGAAATCTTATTTTTGAATGCATGATTTGGGCCCTAGGACAGCCAGCAACCAAGCGACCTATCAGCTCCCAACAATGGTGAAATAGTGACACAAGGGCAGTGCAGGGTTGGGTGGCTTGTGTGACTCTCTCTTCCTTTCCTTGCACAGAATGTCCTGTAGAGGTCAATGTGGTAGTTGTTCACTATGGAAATTAGAAGACATTTGAGGTCCTGTCATATTTTCCTACCAGAATGCCCTAAGTAATCCTAAATAGCCTTTCCTTTCATTTTTCATCAGGAGGGGGTCTGTGGCTGCAGTATTTAGCCCATGTTCAGTCTGCACTTAAGTAGCCTCATCAACCCTAAGCATTATTGAAAATTAAGGACCCAAACTAATTTTGTTATGGCTTCCATGGATAACCAGTTTTTGTCAACTCGGAATGTACAGCAAACATGAATGCGCCAAATAAAGTATCTTTTCTTAGTCTCCACTGGAAAATAGCTGCAATATTCAGGTCCACAGTCAGACGGTTCCAAATCCAGGCACTTTTGAAACTAGAGATAGAGGTGAATTCACTTTGGAGTGACTTGCATAGTACATTGCAGATTTCCCTACCAGAATGCCCTGCTAATGTCAAAGCTATATCTAAAAAATATCCCTTTGAACTACACCTGAAAAAAGTTCTGTTTACACGTATTGGCTGCTATATTTCGGCCTGAAATCTGCCCAAACACAGGGAAAACTGTTGACTGGAGACCCGTGGTTATCCAGGATGATGTAGCCTTCTTGGTCATTCTACCACTTCTGCTATTCAGAATATCCTGCAAGCTGAACGTTATTTACAAATTCCGAATTTCTTCACATTTCAGTGAGAGAATATACTGGAATATACGGAAACGACAAAACATGCCGGCCATCACAAACCTTTCTAAATAACCTAGGAAGGGGAAGGACACAAAAAGTAAGCATTGAAAGGCCTTAAATGTGCTTTTTGAGAAATCTTCTTTTTTGATGCAGCATTTGGGCCCTAGGACAGCCAACACCCGAGCGACCTATCAACTCCAGACAATGGTGAAATCGTGACACTAGTGCAAGTGCAGGGTCGGGTGGCTTGTGTGAATCCCTCTTCGTTTCCTTGTCCTGAATGTCCTGTAAAAGTCAATGTTTGGTTAAGAATTCTGAATTTCCTCATGTTTCTGTTAGGGGAAGAGCATTCCAAAGTGCTAAAAGGATAACCTTTTGTTAAAGTTTTCATCGAAAATATTAAAGAATTTAAACAACGTTGTTTTGTTTCCTAGGATCAGCAAGTAGCCGACATTATTATGATAGTAAGTCACTTTATTCCCACATTTCACATTGATTTGTTCTTGATTCTGAAGATATATTTGTTTACTTTTCATTCATGCATTTATTTACAGTTTTTAAGTGCAGTTAGCTTAAAGCGGTCTTCATGAGGATTTCTTTAAATGACCTGAGTATTTCCAGTACTGGCGTTTTTTTCAGAATACTCTTTTACAATCATGGTAAAAAAAAAAAAATACATTTGTAGACAGCATGTTGTCTGGTTTTTTCACCCAGATCAGGTTTTGTGTGATTGGGAACAGATGTTGAAAAGGGCCGTGCCACGATTTGTGTGTCTAGAACTCACGTACATTGAAACTTTTTTCCATCACAGTTTCTTCCAAATAGAACGAGGAGGAAATTAGGAGCACAAAATCCCAGGACTAAGTATCAATTACGGAGTAACAATGATGTGTAGTAATTGTAAAATGGTGCTCATAGAGTTTGCATCTGATTTGTCAGGAAGTAGATCACTCAAAAAGCTGCTGTGTATTTAAATAAGAAAGAAGTGACATACTGAACACTTTGGTCTTGGATGGTAGACTTCTGTACCCAAGACGTATAGACATCTGTTTATGTGGAAAAAAGTCATAAAACTGCATATGCGGGTTCCGAGATGTAATGATTGAAAGTTCAGATCTATTGGAAATCTTCAATAGGTTTCCAGGTAGACATCGGCACCTGTGACAGTCGCAGGTTTTCAGGTTTACTCTTGGAAATCTTTTGCGATTTCCATGTTAACATTTCTTTTCCAATGGGAAAACCTTTCTTCAGAAGGAAAAGCCATTTTCTCTTATATCACCACCTTCTTGGACTAGGAGATGTGTGTTACCTACCAAGACAGTACCTTTTGTGGGCAATAACTATCCCACAGTCCTGCTCGAAGATTTTCCTAGGCGAAAACATTTTTATGAATAAGTCATTTTAAGAGTGCTTAATCAACTTTGGATAATACCAAAAGTTGTTTCTGCCTATAAGTCACATGCCCAGATAGTTGTGAGAATTGGCCCCAAGGGATCCCACACTGAGATGTAGGTCTAATGCCTCTTCAGTTTTCCTCCCTATATAGGGCAATAGTGCTCTTTAAATACTATTGGTGTCATAATTGTAAACAGTTGGCTGTGCACATATAAACATCCATATGCCATCATGCATTCTCGAGAGGTTATTCATTTAATGTTATTTTTTACTGGCTTGTATGTGCAAACCTGTTCCAAGTAAGCCGTCTGTACATAAGAGTACAATTGTAATCGAAACATAGGATGTCAAAATGCACATAAACAATTGAAATATGGGACTTGTCAATGCAAAGCATGATATCACAGATAAAATAAGCCAACAGAGAAATGTGCAGGTGGAAAGGCTCTGGAGATTTATGAAAAGTTGTTCAGGAGTAGGAGAGTCTTTAAAGATAGGCATAAGAGGATCTGACGTAGCAAAGAGGGAAGGAAGCACAGATTGTATGGGCACAGCATGCAAAGGACAGGGAGTTGAATCTTTGATTCCTAAAGTTGTGCTTATAGTAGTTTGCCTGCTTCAAATCCGGGCGATTTAGGGAAACAGTCTGAGAAACCTGCACATCCTATATATCCATCACTGGCCTGTGTATGGGTTCAAACTTGCGTTTATGTTTAAGCACTAACATTTAGCAAACAGTATAATGGCAGGATAAAGAATTGTGTGTATTTAGCACATATTAAGTATTATATGATACATTTTCTACCTAGTAATCAGTTACCGACCGAGCAACCTATCTGCTGTATCCTTTATCAGAGTTTCTCCGGCATTTATACAATAGTTTACCCTTCTGAGGGTATTCCTAAGGCGTTCACACATTGTGCTTAAAACTGAGGCACTTATACTTGAGTCTAGGAAGTCCTGGTCTAGGTTATCCTGTTGATAAGATACATTTGTAAGAACAGGAACAGTATCCATCTTCTCTGTTATGTTCACCATAAAGTTCCTGCAAAGGGAATAGTTAAGAGAAAAGTTCTGGAATTTTAAATAGAAAGCTATAGGAAATTAGGTTACTGGTTGGGATTGGTGAAACCTTACTCAAGTAACAGCCACAAACCTGTGTCCAGAGGTCAACAGCTGTTCTTGTTGGAGGTTGGTAGCTCTTTGGCCTTCAATTTCATACACATACATGCTTACACATACACACACTCACACTTTCGCACTCGGTCACACGCAAACATCATCCTCACACACACACACACAACATGCATTTAGAAGCATTTTTTACTTACCTCAGCTGCCCGAAGGGTCACAGTCCAGCTAATTGTATTTTTATTACACTAATTGATAGTAATTAAACATTATTTACTATTAGTATAATAATCAAAGTGCTCGGTCCATCTGATCCACAAATAATTGTAGACTGGTGAAATTTTTTAACCCTCCATGCTTAATATCTAACAGGTTGCATATGACTCTTCCTCAACCCTTTATGGAACATTAAGGTGTGATAGTGAAAGCAAGGTCTGTAGGAAGCACCGCTTAGGTATGACTCTGCTGCTATGATTTAACACAACTGTGGTAGTAAAGTTAAAGACTCTGGGGGTCATTCTGACCCTGGCGGTCATGGACCGCCAGGGCCAACGACCGCGGAAGCACCGCCAGCAGGCTGGCGGTGCTTCAGGGGCTATTCTGACCGCGGCGGTAAAGCCGCGGTCAGAAAAGGGAAACCGGCAGTTTCCAGCTGGTTTTCCCCTGCCCCAGGGAATCCTCCACGGCGCCGCTGCAAGCAGCGCCGCCATGGGGATTCCGACCCCCTCTCCGCCACCCTGTTCCTGGCGGTTTTTACCGCCAGGAACAGGATGGCGGGAACGGGTGTCGTGGGGCCCCTGGGGGCCCCTGCAGTGCCCATGCCACTGGCATGGGCACTGCAGGGGCCCCCTAACAGGGCCCCATTAGGATTTTCAGTGTCTGCACAGCAGACACTGAAAATCGCGACGGGTGCCACTGCACCCGTCGCACCATCCCAACTCCGCCGGCTCCATTCAGAGCCGGCTTCATTGTTGAGGTGGGTTTCCCGCTGGGCCGGCGGGCGGCCTTCTGGCGGTCGCCCGCCGGCCCAGCGGGAAAGCCAGAATGACCGCCGCGGTCTTTTGACCGCGGTGCGGTCATTCGGCGGTGACCGCGTGGCGGGCAACGGTCAGAATGACCGCCTCAGTGTGCTGAAGACGGCTGGTCAGGATTGCTCTTCTAATAACTTTGATATCATTAAATTCCAAAGAATTTAATATTCTATGTTGGTGTGGCTTGCATGGATTCCAGTTTTTTTCTCTACTCAGAATGCACTGCAAACAAACTGATGTCCATTCAGCTGTATTACAAGTTCCATTATACCCTATGGAACTTGAAATACAGCGGACGGGGTATCTGTCACATTTGTGACAGAGTATCTCATCCGCCAAGGTTGCAATCAGGTCTTTAGTCTACACTGGAAATAGCTGCAATATTCAGGTCCATAGTCAGATGTTTCCAACTCCAGGCACTTCTGGAAACTAGAGATAGAGCTGAATTTACATTGGTGTGACTTGCATAGATCATTGCAGATTTCCCTACCCAGAATGCCCTGCTAACGTCAAAACTATACCTAAAAAATCTCTCTCTGAACTACACCTGAAAAAAAGTCCGTTTACATATATTTGGGACTGAGCTCTACCAGAACATAGTGAAACCTTGTTGGAAAGTGGATTATTGGTAAGGGCAGGTAAGTACCTACACTTAGCAATAGACCACTAACTCCCAGTAGGTTCAGTTAGGTCTCAATAAATTAACCCCAGCTCAACACTTGGTAGCGTGGCAACGAGCAACAAGGCTTAACTTAGGAGACAAAGGCCCTCATTACGAGGCTGGCGGTCTTCAGACCGCCAGACTCGCAGTCGCGGTGAGACCGCCGCGGAAGCGCTACCGCCACAGTTGACTGTGTCACTGTTCCCAATCTGCCAGGGCAGAGCTGCAGCAGCGCTGCCCTGGGGATTACGACCCCTCTCTCTGCCGGCGTTTACATGGCTGTTTCACCGGCGTGTAAAGGCTGGCAGAGATCTGGTGCCGGGGGACCAATTGGGGCCCCCACACTGCCCATGCACTTGGACCCCTGGCCAGCCCCTTTGTGCAAATCAATGTCTGCTTTGCAATGTCTGCTATCCCTCTTCAGATACAAGTCGCATTAGACCTCCGTAAAGGATTCTACGTTCGGACTTAGTCAATTTTTCTGGAAGGAAATCTTCATGTGGGAATTCCTGGTCATCTTTTTATGGTTGGACTTTGTCACCTTGTCACTTTTTTTTAGCTTTTTCTCTCTGACGTCGGTCAACCCTCCTCAGCAAGCCGATTTCGTCGTCGTCGGATTGCCTTTCAGGAGCCCTCAGTGAAATCCTGGAAGTCTGGGGCTCCAGAGCTTTTCAGCAGGATGAACCTGCAAGTCAGGCCGGATCGCAATCGACTTAAGCCAGCTTGACTCACCATGGCGGGTTTGTCCCTTTATGGAGCTTCTTTCCAAAAGTTCTCCAAAGATCTCCAAACTTCTAGATTTTCTTCCAGAAGGTCTTTGAAGGTCCTTTAAGAATCCACAGCTCACCCCAAAGTTCCAGAAGCTCTGTGTTGCTTCTCGAGGGTTAGAACCCAACTTCCAGGATGCACGTGGCTCAAACTCCAAAATGTCCACTGGACAGTGGTCAGCTGGTCAGTTTCTACAGGGTTTGATGCGGGGGACACTTGTTAGCTATTTTACACCTGTAGCAAGCAGGTAGCCCCTTCTTGAACCAGTTGAAGACAGGCAAAGTCCAAGTTGTGGCGAAGCCCAAGTGTGCAGCTGGTGCAATACTCCAGAGTGCAGTGTCCAGGTGCAGGTCAGGGGTCTAGCAGGGCAGTCCTTCTTCTTCTGATGTGGTTCTTGTAGGGATCTGAGATGTGGGTGCAGCTCTGCCATATTTCACCTTGCTCCCTGGGTGGAAAGCAGAGTAGGGCAACTGTCCAATCATGGACAGGGCACTTCCCGCTCGGATGACCACTTCCTGGGAAGAGTGGCAAAAATCAATCCCAGGGGTAACATTCCTTAAAAATCAAAATGTTCTGAAACTGAATTTTGGAGGTTAGGTCTGGCTGAGCCCACCCACTGGTGTGGCTAAAAATATTTAACACACCCCTCTCCTGCCCTCTCCTAATCTAATCAAGATGGCACATGGTTGTCTGGGTTTGCACGAAATGGGGGAGGCCCTCCTTTGAAGTCCAGTTTGGCTGCCCTCCCCCTAATCCAGTTTACTCCATCTGCAGAGACCAATCTCCTTTCCCAGGCATATTCTTTGTCTTCAGCCCAGGCCACATCATACCTCATCAAGTCAGCCTGGGCGGGCTGCCAAAGCTGGCCAGTAAAAGATGGGCACTACAGAGATTAAGTTGTCAACTTTAAGGTAGAGTTCTAAAACTCTTTCCCTGAACTAGTTATATTAAATCCAACAATGGCAAATTGTGTGATTTATTATAACAATCAGCTTGATACCAAAGTTGAACTATCTGGCTGCTGTTGGGACTGGAGCCTATTCACTACAGTGAGGGAAATACAACCTTAGCTATTTTACCTCACATGGTTTATAAAACAATGTAACAATGTTACACAGCACCCAGCCCTAGTACACTTAGAGCACACCTTAGGGGTGACTTATATGTAAAAATAAGGTAGTATGAGACTTTGGAAGTACTTTTTATTCCAGAGATGAATTTGCATATAACTTTAGTTTAAAAGCAGCCAGCAAGGAAGGCCTTACTTTAAAATGACACTTGACACTAGCCACCTCAGCAGTGCACCTATGGGTGCACTACCTATGCTGGGGTCCCTAAACCTACATGCTCTACCAAATAGGACTTATAGGTAGGTTGATACTACCAATTATAATTAGCCTCATGGCCCTGGGATTGGTAAGCAATACCCAGGGCACGGTCAAGAGTCAGTAATCACCAGTATCTGTGCATAAAGTTTGGGGGTGACCAAGGCAAAAAGGAGGACTTTCCTACAAACCTGTTAACTGGAGACTAGTGGTTATCCAGGATGATGTAGTCTTCTTGGTCATTCTACCACTTTTGCTGTTCAGAATATCCTGCAAGTTAAACATTTGTTAAAAATTCGGAATTTCTTCACATTTCAGTGAGGCACTATATTAGAATATACGGAAATGGCAAAAGCATGCCGCCCAACCCACACCTTTCTAAATAGTCCAGGAAAGGAAAGGACACAAAAGGTAAGCATTGAAAGGCCTTAAATGTGCTTTTTGAAAAATCTTATTTTTGGATACAGCATTTGGGCCCTAGGACAGCCAGCACTCAAGCGACCTATCAACCCCAGACAGTGGTGAAATCGTGACTCTAGTGCAACTGCAGGGTAGGGTGACTTGTGTGAATCCTTCTTCATTTCCTTGTCCAGAATGTCCTGTAAAGGTCAATGTTTGATTAAGAATTCAGAATTTCCTTATGTTTCTGTTAGAGAAAGAGCATTCCAAAGTGCTAAAAGGATTACGTTTTGTGAAAGTTTGCCTCCAAAGTATTAAAAAATGTAAACAATGTTGTTTCATTTGTATCCCTTAGGATCAGGAATTTTCCGAACCTCAGCTGGTAAGTCACTTTATGGCCACATGAGTACTTCACATTGATTTGTTATTGACCCTGAAGGGATATTTGTTTACTTTTCATGTATGCATTTATTTACAGTTTTTAAGTGCAGTTAGCTCAAAGCCTAGAGCGGTCGTTATGAGGATTTCTTTAAACGAGCTGAGTATTTCCATTACTGGCAGGTCTTTTACAATAATGGTTGTGCACATCATTTTGCAGGTTTTTGGCACCCAGATCAAGTTTTGTGTGATTGGGAGCAGATGGTGAAAAGGGCCGTGCCACGATTTGTGTGCCTGGCACCTACCTACATTGCAACTTTTTTCATGTGCAGTTTCTTCCAAATAGAGCCAGGAGGAAATTAGGAGCACACATTCCCAGGACTAAGTGTAAATTACAGAGTAAAAATGATGTGTGGTAATTGTAAAAAGGTGCTCATAGAGTTTGCACCCAATTTGTCATGTAGTACGTCTCTCAAGAACCTGCTGTGTCTTTTAATAAAAGGAAGTGACATTTTTAACATGTAGCTCTTGAAAGGTAGACTTCTGTATCCAAGATTAAAAAATATCTGTTTATTTGGAAAAAAGTCAGACAACTGCATATACGGGTTCCCGAGATGTAATGATTGAAAGCTCAGATTTATTGGAAATCTGCAACAGTTTTCCTGGTATACACCTCCACACCTGTGACAGTCGCGGGTTTAAAGGTGTACTCTTGGACATCTTTTGTGATTTCCATGTTAATATTTCTTTTACAATGGGAAAACCTTTCTTCAGAAGGAAAAGCCATTATCTCTTACAACACCACCTTCTTGGACTAGGAGAATTGTGCTCCTTCCTCCTTAACGTCCTTATGAAAACAGCAAGACAATAAGGTTTGTGGGCCATGGCTATTACCCCCAGGTCCCTCTAGTCCTCATCCCATTCATCACAAAGTGGAGATAACTATCTCCATGACAGAAAAATGAACATGAGGAATGCTGGGATTTGCCTTCCGCACCCCCTCCTCCGCTAGTACATAAGCTGTACTTACCCAGCATTCCTCCTGTTCTTTTTTCTGTCTTCCGACAGTTCGAGGACATGAGGAGGTCGTCCCTGCTGCGCTTGGATGACTGTCCGTTCCTAATGTGCTACCTTACGGCCTGCTGGGCTTGCTGGGGTAGCGCTGCTGTTGGGCCTCGCTGTGGCCACTGGGTGGGCCCTTGTTGCTAGTTGCTGAGGTGGTCTGACGTTTTTCTGTCTCCCGGCCAGCCAGGAGCTGTGCAGGGGATGTCAGAAGTCAGGCTTGCCTGATTTCCTCAGTGGACACACTGGTAGTAGGGCATGCTCGGGAGGCGTGCTGCTGGCGTTTGCTGTTCCTTTGATGCTGGGCCCCTGGGGTGAGTACCGGCTTGTGGCCTGTGTGTTCTTTCTCCCCCTTGTTGGTTTGTGCTCCCTGACATGATCTGCACATAGAACAGTATTGCAGGGCCTAGCCCTCTCCTTCTTGCGGTGCCCGTGTGTCCCTGTTTGGCAGGGTTTCCCGTGGTGCTGGCTTCCCCCTGTAGGGTATGGGGTTGGTCTATGCCAGTGGCCGTAACCCTCGTTCCACAGGGGCGCCCAACCTGGGTGGTGGCACCAGCCTCATTTCCTGTGTCTTCTCCATGTGGTGGCCTGGGTTAGGGTGGTTACGGACACGGGCCCTCACGCTTTTCATTTACTTGTGGGTCTGTTATGGTGCCCTGCCTGTCTTTTCCTCTTGCTGGTGGTGCCAGGTTATCACTTTCCTAGACTTTTTGGTTCGGCTCGGCTAGGCCCCGCATGGCTTGGTGAAGGTTCTGTTCCCCGTTTGTTGTTGCCGCCCCCTCTGGTTCCGGGCAGCCCATGGTCTCTTGCTCTTCGCCCTGTGTGGCTCTGGCATTTTCTTTCCTCTCCAGTTTTGTTGTTAGTGGTTGGTTGCAGTCTTTTTCACGCTGCTGCTCTGGCCCTGGTCTGTCCTATGGCTTGGCTCGGCCGTCTCGTGGAGTTGGTTGGTTGGTGGTGCTGGTGCAACCTCCCTGTCCTCCCCAGCAGGCCCCAGGCCGGGGCTTCCCTTTCGCAGCCCCGCCCCGCCCACGTGCGACGGTCAGTCTGTGATGGACACCGGGCTTCCCCATCCCACAGGTGCATCTGTGTGAGGGTTCCCTGCTGTTCAGGTCTGTTTTGGTGGTTCTCGTGGCATACTGGTCGTGCCGCTCTTTCTCGCCCCTTGAGTTGCATTTTCTTTTCCAGGGGGTTTGGATGTCTTTCTCCCTTTTTTTTTGTTTGTGTCCCCTTCTCTTGCCAGGTTGTGCTCCATCCCGGTCTATCTCTCTCAGATTGATCATTCGGTTTTGGTTTGGTCTCTTCATTTTGGTATGGGAGGGGCCTGGGCTCTTCCGGGCATTTTGGTGGATTCTGCCCTCTGTCTCCCGGGTTGCACCTGCTGTGGTGTGCTGTTTCAGGGGGTCCTCTCTGGTTGGTGAGGTGCTGGGTGGACGCCTGTGCCTGCCTTGGGCTAATGCTCTCCCACTGTCTCTTTAGGATTTCCCTGTGGCCTGTTGGCCTTGGTCCCCGTCACTTCTGCATGTCAGTTGGGTTTCTTCCCCGTGGGTCTTACTGGCTCGTCTCCTCTGTCCGCCCTTTTTTTCTGATGAGCTGTGCTCCCATTTGGTTTTTCCTTTCTGGCCAACTCTGTTGTGGCCAGTCCGGTGGTGCTTGCTTTTAGGTCTTCCCTCTGGGAGTGACAACCTCTTTGTCTTTGGTGTTTCTCCTTTCTGTCTGCTTCATGGTGGCGTGTGCTCTTGGTCCGTGTTCTGTTCCCAATGGTGGTGTTCGGTCGCCTGCATGCCTGCCCCTGGTGCAGTGTTCTTCCCTGTCTTGGGGGGGGGGAATACTCTTGAATTGTTCCCCCACCTGACTGTGGCTTTTCAGGTGAGTGGGTTCTGTTGCCTAACTCCACATCTGTGTTGCATCCTGCTGCATGCCCTTCCTCCCTGGGTCATTGATGTCCCTTCCACAGGGTGTTCTTCCCTTCTGTGGTCTCCTGCTGTTGGATGTTGCCCGCTTTGCTTGGCAGTCTGGGGTCTCCTCCATTCTTGCTGATGCCGCTGTTGGCATGGTGTTTTTCACCTGGGGTGCAGTTTTTGTTTGCTGTGTCCTTTTCCAGAGGGGAGTCTTCCACATCTCCGCGGCTGTGGGGCTCTTCCATGTGGGATTCTTGGCCTGGTGTGGGCTTTTGGGTATCCCTGTTTTCACTCTTTACTCTCTGCCATTTGTTTTCTAGGGGGTGGTGGCTCCACGGCTGGTTCTCCTTTTTTCAGATTGTCTCTTGTGGCCTTATTTGGCCACTTGACTCCTTCGTGGCCTGTCTTGTATGGTCCGTTGGCCACCCCTTCTGCTTTTTGGGTGGCATTTGGGGCTCGTTCTGATTGGTACCTTTTTTTGCGGACCTGCTTTTTGTTGGGGTCGTTTTTTTTGGCATGGTGTCTTTCTCAGTGTTGGGGCCTCCTTTTTTGGGTCCTGTTGCTGCAGCTGTTGGCACTGCCCGCTTCACCCTTGTGGGTTCTTCTGTCTCTCATAAGGTCCTCCCTCTGGGCTTGTCGTCTTGCCATTAATGGTAGCTCCGGCACCCTGCATGGTCTTCATGTGCCTGTTTGGCCTTTTTTGTTGCTGCGGTTCCCTGGCTTACGGTCCCTCCTGTGCTTCCCAATGCAGTGGCCTGTTCCTTTGATTGGGGGGGACTTCTTTGGGCTTTCTCCTTTCCAGTCCGTTGCTCCTTTCTGCTGGACCATCTCTTAGTTGCCGCCTAGGGGTGTTAGTCATGTTGTCTGGCGGGTTTGGTCCCTCTGTGGTGGTTTCCCTATAGCCTTCAGGGGGTGCTCGTTTCCTGGTTCTCTCTCGGAGGGGGGTAGTTGTCCCTTTCTCTCTTGGCATCCCCGTGGCCTAGTGTAGTCTGTGGGATGCCCTCTGCCGGGAGTTTTCTTCTCCGCCCACTGTCATTTGTTAAGTTAGCAGTGCTCTGGCTGGGGCTCGGCTGCTGTGATGTTTCCTTCCTCGCTTTCTTGCTTCCTTTCTCCTGGGTCTGCTTCCTATCTTGGTGCCTGCTGTCTACAAGTGGAGAGTATGGAGTAGGGGTCCAATTAGCCCCCAGGCCCTGGTGTTTGTTGTTCTTCCCTCCAGGGCTGTTGTTGCCGCGTGTCTGCCTCCCTTCCGGTACGGGCCTTGGGTGGTTCTTGGTTGTCCTTTTTTCCTCTGGTGTTTGGGTTCTCATTCCCAAGGGATTTTGTGTTGGTAGTCCTTTGTTGTTTCCCATTCCTGTCCATTGCCTTCTGCTCTGCTTCTGCTTAGGCTTTTGGATGGTTCTTGGATTGGCTGGGTCTCCTGCGCTGGGGCTTCCCAGGTTTCGTGCAGTCGCTGTGTGATGATCTGTCACTGGCTGTTTGTCTCCCTTCTCTTTGCCCCTGGCCTGTTTTTGAGGTTCCTGGTCGGTGCGTGTGAGTTTTTTTCTGTTGGTTTGCTCTCTGTGCAGTGTCCCTTCATTTGGGTGGATGGCTTTTGGGTGGTGTTGGCGTTGTTCCCTTTGCTTGCACTAGGGGCTGAGAGTTTCCTCTGGTGCCCTTGTCTGTGGGCCTCTGGGTTCTGTTCTTTTGTGTCTCAGGAGTGGGCTGCTGTTTGGTTTTTCTCCTTGTCAGTGGTCTTTTTTGTTGGTCCTCTCCTAGGTGGGGCCTGTGTGTTTGTAGGGCAAGGGTGCCCTTGTCTTTTTACAGGACTTGGGTGCTTTTGGGTTCCGCCTCTTCCTTTTTCCCTTGCCTCCCCGTTTCTGTTGCTTGCACTGCACCTTCTTTCCCAGCCTTGGGTCTCTGGGCACGGTTGTCTCTGGGTTGGCATCGCCCTTCTTGGCTTTGCCTGGGCTTTGAGGTTGGGGTTGGCTTCTACCCACAGGTTTTTCGGTTCTCTGCGTTCCTCGTTGCAAAATGTCTCTCTGCTGTTTCTCCTTCTGGCCTTTTTTTGTGCGACTGGTGGTCCTCACTCGGCAAGTGTCTTGGGCCGGTCTCTGCAGTTGGTTGCGGTCGTTCGGGCTGTGGTTTGGTGTGCTCCTGTTCTTGTGCTGTGCCACGCTGCTGGCTGGGCTTCCTCTCCTACCTTGGCCGGGAGTTGTCACTTTCTCCCTGGTTTGCGATCTGCCGCTGCCTTGCCCTGGGATTCCTGAACGGACTTTGTTTTTATTTTTCTCTCACACTCCTTGTTTTGGGTTCCTATGTTGATATTCTAGGATCCCTTCTTGTGGTTTTTCTGTTGTTTCTGTCCGGTTCTCAGAAGGCTAGTTTTGCCTGCTTTGGTATTCTCCACATAGTGATAAATGCGATGAGGACTAGAGGGACCTGGGGGTAATGTTCTATTATTTACCGGTGTAGAAAAGTAGCCTCTTTCTACCATGGTTACCCCCACTTTTGGCCTGTTTGTGAGTGTGTGTCAGTGTGTTTTTACTGTATCACTGGGATATTGCTAGCCAAGACCCCAGTGCTCATAAATAAAAACCTATGTGTCAGTGTGTTTTACCTGTCTCACTGGAATCCTGCTAGCCAGGACCCCAGTGCTCATAGTTTGTGTCCTAATTTGTATGCTGGTGTAGTGCCTAACTGTGTCACTGAGGATCTGCTAACCAGAACCTCAGTGGTTATGCTCTCTCTGCCTTTAAATTTGTCACTATAGGCTAGTGACTACATTTACCAATTCTGATTGGCATACTGGACCCCCCTTATAAGTCCCTAGCATATGGTACCTAGGTTCCCAGGGCATTGGGGTTCCAGTATTTCTTTTGCCACCCATAGGGAGCTCAGACAAACCCTTACACAGGACTGCCACTGCAGCCTATGTGAAATAACGCACACGTTATTTCACAGCCATTTTTACTGCACTTAAGTAACTTATGTCACCTATATGTCTAACCTTCACTTGCTGAAGGTTAGGTGCAAAGTTACTAAGTGTGCCAGCACCCTTGCACTAGCAAAGGTGCCCCCACATAGTTCAGAGCCCGGGCTTTGTGAATGCGGGGATGCCATTACACGTGAGCACTACATATAGCTCAATACCTATATGTAGCTTCACAATGGTAACTCTGAATATGGCCAAGTAACATGTCTAAGATCATGGAATTGTCCCCCCATTCCAAACCTGGTATCAGGGAGCCAATTCCATGCATCCTGGGTGCTCCACCATGGACCCCCAGTACTGCCTAACCAGCTCTCTGAAGCTTGCACTGCAGCTACAGCTGCTGCCACCTCACAGACAGGGTTCTGCCCTCCTGGGGTCTGGGCAGCCCAGTCCCAGGAAGGCAGAACAAAGCATTTCCTCTGAGAGCAGGGTTTTACACCCTCTCCCTTTGGAAATAGGTGTTACAGGCTGGGAAGGGGTAGCCTCCCCCAGCCTCTGAGAATGCTTTGAGGGGCACAGATGGTGCCCTCCTTGCATAAACCAGTCTACACCAGTTCAGGGACCCCTTCTCCCCTGCTCTGGCAGGAAACTGGACAAAGGAAAGGAGAGTGACCACTCCCCTGAACATCACCACCCCAGGGGTGGTGCCCAGAGCTCCTTCAGTGTGTCCCAGATTTCAGCCATCTTGCTTTGCAAGGCGTGGGGGCACTCTGGAGGGCTCTGAGTGGCCAGTGCCAGCAGGTAACGTCAGAGACCCCTCCTGATAGGGCCATACCTGATAAGGTAGCCAATCCCCTTCTCAGGGCTATTTAGGGTCTCTCCTGTGGGTTCTCTTCAGATCCTGCTTGCAAGTTTCCTTCAGGAATCCTCTGCAACAACTTCAGCATCCTCTGACCTCGGATCAACTGCAGCCTGCTCCAAGAAATGCTGTAACTGCAACAAAGTGTCTACAAGAGACACTTTTCTTCAGCAACCTCAGCTCCAAGTCAGCAACTGCAACAGTTTCCATGGTGCGCATGCTCTGCGGACTCCCTGTCTTCATCATGCACCAGAAGGACCAAAGAAATCTCCCATGGAGTGATGGAGTCACTCACTGCTCCAAGTAGGCACCTCTGAAGGCGACGACTGGTACCCTGGGACTCCTCTCATGGCAACTAGCATGCCCCTAAGGACACAGAGGGTGGACATGATTGACAAAGACTGTCCTGAGGTCCTGCTGACGCATTTTGGAGGAGGTAAGACCTTGCCTTCCCTGAGAACAATGATACCACTGTCATTTGTGTCTTCTTCACCTCCTGAGGCCTCTGTGCACTCTTTTCAACATTCCTTTGTGCACAGCCTGTCTCAGATCCCCAGCATTCCACCCTGCGATGCTCAACCCTCTGAGTTGTTCTCCGGCGGCATGGGGCCTTCTTTTGTTGAGGTGCCTCAACTGCATTTTGCACCTCCTTTGAACCCAGATCCTGTGGCTTATGGGGGTGCTGACTGGCATCCTGAGAGACCCTACTTCCTCCTCACACAGAGTTGATGCCCCCAGGTCCCTCCTGGGTCCATCCAGTGCCATTTTAATGAAAAATGCACTTTTGCCGTAGCCAAGGCCTGTTGGTGCCTTCCAACACAAAATCTCATCTACAGCAATCTTCACATCGTGGGACATTGTTTAATTCATGCAAGAACCCGCTGGCATTTTCCTAGGGTGCATTTCTGCAGTCTTCAACTAACCAGGGACTCTTCTTTTGCACCCTCTTCTGGGTTGGCAGGGGCTCCTGTCCTTCCTGGAACTTCTTTTGACTTATGGACATGGTCCCCTTCCTGTGCAGGTCTTCAGGTCCATTAATCCAGCAGTTGTTCTTTGCAGACTTGGTTGGCTGCTGCAAAATCCCCAAAACGATGTGTAGTGTGTCCTAAGGAAACTTGCAGTACTTTACTCCTGCTTTTCTGGGCTCTGGGGTGGGGTAATTTACTTACCTTTACTGTATTCTTACTCTCCTAGCAATTCTGCACACACTACACTTGTCTAGGGGGGTTTTGTGATTCACATTCCACTTTCTTTAGTATATGGTTTGTGTTGCCCCTAGATATATTTTCTCCAATTACATTCTGTAGGATTTCCTACTGTTTGCATTGTTCTATGACTATTTACTTGTCTAATTTTGTGTCTAGTGTATGTATTGTGTATAATACTTACCTCCAGAAGGAGTATTGTCTCTAAGATATTTTTGGTACTGGGTCACCCAAATAAATACCTTTATTTTTTAGTAACACTGAGTATTGTCTTTACTTGTGTATAAGTACTGTGTAACTGTAAGTGGTATTGCATGAGCTTCCCGTGTCTCCTAGTTCAGCCTAAGCTGCTCTGCTATAGCTACCTCTATCAGCCTAAGCTGCTAGAACACTACTACATTCACTAACAAAAGTTAACTGGACCTGGTATAAGCTGTAAGTACCCAAGGTACCCATTACAAACCAGGCCAGCCTCCTACAACCGGTAATCTTCATTACTCCTGGTCCTGTTGTCCTCGTCTCATTCATCACCCCCCCCCTCCCGTCCATCCAGCCTTCTGTTGGGGGCTTGGTAGTGCAGGCGGAATGCTGGGTGAGTACAGCTTAAGTACTACCGGAGGGGGGTGGTGGGTGGGAAAGGCATGTCCCAGCATTCCTCATGTTCTTTTTTCTGTCCTGGAGATAGTTATCTCCACATAGTGATGAATTGGACGAGGAGAACAGGACCAGGAGTAATGAAGATTACTGGGAAGTAATAGAACATTCCACAGTCCTGCTTGAATATTTTCTCAGGCGAAACAAACAGATTTTTATGAACAAATCATTTTAAGAATGCTAAATCGACTCTGGATAATACCAAAAATTGTTTCTGCCTATAAGTCACATGCTCAGATAGTTGTGGGTATTGGCCCCATAGGATCCCATACTAAGATGTACGTCCAGTGCCTCTTGAGGTTTCCTCTCTATAGAGGACAATAGTGCTCTTTAAATACTATTGGTGTCATTATTGTAAATATTGGGATTTGCATATATAACCATCCATATGCCTTCATGCATTCTCAAAGGGTTTTTAATTTAATGTTATTTTTACATGTTTGTTTGTGCAAACCAGGTCCAAGTAAGGCGTCTGTACATGAGCGTATAATTGTAAGTGAAACATAGAATGCCAAAATACACATAAATAATGGAAATATGGGTCTTGTCATGGCAAAGCATGATATCACAGTCATAAGATATAAGTCCAATCAGAAATGTAGGAGTTGTACAGGAGGAAAGGCTCGGGAGATTTATGAAAAGTTGTTCATGAGTAGGAGAGTATTTAAAGATGAGGCATAAGGGGATCTGAAGTAGCACAGAGAGAAAGGAGCTCACATTGTATGGACACATCATGCGAAGGACTGGGAGTTAAATCTTTGATTGCTAAAGTTGTGCTTATAGTAGTTTGCCTGCTTCAAATCCGGGCGATTTAAGGAGACTGTCTTGGAAACCTACACATCCTATATATCCATCACTGGCTTGTGTGTGAGTTCAAACCTCCGTCTATGTTTAAGCACCTACATTTAGCAAAGAATATAATGGCAGGATAAAGAGTTGTGTGTATTTAGCATACATTAAAACATTATGGGGGTCATTCTGACCCTGGCGGTCATGGACCGCCAGGGCCAACGACCGCGGAAGCACCGCCAGCAGGCTGGTGGTGCTTCAGGGGCTATTCTGACCGCAGCGGTAAAGCCGCAGTCAGAAAAGGGAAACCGGCGGTTTCCCGCCGGTTTTCCCCTGCCCCTGTGAATCCTCCACGGCGGCGCTGCAAGCAGCGCCGCCATGGGGATTCCGACCCCCTTCCCGCCACCCTGTTCCTGGCGGTTTTTACCGCCAGGAACAGGATGATGGGAACGGGTGTCGTGGGGCCCCTGGGGGCCCCTGCAGTGCCCATGCCACTGGCATGGGCACTGCAGGGGCCCCCTAACAGGGCCCCATTAGGATTTTCAGTGTCTGCAAAGCAGACTTTGCAGACACTGAAAATCGCGACGGGTGCCACTGCACCCGTCGTACAATAGCAACTCCACCGGCTCCATTCGGAGCCGGCTTCATCGTTGCTGGGGCTTTCCCGCTGGGCGGGCGGGCAGCCTTTTGGCGGTTGCCCGCCCGCCCAGCGGGAACGTCAGAATGACCGCTGCGGTCATTTGACCGTGGTGCGGTCTTCTGTCGGTTTCCGCCGCCCGCCGGGGTCGGAATGACCCCCTATATGATACATTTTCTACCTCATAATCAGGTACAGACTGAGCAGCCTATCGGCTGTTTCCTTCATCAGAGATTCTCAGCCATTTATACAATTGTTTACCCTTATAAGGGTATTCATATGGCGTTCACACATTGTCCTTAAACCTGAAGCACTTATACTTGAGTCTAGGAAGTCCTGGTCTAATTATCCTGATGATAAGTGTTGGAAAATGGGTTATTGATAGGGCAGGTAGGTACCTACACCTAGCAACAAGCCACAAACCTCCACAAAAGTACAGTTAGGTCTCAGTAAATTAATCCCAGCTCTACCCTTGGTAGCTTAGCATCGAGCGTCAAGGCTTAACTTAGGAGACAAAGTGTAAAGCATTCAAATATCACAAAACAGTAATTAAATAAAACACAGGAAACAGTTTAAAAATCCAAAACCAATTTATAAAAATAGCTTATATTTTTATCTTTAAAATGACACAAAAACGATTAAAATCGGTTCAGGGGAACCGGAGATATGAATTTTTAAAGTATTATTATTTTCTAGCGCTCAGAAACGAAAAGCGCCAATCGGGTCATCTGGTTGCACCAGGACCGGGGCAAAGTCAAACTTTCAGGCCGACCGCGATGGAGCCCTGCTCGGCTACAAGTCGCGGGAGGCCTCGGTCAAAAAGTTACCTTCTGACTTAGTCTCTTTTTCGATGTTTTTCTTCCCCGGGACGAACCTGCCAGTTGGATCCGACCTCCTGGAGCCCTTGTCCGGATACGCGAAGTCGGTTTCCTCGGTGGTGATTTTTACCTTCGGACTTAGTCGTTTTTTCGAGACGAAAATCCTTCGACCGGGGTAAACCTGGATCTTGATCCGACGTCCGTGGAGCCCTTCTCGGATACGATGGCTGGAAGGTCCCGGTCAACTTTTTACGTTCGTACTTAGTCTTTTTTTCGGATGTTTTTCTTGACCGGGACGAACCACGAAGTCAGGCCGGGTCGCGGTTGAGGCAAGCCGGCTAGAATTTCCGCGTCGAGTCGGTCACTTTATGGAGCTTTTTTCTAAAATTTCTCCAATCTTTTCCAAACTTCTGGGGCTTCACCCAGATGTTCTTTTAAGGTTCTTTTGGGGTCCACAGCTCACCCCAAGGGTCCAGAAGTTCTGTGATGGTCCTTGGGAAGTGCGGACTTCAACTCCCAGAGTGCACCTGGCGCAGACTCCTTTTTGGCCACTGGACAGTGGTCAGCTGGTCACTTTTTCAGGAGTTGGTGCAGGGGACTCTGGTTAGCAATTTTTCACCTGTAGCAAACAGGGAGTCCCTCCTTGAACCAGTGGAAGCCAGGCAAAGTCCTTCTTGTGGTGAAGCCCAAGTGTGCAGCTGGTGCAGTCTTTCTGAGTGCAGGGTCCAGGTGCAGGCCAGGGGTCCAGCAGGGCAGTCCTTCTTCTTCTTGTAGTTCTTTCTTCTTGAAATTTGGTGGGGATCTGAGGCGTGGGTGCAGGTCTGCCAGTTTTATCCTTGCTCCTGGGTGAAAAGCAGGGGGGCCCTGGTCCTCCAATCAGGGACAGGGTCGTCCCCCTGTGATGACCACTTCCTGGGAAGTGTGGCAAAAATCCATCCCAGAAGGCAATAGTCTCTAAAAATCCAAAATGGATGAATCTGATTTTTAGAGGAGAGATCTGGCTGAGCCCACCCACTGGTGTGGCTAAAAATCATAAACACACCCCTCTCCTGCCCTCTCCTAATCTAATCAAGGGGGCACCTAGCTGTCTGGGGTTGCAGGATGTGGGGGTGTTGCTGGGTGCTCCAGATGTCCTTCTCTGCCTTTGAAGACCAGTTTGGCAGCCCTCCCCCTTCCTGCTTCCCCATCTGCTGAGGGGAGATTCTCTCCCCCAAGCACATTCCTTTGTGTAAAGCCAGGCCACTTCACACCTCATAAAAGTGGCCTGGCAGAAGCTGCTGCAGGCTGGCCAATCAGAGCACAGCAGCAAAAACAATGCAGAGCTGAAATTGGCAACTTTTTAGGTAAAGTCTAAACTTTTTACCTGCACTAGTTATATTAAATCCAACAACTGGAAGTTGTGGGATTTATTATAACAATCAATTTGATACCAAATTCTTGGTATGTAACATTTAAGGAGACTTTAAAATTTAAAATAAAGTCTGCCCATTCTAGCCTATGAAGGCCATTTACTTCAATGAGGGAAAAACGAATTTGGCTGTTTTTACCTCACCAGGGCTTATAAATCTATTTTTATAAAGTCCCTGCTTATAGTTACATGGCACCTAGCCCTAGGGGCACATAGGGCATACCTTAGGGGTGACTTATATGTAAAAATAAGGTAGTTTAAAACTTTGGAAGTACCTTTAATTCCAAAGTCGAATTTGCATATAACTTTAATTTAAAAGCAGCCAGCAAGGCAGGCTGGCTTTTAAAATGACACTGGGCACCTCAGCAATGCACCTAGGTGTGCACCACCTATGCTGTGGTCCCTAAACCTACATGCCCTACCATATACTAGGGACTTATAGGTAGGTTAACTTAGCCAATTATAATTAGCCTAATTTGCATATCCATTTTACACAGAGCACTGGCCCTGGGACTGGTAAGCAGTACCCAGGGCACAGCCAAGAGTCAGTAACCACCAGTACCTATCCAGAAAGAGTGGGGGTGATCAGGCAAAAAAAAAGGACTTTCCTACACTGCCCCCCCCCAGATGAAAGGTGATGGGTACTAACCTACACCCTGGTAGTCCTCATCAGCTAAGTGGAAAAACCTGGAAAGGCCATCTGCATTGGCATGAGCAGTCCCAGGTCTGTGCTCCACTGTGAAGTCCATCCCCTGTAGGGAAATGGACCACCTTAACAGTTTTGGGTTCTCCCCCCTCATCTGCATCAACCATCTGAGAGGTCTGTGGTCAGTTTGTACACGGAAGTGAGTGCCAAACAAGTAAGGCCTCAACTTCTTCAGGGACCAAACCACAGCAAAGGCCTCCCTCTCAATGGCACTCCATTTCTTCTCTCTGGGAAGTAGTCGCCTGCTGATGAAGGCAACTGGGTGATCATGGCCCTCTTCATTAACTTGTGCTAACACTGCCCCAATCCCTTCCTCTGAAGCATCTGTTTGCACTACAAACTCCTTGCTATAGTCAGGGGCCAGTAACACTGGTGCTGAACACATAGCCTGTTTTAGGGTGTCAAAAGCTTTTTGACACTCTGGGGTCCAAATGACCTTCTTGGGTTGTTTCTTGGAGGTAAGCTCAGTCAGAGGGGCCACTATGGTCCCAAAATTCTGAACAAACTTCCTGTAATACCCAGTCAGGCCAAGAAAGGCCCTGACCTGAGTCTGGGTTTTTGGAGCCTCCCAATCCAGGATAGTCTGGATCTTGGGCTGGAGAGGTTGTACATGGCCTCCACCAACAAGGTGGCCCAGGTACACAACAGAACTTTGCCCTATCTGGCACTTGCTTGCCTTGATAGTCAGGCCTGCTTGAAGCAGGGCCTGAAGCACTTCCTTCAGGTGGACCAGGTGGTCCCTCCAGGTGGAACTAAATACAGCTATATCATCTAGATAAGCTGCACTAAAAGATTCCAACCCAGATAGGACTCTATTCACCAACCGTTGGAAGGTGGCAGGAGCATTTTTCATCCCAAAGGGCATCACCTTGAACTGAAAGTGGCCCTCTGGTGTGGAAAATGCTGACCTCTCCTTGGCTCTTGGACTTAAGGCAATCTGCCAATATCCTGAGGTCAGATCAAATGTGCTCAGGAATTTGGCAGCCCCCAACCTGTCAATGAGCTCATCAGCTCTAGGTATGGGGTGAGCATCAGTCCTAGTGACTGCATTTAGACCTCTGTAGTCCACACAGAATCTTAATTCTTTCTTCCCACCTTGGGGACTAGCTTTGGGCACCAGTACCACTGGACTGGACCAAGGACTATCAGAGTGCTCAATTACCTTCAGATCCAACATCTTAGCCACTTCAGCTTTGATGTTGGCCTTGACCTGGTCAGACAGCCTGTACAGCTTGTTCTTGACAGGCAAGCTGTCACCAGTGTCAACATCATGGACACACCAATTGGTGAGTCCAGGGGTCAGGGAGAACAGACTAGCAAACTGTCCCAAGACTTGCTTACAGTCTTGTTGTTGCTGATCTGTCAGTTTGGGAGAGAGTACCACTCCCTCCACTGACCCATCTTTTTCCTTTGAGGACAGGAGGTCTGGCAGAGGTTCACCCTCCTCCTCCTTCCCTTCATCAGTGACCATCAGCATGGTCATGTCTGCCCTGTCCTGGTGGGGTTTCATCCTATTAACATGCAGGATCCTGTGAGGATTCCTGGGGGTGCCAAGGTCCACCAAGTAGGTGACCTCACCTTTTTTCTCTAGGATTGGATAGGGCCCAGTCCATTTGGCCTGTAGTGCCCTAGGAGCCATGGGCTCCAAAACCCACACCAGCTGTCCTGGGTGATACTCAGGCATGGTAGCCTTTTGATCATGCCAGAGCTTCATGAGCTCCTGACTGGCCTCCAGGTTCCTGCTTGCCTTCTTCATATACTCAGCCATGCGAGACCGCAGGCCTAGTACATACTCCAGCACATTCTCCTTGGCTTCCTTGAGAGGCTTTTCCCAAGACTCTCTCACCAAGCACAATGGGCCTCTTACAGGGTGCCCAAACAGTAACTCAAAGGGGCTGAATCAAACCCCCTTCTGTGGCACCTCCCTGTAGGCAAACATCAGGCATGGGAGGAGGACATCCCATCTCCTCCTGAGTTTGTCAGACAAACCCATGATCATGCCCTTCAGGGTCTTATTGAATCTTTCCACCAGACCATTGGTCTGTGGATGGTAGGGTGTGCTGAACTTATAAGTAACACCACACTCCTCCCACATGGCTTTCAGATAGGCTGACATAAAGTTTGTGCCCCTATCTGAGACCACCTCCTTTGGGAATCCCACTCTGGTGAACACACCAAGTAGGGCCCTAGCCACTGTGGGTGCAGTGATTGTCCGGAGGGGTATTGCCTCAGGGTACCTGGTGGCATGGTCCACTACCACCACAATGTACCTGTTACCTGAAGCAGTTGGTGGGTCTAGGGGACCAACAATGTCAATCCCCACCCTCTCAAAGGGAGTCCCAACCACTGGCAGTGGAATTAAGGGAGCCTTTGGCTTGCCCCCTGTCTTGCCACTGGCTTGACAGGTGACACAGGAGCTGCAAAACTCCCTGACTTTTTCTGACATTTCTGGCCAAAAAAAATGGTTGACCAGCCTGTTCCAGGTCTTGGTCTGTCCCAAATGACCAGCTAAGGGGATATCATGGCTTAAGGTAAGGAGGAATTCTCTATACTTTTGGGGGACCACTACTCTCCTAGTAGCCCCTTCTTTGAGGGTCCTAGCCTCAGTGTAGAGAACTCCATCCTCCCAGTAAACCTTGTGGGTACCACTGGTATCCCCTTGTTCTTGCCTGGCAGCAGTCTGCCTCAGGCCCTCAAGAGTGGGACACTCTCTTTGTCCCTGGCACAAATCTTCTCTGGTGGGCCCACCTGCCCCTTGCAGTTCTGCCAAGTCAGGCAGAGTTTGCAGGGAAGGTGTCCCTCCTTCAGAGTTCAGATCCTCCCCCTCAGGGTTGGATTCTTCCTGACCCTCTGTACTTGTTGGGGCTGGCAAGCCAGACCCAGTGCCCTTTCTCTTCTTCTTGGAGGCTTGGCCCATTGTTCCAGGGTCCAAGTGTCCAGCATTTCCCTGTTGTGCTGCCTGTGACCTGGTCACAGCACACACCCATTCAGGGAGATCCAGCATCTTTGCATGGACCCTTCTCTCCACTTCTGACCATTCAGATGCTTCGAGATCATTTCCCAGCAGACACTCTACTGGGAGGGCAGGAGCTACAGCTACTTTTTTAGGGCCAGTCACAACTCCCCATTCCAGACTCACCATAGCCATGGGATGGAGTTTGGTTCTGCTATCTGCATAAGTCACCTGGTGGAAGACACCAGGTAAGACCTGCTCTGGAGAAACCAGCTTTTCTGTGACCATTGTCACACTGGCTCCTGTATCTCTCAGAGCTTCCACTTCAGTCCCATTGACTTTAGGCCTCTGCCTATACCTCTGCATGATGGGAGGTAAGGTGGCCATAGTTGCAATGTCCACCCCACCCACGGATACTAAGGTGACTTCAGTGTACCCTGATTCCACCCCTGGGCCAACTTCCACCCCCAACCCTACACTAGCAATCCCCTGGGATTGCCCACCAGTGGGGGGCTTCTTGGTGCAGATAGCATCTCCTCTTTTATGTCCTGGCTGATAACAGTCAAAACACTTGCCGGCCTTAGCAAGCTCCTGAAACCTTCCTGCTTTAGCAGGATCAAAATTCTTTCCCTGATACCCTTTCCCTTTAGAAGTGAATTGGCTCGGGGCTCCCCCTCCCTGAGAAGTTTTTGGGGACTCTTGTGAGGACTCTTTGGGTTTTTTGTCATCTTTCCCCTGGTTCTTCCCCTGAGAAGAACCATGTCCTCCCTTTTTCTGATCACCCCCTGGGGGTCTCTGGTTAACTCTAGTTCTTAACCAGTCATCTGCTGCCTCCCCCAGCTCTCTGGGGTTGGTCAACCTAGAGTCTACTAGATACTGGCGGAGCCTCTCTTGGACACAATTAGTTAGAAGGTGCTCCCTCATAATCAAATTGTACAGCCCCTCAAAGGTACTTACCCTGTTGCCCTGTATCCAGCCCTCCAGTGCTTTCACTGAAATGTCCACAAAGTCCACCCAGGACTGTGTGCTTGTCTTTTGGGTGTCCCTAAACTTAAGCCTATACTGCTCTGGGGTTAGACCAAACTTTTTAGTCAAGCATCTCTTCATACTGGGGTATGAGTCTGCATCCTCCCCACTCATGGTTAGGAGCCTATCCCTCCCAGAGTTGGGAACTAACTCCCAAAGGAGTGAACCCCAGTACTGAGGCTTGACTTTCCTCATCTGGAGGGCCCTCTCAAAGGCCCCCAGCCACTTATCGATGTCATCCCCCTCTACATAGGCAGGAACCACCCCTTTGGGTAATCTGGGGGCAAAACCCCCACCCAGGGACACCTCAGTTTCTTTCTCGCTGCTTCCATCTTTTTTTTCTTTGCTTGCCCACTTCTTTTTTTCTAGGGCAAGCTTATCTGCCTCCAAAGCTATGTAGGCTAGCTGGGCTTCCAGCTCTCTCTCCCTGATGGATGGGTTCTCTCCTCCTGAAAGGATCCTCTTCCTACCACTAGCTTTGGGTCTACCCCTAGTGACTGTGTCCAGTGAGGACCGTTCCTCCTCTTCCTCACTTGGGGTCTGATGCCTTTCCTCCCCTGAATGGTTAGAGTTAGCATCATCTTCTTTTGGTTCCTCCTCTGGAGCTTCCTCTGTCTCTACCTCTTGGGCCTCAGCCCATGCTGTCAGGGATTTAATCAGGATTTCCTTCCTGAGATTAGTGGTTGCAGGCAACCCCCTCTCAATACACAACCCCCTAAGCTGGACTACTGTCAGGGTGGGTAGGCTAGCCAGATCAAGCTCCATGGTTCCCTAGTTTTGTGTCACAAAAGCTTCTTGCAAAAATTGGAAACAAGAATTTAGAAAAATTACAAAAATTCAATAATTGAAATTAATCCAAATTAATTAAAAAAATTAAAATTAAAAATTAAAAACAATTTTTGCACTAGGACAATTTAAAGGATTTTTAATTTGTTTTATCCAAAACTGTAACGTGATATTGAACACAAGTACAGGATCCCGTCGCTGCTTCCAATTATGTTGGAAAATGGGTTATTGATAGGGCAGGTAGGTACCTACACCTAGCAACAAGCCACAAACCTCCACAAAAGTACAGTTAGGTCTCAGTAAATTAATCCCAGCTCTACCCTTGGTAGCTTAGCATCGAGCGTCAAGGCTTAACTTAGGAGACAAAGTGTAAAGCATTCAAATATCACAAAACAGTAATTAAATAAAACACAGGAAACAGTTTAAAAATCCAAAACCAATTTATAAAAATAGCTTATATTTTTATCTTTAAAATGACACAAAAACGATTAAAATCGGTTCAGGGGAACCGGAGATATGAATTTTTTAAGTATTATTATTTTCTAGCGCTCAGAAACGAAAAGCGCCAATCGGGTCATCTGGTTGCACCAGGACCGGGGCAAAGTCAAACTTTCAGGCCGACCGCGATGGAGCCCTGCTCGGCTACAAGTCGCGGGAGGCCTCGGTCAAAAAGTTACCTTCTGACTTAGTCTCTTTTTCGATGTTTTTCTTCCCCGGGACGAACCTGCCAGTTGGATCCGACCTCCTGGAGCCCTTGTCCGGATACGCGAAGTCGGTTTCCTCGGTGGTGATTTTTACCTTCGGACTTAGTCGTTTTTTCGAGACGAAAATCCTTCGACCGGGGTAAACCTGGATCTTGATCCGACGTCCGTGGAGCCCTTCTCGGATACGATGGCTGGAAGGTCCCGGTCAACTTTTTACGTTCGGACTTAGTCTTTTTTTCGGATGTTTTTCTTGACCGGGACGAACCACGAAGTCAGGCCGGGTCGCGGTTGAGGCAAGCCGGCTAGAATTTCCGCGTCGAGTCGGTCACTTTATGGAGCTTTTTTCTAAAATTTCTCCAATCTTTTCCAAACTTCTGGGGCTTCACCCAGATGTTCTTTTAAGGTTCTTTTGGGGTCCACAGCTCACCCCAAGGGTCCAGAAGTTCTGTGATGGTCCTTGGGAAGTGCGGACTTCAACTCCCAGAGTGCACCTGGCGCAGACTCCTTTTTGGCCACTGGACAGTGGTCAGCTGGTCACTTTTTCAGGAGTTGGTGCAGGGGACTCTGGTTAGCAATTTTTCACCTGTAGCAAACAGGGAGTCCCTCCTTGAACCAGTGGAAGCCAGGCAAAGTCCTTCTTGTGGTGAAGCCCAAGTGTGCAGCTGGTGCAGTCTTTCTGAGTGCAGGGTCCAGGTGCAGGCCAGGGGTCCAGCAGGGCAGTCCTTCTTCTTCTTGTAGTTCTTTCTTCTTGAAATTTGGTGGGGATCTGAGGCGTGGGTGCAGGTCTGCCAGTTTTATCCTTGCTCCTGGGTGAAAAGCAGGGGGGCCCTGGTCCTCCAATCAGGGACAGGGTCGTCCCCCTGTGATGACCACTTCCTGGGAAGTGTGGCAAAAATCCATCCCAGAAGGCAATAGTCTCTAAAAATCCAAAATGGATGAATCTGATTTTTAGAGGAGAGATCTGGCTGAGCCCACCCACTGGTGTGGCTAAAAATCATAAACACACCCCTCTCCTGCCCTCTCCTAATCTAATCAAGGGGGCACCTAGCTGTCTGGGGTTGCAGGATGTGGGGGTGTTGCTGGGTGCTCCAGATGTCCTTCTCTGCCTTTGAAGACCAGTTTGGCAGCCCTCCCCCTTCCTGCTTCCCCATCTGCTGAGGGGAGATTCTCTCCCCCAAGCACATTCCTTTGTGTAAAGCCAGGCCACTTCACACCTCATAAAAGTGGCCTGGCAGAAGCTGCTGCAGGCTGGCCAATCAGAGCACAGCAGCAAAAACAATGCAGAGCTGAAATTGGCAACTTTTTAGGTAAAGTCTAAACTTTTTACCTGCACTAGTTATATTAAATCCAACAACTGGAAGTTGTGGGATTTATTATAACAATCAATTTGATACCAAATTCTTGGTATGTAACATTTAAGGAGACTTTAAAATTTAAAATAAAGTCTGCCCATTCTAGCCTATGAAGGCCATTTACTTCAATGAGGGAAAAACGAATTTGGCTGTTTTTACCTCACCAGGGCTTATAAATCTATTTTTATAAAGTCCCTGCTTATAGTTACATGGCACCTAGCCCTAGGGGCACATAGGGCATACCTTAGGGGTGACTTATATGTAAAAATAAGGTAGTTTAAAACTTTGGAAGTACCTTTAATTCCAAAGTCGAATTTGCATATAACTTTAATTTAAAAGCAGCCAGCAAGGCAGGCTGGCTTTTAAAATGACACTGGGCACCTCAGCAATGCACCTAGGTGTGCACCACCTATGCTGTGGTCCCTAAACCTACATGCCCTACCATATACTAGGGACTTATAGGTAGGTTAACTTAGCCAATTATAATTAGCCTAATTTGCATATCCATTTTACACAGAGCACTGGCCCTGGGACTGGTAAGCAGTACCCAGGGCACAGCCAAGAGTCAGTAACCACCAGTACCTATCCAGAAAGAGTGGGGGTGATCAGGCAAAAAAAAAGGACTTTCCTACAATAAGATACATTTGTAAGAACAGGAACAGTACCCATCTTCTCTGATATGTTCATCATAAAGTTGCTGCAAAGGGAATAGTTAAAAGCACATTTCTGGAAGGCTGTAGGAAATTATGTTACTGGTTGGGATTGGTGAAACCTTACTCAAGTACCAGCCACAAGCCTGTGTCCAGAGGTCAACAACTGTGCTTGTTGGAAGTTCATTGCACATAGACAGTTGAGGTCACGGTGAAAATGAAGTCCTTACTTTGGCCATAGAGGCATTTGTGAAGGACATGGTCAAAGGACAGGACCAGCAGCCAACCTCTGCTCAAAAACACATAATATCCCCTGTGTCCCATGTTTTGAGAAAGGCACAGGTTTGCCATTGTTCCTGGCTGGCGACCTGACCTAGGGTGCCAATAGGCTAGTTGTTCACTATGGAAATTAGGAGGCATTTGAGGTCTTATCATATATTCCTGCCAGAATGCCCTAAAGAAGCCTAAATAACCTTTCCTTTCATTTTTCATCAGGAGGGGGGTCTGTAGCTTCAGGATTTAGCCTGCACTTAAGTAGCCTCATCAACCCTAAGCATGATTGAAAATTAAGGACCCAAGCTAATGTTGTTATGGCTTCCATGGATCCCAGTTTTTTCTCAACTCGGAATGCACAGCAAACATCAACACGATGCGCCAATAAAGTATGTTCTCTTAGTCTCCGCTGGAAATAGCTGCAATATTCAGGTCCACAGTCAGACGGTTCCAAATCCAGGCACTTTTGAATACTAGAGATAGTGTTGAATTCATTTTGGTGTCACTTGCATAGTACATTGCAGATTTCCCTACCCAGAATGCCCTGCTAATGTCAAAGCTATATCTAAAAAATATCCCTTTGAACTACACCTGAAAAAGTTCTGTTTACACGTATTGGCTGCTATATTTCGGCCTGAGATCTGCCCAAACACAGGAAAAACTGTTGACTGGAGACCCGTGGTTATCCAGGATGATGTAGCCTTCTTGGTCATTCTACCACTTCTGCTATTCAGAATATCCTGCAAGCTGAACGTTATTTACAAATTCCGAATTTCTTCACATTTCAGTGAGAGAATATACTGGAATATACGGAAACGACAAAACATGCCGGCCATCACAAACCTTTCTAAATAACCTTGGAAGGGGAAGGACACAAAAAGTAAGCATTGAAAGGCCTTAAATGTGCTTTTTGAGAAATCTTCTTTTTGGATGCAGCATTTGGGCCCTAGGACAGCCAACACCCGAGCGACCTATCAACTCCAGACAATGGTGAAATCGTGACACAAGGGCAGTGCAGGGTCGGGTGGCTTGTGTGACTCCCTCTTCGCTTCCTTGTCCTGAATGTCCTGTAAAAGTCAATGTTTGGTTAAGAATTCTGAATTTCCTCATGTTTCTGTTAGGGGAAGAGCATTCCAAAGTGCTAAAAAGATTGTTTTGTGAAAGTTTTCATCGAAAATATTAAAGAATTTAAACAACGTTGTTTTGTTTCCTAGGATCAGCAAGTAGCCGACAATATGATAGTAAGTCACTTTATTCTCACATGAGTATTTCACATTGATTTGTTCCTGTTCCTGAAGAGATATTTGTTTACTTATCATTTAAGCATTTATTTACAGTTCTTTTAAATGCAGTTACCTCAAAGCCTGGAGCGGTCTTCATGAGGATTTATTTAAACGACCTGAGTATTTCCAATACTGACAGGTCTTTTCAGAATACTCCTTTACAATCATGGTAAAAAAACATGCATTTGTGCACAGCATTTTGTCGGTTTTTTGCACCCAGATCAAGGCCCGTATTTATACTTCGTTTGCGCCGAATTTGCGTTGTTTTATTTGACGCAAATTCGCCGCAAAACTAACTCCATATTTATACTTTGGCGTTAGACGCGTCTAGCGCCAAAGTTCTTGGACTTAGCCTCATTTTTTAGCGTGAACCCCTTCCTTGCGTTAATGAGATGCAAGGTAGGCGTTCCCGTCTAAAAAAATGACTCCGACGCGTATGCGTCGTATTTATACTCCTGGGCAAAAATGACGCCCGGGAGTGGGCGGGTCAAAAAAAACCACATTTGCGCCGGATTTTAACGCCTGGGTCAGGGCAGGCGTTAAGGGACCTGTGGGCTCAGAATGAGCCCACAGGTGCCCTCCCCTGCCCCCAGGGACACCCCCTGCCACCCTTGACCACCCCAGGAGGACCCCCAAGGATGGAGGGACCCACCCCAGGGACATTAAGGTAAGTTCAGGTAAGTATATATATATTTTTTTGGGGGGGGGCATAGGGGGGCCTGATTTGTGCCCCCCTACATGCCACTATGCCCAATGACCATGCCCAGGGGACAGAAGTCCCCTGGGCATGGCCATTGGGCAAGGGGGCATGACTCCTGTCTTTACTAAGACAGGAGTCATGTAAATGGCGTCTGGCCGTCGCAAAAAAATGGCGCAAATCGGGTTGAGGCGATTTTTTTGCCTCAACCTGACTTGCCCCATTTTAAGACGCCCATACGCCATTTTCCCCTACGCCGGCGCTGCTTGGTGTACGTGGTTTTTTTCCACGCACACCAGGCAGCGCCGGTCTGCTAACGCCGGCTAACGCCATTCAATAAATACGGCGCCCGCATGGCGCTTCAGAATGGCGTTAGCCGGTGCTAATTTTTTTGACGCTAAACTGCGTTAGCGCAGTTTAGCGCCGAAAAGTATAACTACGGGCCCAAGTTTTGTGCAATTAGGCGCAGATGGTGAAAAGTGCCGTGCGACGATTTGTGCTCCTGGCACTCACCTACCTACATTGCAATTTTTTTCCATGTGCAGTTTCTTCCAAATAGAACCAGGAGGAAATTAGGAGCACAAAATTCCAGGACTAAGTGTAAATTACAGAGTAACAATGATTATTGGTAATTGTAAAATGGTGCTCATAGAGTTTGCATCCGATTTGATACGTAGTACGTCACTCAAAAAGCTGCTGTGTATTTAAATAAAAATAAGTGATATACTTAACACGTAGCTCTTGAAAGGTAAACTTCTATATCCAATACGTAAAAATATCTGCTTATCTGGAAAACAGTCAGAAACCTGCATATACAGGTTCCCGAGATGTAATGATTGAAAGTTCAGATCCATCGGAAATCCGCAATAGGTTTTCCAGGTATACACCTCGACACCTGTGACAGTCGCAGGTTTTTAGGTGTACTCTTGGAAATCTTTTGTGATTTCTATGTTAACATTTCTTTTCCAATGGGAAAACCTTTCTTCAGAAGGAAAAGCCATTTTCTCTTACACCACCACGTTCTTGGACTTGGAGATGTGTGTTCCTTTCTGCTAAACATCCTTATGAATACACCAAGACAATAACTTTTGTGGGCAGTAGCTATCCCACAGTCCTGCTCGAAGATTTTCCTAGGCTAAAACATTTTTATGAATAAGTCATTTTAAGAGCGCTTAATCGACTTTGGATAATACCAAAAGTTGTTTCTGCCTAAAAGTCACATGCCTAGATAGTTGTGAGGATTGGCCCCAAGGGATCCCACACGGAGATGTAGGTCTAGTGCCTCTTCAGGTTTCCTCTCTATAGAGGGCAATAGTGCTCTTTAAATACTATTGGTGTCATAATTGTAAACACTGGGCTTTGCACATATAAGCATCCATATACCATCATGCATTCTCGAGAGGTTATTCATTTAATGCTATTTTTTACAGGTTTGTTTGTGCAAATCATTTCCAAGTAAGGCGTCTATACATAAGAGTACAATTGTAATCGAAACATAGGATGTCAAAATGCACATAAACAATGGAAAAATGGGTCTTGTCATGGCAAAGCATGATATCACAGACAAAATAAGCCAACTGAGAAATGTGCAGGAGGAAAGGTTCGGGAGATTTAGGAAAAGTTGTTCAGAAGTAGGAGATGTTTTAAAGATGGGGCATAAGGGGATCTGAAGTAGCAAAGAGGGAAGGGAGCACAGAGTGTATGGGCACAGCATGCGAAGGACTGGGAGATGAATTTTTGATTCCTAAGGTTGTGCTTATAGTAGTTTGCCTGCTTCAAATCCGTGCGATTTGAGGAGACTGGCTTGGAAACCTGTACATCCTATCTATCCATTACTGGCCTGTGTGTGAGTTCAAACTTGCGTCTATGTTTAAGCACCAACATTTAGCATACAATATAAAAGCAGGATATAGAGTTGTGTGTATTTAGCATATATTAAAACATTATATGATCCATTTTCTACCTCGTAATCAGTTACCGACTGAGAAACCTACTGCCCGCGACAGGAAACGCAATACGGACACATCACTTTTTTACATTGAAATCTGACGTGTTTTTTGGAAAGTGCCTAGCTGTGGTTTTTGGTCTCTATCTCAGCCGTCACCTAGGGAAACCTAGCAAACCTATACATTTTTAAAAACTAGACATCTAGGGAAATTCAGAATGAGGTGACTTGTGGGGCTCTCACCAGGTTCTGTTACCCAACATTCTTTGAAAACCTCAAAATTTGGCACAAAAAAACATATTTTCCTCACATTTCGGTGATGGAAAGTTCTGGAATCTGAGAGAAGCCACAAATGTCCTTCCACCCAGCATTTCCCCAAGTCTCCCGATAAAAATGGTACCTCACTTGTGTTAGTAGACCTAGTGCCTGCGACAGCAGATGCCCCAAAACACATATGGACACATCACATTTTTACATTGAAAACTGATGTGTTTTTTGGAATGTGCCTAGATGTAGATTTTGGTCTCTAGCTCAGCTGGCACCTAGGGAAATCTAGCAAACCTATACATTTTTAAAAACTAGACATCTAAGGAAATTCAGAATGGGGTGACTTGTGGTGCTCTCACCACGGTCTGTGACACAGAATCCTTTGCAAACCTCAATATTTGGCAAAAAAAAAACACTTTTTCCTCACATTTCGGTGAAAAAAAGTTCTGGAATCTGAGAGGAACCACACATTTCCTTCCACCCAGCATTCCCCCAAGTCTCCCGATAAAAATGGTACCTCATTTTTATGGATAGGCCTAGTGCCCGTGTCAGGAATAGATCACACAGCGGTCAATGTTAGTCTATACATGAAGGCAACTGTTGAACCTGGGGTGATCCATTCCTGATGCAGGCACCTAGGTACAGGCACTCAAGTGGGGTAGCATTTTTATCAGGATAGGTGGGGAAACACTGGGTGGTAGGAATTGTGTGTATCCCAGCATATTCCTTTAGTTTGTGTGACAGAAATGCAAGAAAAAATAGAGTTTTTATTCAACATTTCAGTTTTGCAGGGTATTCTGGGTAAGAAAACTTTGGGGAATGCACATGAGTCAAACCTCTGTGGACTCCCCTGGATGTCTAGTTTCCAGAAATGTCTGGGTTTGGTAGGTTTCCCTATATGGCCAGCGAGCCCAGGACCAAAAACCCAGGTGCCTGCCTTACAAAACCAGGTTGTTTTGCGATAAATAATTTTGATGTCTCCACAATATGATTTAGGCTGTGGAATTTGGGGCTGAACTAAATTGGGGAGCTCCCAAGAGAGCACTCTGTCTGTGCTTGCTGCCGCATGCACCTGCTCTCTGGGTTGGGCTAACCCGCTATTGTTCCGCTGCACAGACTGTGCTTGCGAAGGGACAGCGGGACTGTCCTCATCAACTCCCTCATAATTACTGGAAGAGGAGTTATCGAATGGGACTCCTCTGACTGAAAAATCACTCCCAGAGTCTGCGCCATTGTCCTATCCCTCAGATGCTGTCTCAGTATCTCCTGTCTCAGTCTCTGATCCTACGTCAGAGACGTCAAGGCTGCAGCCTTCTCAGTAAAACAGTCAGGTAAGTCCTTTGGGCAGCCAGGCAACTTCTCTTGGCAGTTTGCAGGTTCTGGTGCAGAGTTTCTTTCCCAAGAAGTGTCTGAATTGGTAGGGGCAGAGGCCCTGTTTAAATACCCAAATGTGCCTTTGAAGTGGGGGAGACTTCGAAGAGTGGCTTAGAAGTCCACAAGGTCCCCTTTCAATTATTTCCTGTCTGCCAGGGTCTCAGTAGGGGGTCTGACAGTCCATTGTGTGAGGGCAGGTCACTGTCCTTTGAAATGTGTCAGGCCCTCCCCCTCCCAGACCAGGAAGACCCATTCAGTATGCAGATGTGTGCAGGTGTGGCTGAGCATCCTGTGTTTGGGATTGTCTGAGTGAAATGCACAAGGGAGCTGTCAACTAACCCAGCCAGACGTTTATTGTAAGGCAAAGAAGGATTTAAGTTAATGCTCACTTTCTAAAACTGCCATTTCTAAAATAGTATTATTAAATCCAACATCACCAGTCAGCAGAATTTTGTATTACCATTCTGGCAATACTAAATATGACCTTGTTACTCCTTTCAGATCAGGATCTACCACTCAAACAGTATATGAGGGTAGCCCTAATGTTAGCCTGTGAAAGAAGCAGGCCTCACAGCAGTGTAAAATGGATTTAGGAGTTTTACACTGCCAGGACATATAAACTACAGAGGTACATGTCCTGCCTTTTACCTACATAGCACCCTGCCCTATTAAGGCCTACTTTAGAGGTGACCACCCTAAGGCTGTCAGGTCTAGCATAGTAATTGTAAACTGTTGCAAATAGAGTCTGCATTTCAGTTGTCACATATACGTCACTCAAGAAGCTGTTGAGTATTTCCTTTAAAAAAAATGGTAACAGGCGTAACATGTGGTCCTTTGTAGCCTTCTACACCCAAGACATAAATATATTAGGCCTTTTTTTATCTAAACAAATCTGAAATCTGCACATGTGGGTTTCCAAACTCTAATAAGTGGAAGTTTTAAATTTCAGGTGTGTTCCTGGAAGTCTGTTGTGGTTTTTTTCTTCAATGGGAAAACGTTTCTTCCCAAGGAAAAACTGTTTTCCCTTATATGATCACCTTCTGAGACAAGCAAATGTGTTTTTTATCTCCCCCACACACTTGTGAATACCCCTAAAACAACTAAGCTTGCAGGCAGTGGCTACTCCACACTCCTGACAGAAGGTTTGCTCAGGTGAAAAGCGATTTGCGTATAATTCATGTTAAGAGTGCAAAAACAACTTTTGAAAATGGCGACCTTTATTTCTGCCTATAAGGTACATGCCAAATGGTTGTGAGCATTGAGTTCATAGGTGCTCATCCTGCTACAGCAAGTAAACAATACTGAGGTGTAGATCATGTACATCTTGAACTTTCCAACATATAGGAGACCATGGTGCTTTTTAAATTCCGTGGAAGCCATAAACACAGGGGCTTAACAGGGTCTCCTGCAACCCCTGTGGTGTGGGGGCCCACACTCCTTCACAGGCCCCTCGACCCTTCATGGGATGCCCATTTAGCACAGGAACAATGAATTTCTGGAATACATGGCAGACTATGGGCCTCATTTTGAGTTTAGTGGACGTAAACTCTGTCTGCCAAACTCCCGACAGGGTGGTCGCCTATGTGGCGACCTCCCCATCAGAGTCATTACGAGTTTCCCACTAGGTCGGCTGGCAAAAACCTAAGTTTCCACCTACTGGCCTAGCGGGAAACTGGCTACAGCATTGTCTTCAGCTCGTAATCGAGCCAGCGGCAATGCTGTAGCCAGCAGGGTGCAACAGCACCCTCTCAATGTTCACTGTCTGCAAAGCAGACAGAGAACATTTTGAGGGTTCTGGGCAGAGGGCCCCCGGCACTGCCCACACCAAGTGCATGGGCAGTGCAGGGGGACTCCCTGTAGCCCCCTACACCTGTTCTCCGCCAGCCTTTTCATGGTGGTGTTAGGCTGGTGGAGAACGAGGTCATAATCCGCAGGGTCTCCACCACCGTCAGACCACCAGGATCCAAGATCATGGCAGAGCTGGCAGTTCCCTGGCAGTCAGACCACCAGGGTTGTTATGTGGCCGTCAGACCACCGCATCTGCGGCGGTCCAGACCACCAGCGTGAGTGTGGTGGTTGTAAGAACTGCACACTCATAATAAGGCACTAAGTTTTCTCTCTTTGCATTCACATTCTGTAGGGGAGGACCCATTGGTTTGCCTTACGGCACTCCGTAAACAGAAACAGCGGCCTGTACATTATAGTGTATTGGTAGTCAATATATAGAATAACACAATACACATAAAAAATAGGAATATAGATCTTGTCATAGATATATTTAGCTCAATCAGAAATGTAGGAGGAAGGGCTGGGGGGCTTTTGAAAAGGAATAGGAGATTCTTAAACTCTCTCTTAAAGATGGGGGATGAGCCAATATGATGCTGTTAAGAGGGAAGGAAGCTCAAATTGTATGGGCACCTCAAAAGAAGGCCTCAGAGATGCATCTTTGCTTCCTAAAGCTGGGTTTATGGGAGTTTGCCTGCTTCAATCTCATAAGATTCAATTTGCATCTATTGTATGTTGCCTCTGACACCAAGGTTGGGCACCCTTATTTTAGCATTAGGCACATTGCCTGTGCCCTTTACACTTAGACATATTTTAATAATTTCATATTTCTTCCCACAGCCAGCTTTTAGCCTTTTGTTTTTATATTTTAATCAGCTGCTTCTTTCCAAGAAGACATAGTTGTTCGCACTGCAAAATGTATCAGCCTTTTGTACACAATGCACTCTTTTCTTTGCTCAAGGCTGTCATGTATGGTACATGATATACTAACTTGTATTTCCACTCCAGGAGCTCAGGAATCATGCCCCATTTTCTAGACACATTAGTATGTCAGGCCTGTTCTTACAGCTCTGTGTGAGTTATGGTATAAACAACATATAGGCCTAAGGGGGCATTGCAGTCATGGTGGTTGTGGTGTGCACACCATTTCATTAACAGCTTTGCTGATTCTGATGCTGACTATTCAGCATCCCAAGAGGATTGCCATCCAGACAACAGGCTGACATTTCCTTTCACATTCAGGTATGGCATTGGGGTTCCTCCTCTGCATTGGGACAGGCAGAAGGGTTACCACCACTATGCTCTCAGACCTAAACGTAGGGTATAGGAAGGAATCTCTAGACTCTCTAGAATCATGCTATATGGTTGGGTTGTTCATATTCTTTACACTGGTTGTAATGATGATTACCATACTATGGCTGTTAGACCTGGCATCCATGGCGTGGTCTCCCCTGTCTTTTTTGCCTCTACTTCAAATGTTTTGACTGTGTGCTGGACTCAGTTTTTGCTGTTTTTGGTACTCTGGGCACTTTACCACTGCTGACCAGTGTTAAAGTGCAAATGTTCCCTTTGTAAATTGTATGTGTAATTGGCTTGTCCATGATTGGCACATTTGATTTATTAGAAAATCCCTAGTAAAGTGCACTAGAGGTATCAAGGGCCTGTATTTCAAATGCTAAGAGTGGGCCTGCAGCACTGGTTGTGCCACCCACCTGAATAGCCCTGAAAACATGTCTCAGACCTGCCACTGCAGTGTCTGTGAGTGCAGTTTTAAACTGCCAATTCGACCTGGAAAGTGTACCCACTTGCCAGGCCTAAACCTTCCCTTTTTATACATGTAAGGCACCTCTAGGGTAGGCCCTAGGTAGCCGTATGGGCAGGGTGCAGTTTATAGTAAAGATGGGACATATGATGATGTGTTTTACAAGTCCTAACAGTGAAATACTGGCAAATTCGGTTTTAACTGCTGCAAGGCCTATCTCTCTCATAGGTTAACATGCTGGCTGCCTTTAAATATCTTTTATGTGTAGTTTCCCTTTGAGAACAGATAGAAATTTAGAGTTTGGTGTCTCTGAACTCACAATTTAAAAACACAGCTTTTGGTAAAGTCGTTTTTTATTTTGTCAGTTTGAAAATCCTACTTTTAGAAAATGGCCATTTTCTTGCTTAAACCATTACGTGACTCTGCCTGCTTGTGTATTCCTTGTCTGGGTCAGACTTACAGTTGGGCTGTTTGTGAATTTCCTTTAGACATTGACACAAAAGGGGCTGGGGTGTATCCTGCATATCCTGATGGGCCATCTGGGCTAGAGTGGAGGGAGGAGTGGTCACTTGAACTCGAAAGGGCTGTGCCTGCCATCACACAATGCAGTCTTCAACCCCCTGGTGTGAGCCTGGAGCCAAGCATGGGCAAAGTAGGATCTTGTGAACAACAGAGACTTTCCTTTGAAGTTTGGCTTCTTCAAAGGTAGAAAGGGGTATCATTAGTGAACCCCAAACCCCAGATTTTTAGATTACTTCTGGATTCAAGAGGAACCTCTGCCAACGAGAAGAGCTGAAGTGCTGGAGGAGGAGTACTGCCCCTTTGCCTGTGACTGTGCTTTGGCGGGGTCGGCCTTCAGTTGCTGCTTCTGCCTGAGAGAGGACAAAGTCTGGACTTTGTGGTATATAAATGCTTGTGAAGACTCTCCAAGGGCTTGGACTTAACTTGCCTCCTGTTTTGAAGTCTCAGGGCCATCAAAGACTTCCTCTCCCAACACCTGGACTTCGTGCTGAGACTCCTGCCCTGCCAAGTGGTGCCCCATCCAGTCCCTGGGCCCTTAAGAGGTGAAGTTGACAGAACAAGGACTGAAATCCAGGCATAGAACACCATCCTGCAACACGGCTGAAAAACAACACCCCACCCACTTTGTGGCTTAAATCGATGCTCCACCTGCATCGCAGCCGGGAGATCGATCCATCGCGGTTGGAGAAACAATGCAATACCCGCTTGTGGCTGTTCATAACGATGCAAACCCCACGCAGCATGGTTTTCCAGCACCGTGTGACCAGATTTCTCACACATCATCGCTGGGCATCAAAAATCAACGCAAGCCTGCACGGAGCTGAGGTGCCTGCCTGGAAATTGACGCATCACAGGAGAGAAAAACAGTTCATGGCCTTCCCGACCGAAGAAGAAATGATGCACAACCTCAATTGCAAGTAAGTAATCAATGCATCGCTGACTTTTTCGATGCGCGCTCGCGCTTACGGCTTTATTTTTCACACAAACCAGGTAATTTGTGGAACAACAACATTACCATTGTTTTCTATGGAGTAAGACTCATATTCTTTTGAAAACTCATATCTTTACTTGTTTATGTTGCATTTGTGTCATTGTGGTCTTGTTTGATTTAGATAAATATCGCCTGTTTTTCTGAACTGGTGTGGTCTCCATTTTGTAGTGTTTTCACTGTATTTTTGTGTGTGTTGGTACAAATACTTTACACATTGCCTTTGAGATAAGCCTGAGTGCTTGTGCCAAGCTACCAGGGGGGTAAGCAGGGGTTATCTTAGGATGTATCTCCATTGCACTGACTAGAGTGAGGGTCCCTGCTTGGACAGAGTGCCAACTGACCGCCAACCAGAGACCCCATTTCTAACAAAGGCTCAGATTTATGAAAAAGTGGCACATCAGCTCTGATGCGCTACTTTATCTGCATCCCCTACTGGCACCTAACGACTCCATGGTTTCACCATATTTAACATATGGTGCACCATGGCAGTAGTTAGAACAATAGTGTCAAAATGTTTGATGCCATTGTGGTGCTTTGCTGCACTAGTGTCCAAAATGTTGACGCTAGTGTAGCAAAGTGCAAGGAGACCCATTGATTTAAATGGGTGCATCATTCTAACGCCTGCTCTGAGCAGGCATTAAAAATGACAGAAAAAATGGCACAGTGAAATCTGTTACATTTCACTGCGCCATCTTTGTGGCCCTTGTAGCGCCGGAACACCCCCTTGCATACATTATGCCTGGCAGAGGCACAATGTGGCTGAAGAGGTTACAAAGTGGCACAATGCATGCATTGCGTCACTTTGTAAATATGGCATGGGGAAATGCCACCTTAATGCCACATTAGCATTTAAAAAAATGACACAAATATGGTGCAAGGTGGCACTAAGGGCTTCTTAAATCTGGCCCTAGGTTTCATCTGCCTTATTATCGCAGCTCATGCGTTTTGTATTAAAATGCACTTGCTTCAATAAATGCATTGAAATCAAGTTTGCATCTCTTGATCTGCCTCGGCATGTGTGAATCTCTGAGTAACTGAGTGAAAGCGGTATGACCTGTTCACCACAACCTCCTTGAAGAGTCAGAATGTCAGATGCAGATTAGTGTAAATCATCTTCTTTCTAGGGTTGGAAGAGGCACTGTGGTCTAGCTAGGAGACAGACCAACAACTTCCAATCGTTGTGGAGCTGACTCAATCTTCCCAACTTGATAGTGCTGTGTGTGTGTGAGCTCAAACCTGTCCCTTTGTTTAAGTGTGTATGTTTAGCAAACACTATAAAAACATGATGATGTGATGTGTCCATTTAGCATGCATTAAAACTTTATGATACATTTTCTCAAATCAAATCAAATAAATCAGGATTTATAGAGTGCAACTACTCATCCATGAGGGTCTCATGTTGCTGAGGGGGTTTGTCCTCTGAGGTTCAGTTGAAGAGCAAGGTTTTAAGGTCCTTCCTGAATTGAGGTAGCGATGGTTACTGCCTAAGGTGCAGGGACAGGTTGTTCCAGCTCTTTGCTGTGAGGTAGGGAAAGGATCCTTCACCAGCCGAGGTACAGTGGCTAGTGCTCATTGAGTGGAGAGGTCCGGGGGGGTTTAGAAGGTGATGAGTTAGTTGAGGCAGACAGGTCCTAGGTTGTGGATGGCCTTGTATGCGTGAATGAGAAGGTTGAAGGTAATTCTTTTCTCAATAAGAAGGCAGTGGAGGTCCCTTAGGTGATTGGAGATTTGTTTATGGCGGGGGATATAGGATAAGTCCGGCGATCATGTTTTGGATGTGATGTAGTTTCTTCAGGTTCTTCTGAGTAGTGGTGGCATAGAGGGCATTGCCATAGTCGAGTCTGCTGTTAACCAGGGCATAGATTACGGTTCTGCGGTAGTCCTTTGGGATCCATTTCTAGATCTTCCGAAGAAGTCAGATTGTGTGAAAACAGGAGGATATGACTGAGTTGACTTAGCAGGTAAAGGTGAGTGATAAGTCCAGGATGAAGATGAGGTTGAGTGTGTGGTTTGTAGGGGTAGGGGGTGCCAAGGGTGGATGGCCACCAGGAGTCATCACAGGCTGTTGTGGAGGGACCCAGTATGAGGATCTCGGTTTTGTCAGAGTTGAGCTTGAGGCAGCTGTCCTTTATCTAGGTGGTTACAGCTTCCATCCCATTGTGGAAATTCTTGGCAGTAGTGGGGTTTTCGGTCAGTGAGATGATCAGCTGGGTATTGTAGGTGTAGGAGACAATGTTCTTGCCGTGGTTTCTGTCAATGAATGCAAGTGGGTCATGTAGATGTTGAAGAGTGCGGGCCCAGGGAGGAACCCTGTGGAACTCCACAGCTGATCTTGGTAGAAGCTATCTCATTTTAGAAAACTGACTGTGGAAACTTTCAGTTATCTCCTTCCCAAGCCTGTCTCAGGCATTTAGGCTATTGTTTACCCTTATAAACTGTAATTCATAAAACTGTCACAACAATATACATATAGCACTCATTTCTAATTGTGTTTATTAAATCCAGACAATTGCAAAATGCATTTCAAGTCATTTATGATAATATTATAGACTGTTTGCACTGGTTCCCACAATTCAAGAATCCCACACATTTTGTTATTGACTGTAATAATGCCCCTTTTTAATCTGTACACATATCATGGAATTCACTTTTAAAAGGCATGGATGAGTTCTCTTATGGAGGGAGTTCTTGGGTGTTGATCCTTAATATCAATGTCATGATTTCAATGGAAATACATATCAACAAGATAATATAATGGGTACCAGTGTGTCAAGGTAGTGACTACTGATGGTAAATATATTGGTGGTCATTCCAACCCTGGCGGTCCATGACCGCCGGGTTGGAGGACCGCGGGAGCACCGCCGACAGGCCGGCGGTGCTCCAATGGGCATTCCGACCGCGGCGGTAAAGCCGCGGTCGGACCGGCAACACTGGCGGTCACCCGCCAGTGTACTGCCGCCCATTGGAATCCTCCAAGGCGGCGCAGCTAGCTGCGCCGCCGAGGGGATTCCGACCCCCCCTACCGCCATCCAGTTCCCGGCGGTCCGCCCGCCGGGAACCGGATGGCGGTAGGGGGGGTCGCGGGGCCCCTGGGGGCCCCTGCAGTGCCCATGCCACTGGCATGGGCACTGCAGGGGCCCCCGTAAGAGGGCCCCTAAATGTATTTCACTGTCTGCTGCGCAGACAGTGAAATACGCGACGGGTGCAACTGCACCCGTCGCACAGCTTTCACTCCGCCGGCTCGATTCCGAGCCGGCTTCATCGTGGAAGCCTCTTTCCCGCTGGGCTGGCGGGCGGCCTGAAGGCGGCCGCCCGCCAGCCCAGCGGGAATGTCAGAATTACCGCCGCGGTCTTTCGACCGCGGAACGGTAACCTGACGGCGGGACTTTGGCGGGCGGCCTCCGCCGCCCGCCAAGGTCAGAATGAGGGCCATTGTGTTTTTCTTCTATTCTTATATCAAAATGTTAAATATCATAAACTTTAATACTGACATTTTTAATATGGTTTTAGGTTTTTTATTTAATTACATTTTATTTTGTTATGATTTTTTAGTTTTTTTAAATGTTATTTCAGTCAGTATTTTCTTTTTTTTTAAGAGGGTGTTGATGTTTTTGTAATCTTCAAGATTAATGTTTTTGTGTTGCTGGATTGTTTTAGGGGTTTTGATGAGTTGTGCTTTAAAATGTTATTTTAATATTTATTTGTAGTTAGGTAAATTGTATTTAGGTTTAAATGTTTTATTAACTTTCAAAAATGTATATATTTCATTTTTTATTCTTTTTATTCTATGAGATGTTGTGTTTTGTTTCAATTTTGGCTTGGTAGTGTATTTAGATATATATTTTAATATTTTTATTGTGATTGTTATTTATTTATGTAGGTTTGTACCACATGTATTAAAATGAATGAATCCCTTGTTGATTTTTACAATAATTTTACAGTAATACATCTTTTTAATACACCTTAATATACTTAGAATAAGTTAGGAAGGGCAGTTGTGTTATGATATTTATTTTTGGTTTGCTTTTGTTATTTGCATTCCTAATTGAAATTGAAATGAGTGTTTTGATATTCAACAAATTACAATCATAACACCCTGTCATAAAAATAGTACATATAAAAAAGATCAACAAGGCATAAAAACACGATTTCGCAAAATGTGTGTGTCAGGTTTGTGGGCCCATTAAGCTCCTAGTTCTCATGGTGCCATTCATGGGATCCACACAGCAATAGACAGTTTTAGGGTACTTCTTGCTAAAAGTATCTAAAATGGGCTACACCATTGGCTACACAGTTCGTATCATTTAAATATGGTTGTGTGCCTAGCATTGGGAAGAACTAAGGCGCATGGAGTAGAGAGACCGTACGGTTAAAGTGCTCCATGCTTTCATCATGGACTGGCTCTTAGTCATTGGGGTAGCAGTGAAGAGTTCTAAGATGCAGTGGCAGTGCATTCATTGCAGGTAGAATATTGGGATACCGGGGTGCCGGCTCAGGTGATCAGAGATGCTCAGATTTGGGACGGCCGCCTCACATTTAAGATGTGGAAAATAGGCCGGAGCAGTGTCACGTTTAGGGTTTGAGGGCTTCACGGATGTAGATCAGGTGTGTTTAGGGACAGAAAGTACTTCATCAGTCTGTGCAGTTAAGGTTCAGCCCAGTAGAGTGCAAACCATTGCGCTTAGTCATGAAAGTAGAGTTCTCAAGTGCTCAAGGCTGGCAGTGCTGCATTGATTATTACAGGTAAGCAACATCACACATTGGGTGCAGTCGTAGAGATCAAAGGTGCTCCTTGCTTGCACATGGGGCCATCATGGGCATTTTGAATTGCATGTGGCTGCTTTCATAAAATTTACAAAATGCCCATATAACTGGCATGCTTCTCCTTGTAAACAGCTTACCACATCCAGCCAGCATGTCCTCACCTTTAGGATGCGAAATATGGGCCAGAGCCAGTAGCTCTTCAAGGGTCTGATCACATGTGATAGAGACTACTCTGCAGTGCCACACCATCTTCATCATACATAACTTCACCCTCTTTATGACCATAGCAATAGGCCCTTAGAGGGATTAGATGAAGGCACATTCTCACAGGAGTATACTTGGTGTGGTCTAGAAGGGGCATGCTCAGATGATCCGGTAGGGAACCAGCAGAGTACAGATTCATGTCCTAGCTGCCATGATGTTTGGATTTAAGGTCTTCAAGATCCTGGTCCAGTGAGATTAATTTTGCCTGTTTTGTTAATATTCTTGCTGTTGTTCTTTGTGGTAGGGAAGTTTCTAATAGGCCTTCCATGCCTTGACAGAGGTTGCAAGGAGCTAGCCTCTTGGTGAGCCGGGCTCATACAATTTCTCCCAGAGCAGATGTTTCATTGAGCCAGCTGGGGCCCCTTGCAATGTTTGACAGTAAGAGAAAAATTTGGCCTGCAGGATCAGGACCTGTTCCGGCAATTTGAACTCTAGTCTTAATTGTGATCGACTGGTGCAAGTGGAAATAGGCACTGACAGCACATGGATTGCTGTTTGTCTCGCTACTTATGGAGATTGTCATTAAACACCATTGCCCCATATGTTAATGCAGTCATCACCTTTGCTGCCACCACCATTAGAAAGGAGTTTGAATTTTGGCATGCATAGCTTCTCTTGAGCTGGGCCATCCTACATGACAGATGTTTAGCCCTTATTTTCTGAGAGCCCAACTGGGTTTTCTTTTCCCTTCTTTCATCAAGAGTAACATAGAGGTACATGAAGCTTGTTGTTCTTTCTAATCTTGACCCTTCAATGGACCAGGCACCTTTTTTTTTAATCATGTGTCTTCCAAAGAACACTGTTTTTTTCTTTTTAATACTCATGGTAATCTTGATAATTGTGCAGTATTTTTCAAGTGCATCCAGCATCTGTGGAGGCCAATTTGGGTGTTATCAAGTACCACCACGTCATTTGCATGTTGCAGAATTTGTATTTTCCGCTTCATCAGGCGTGGTGGGTAGGTCCTTGGGACTATCAAATGGCTTTCCAGTTGCGCTATATAGATGTTGAAGAGCAGTGGAGGCGATAATGCAGCCCTGTGTCAGTCCTTTGTAGTGAAGATTTTCTCTGCGGTTGCCCAATTAGCTGATAATTGAACTCTTATCCAAGTATTATTGTATAATGTTTATACTGTATTGCGATTGGGAGGTGCAGTGGAATCATCTGTTAATTCTCTAGCTTTCCTCAAACCGGGCCCTGGGGATGTTGTTGAAAGTGTTGGTAAAGTAAAAAATGCTGCATTTAATGGACAAGACTTAGGGCTCATTGCTTCATCGATTAGGCAGGTTAAAGTCAGAAGATTATCCTCAATAAGGCTGTGTCTTTGAAAGCCAGTATGGAACCATGGGATTAAGTTTTTCTCATTAGCCCAAGTTTCAATTTCTTCATACAGTAACCGTGCATAGCATTTTCCTTCCACATCCAATAGTGATATAATTCTGTAATTTGCAGGTAGGGCTCTGCTTCCCTTTTTGTGTATAGGTACCAGGATTGATTTCCTCCAACTTTCAGGGGTAATTGCCATATGATTGCACTCAGAGTAGAGCTGGGTTGGCATGCGCATTCAGAAACTCAGTTCGGATTTTATTAGGGCGGCTGATAGGCTGTTGGGGCTGGGTTCCCATTTTCCATAGGGCTGCTTTGATCTTTCTTGAGGGCAGCCATGAGATGGTATTAAGGAATGTTCTAGCGATGGACCTCTACCTGTCCCTGGATAGTACCTCTGTTGAGCTACCTGTGTTCATCCATTGTGACCCTGGTTGCAGTCCTAGATTATAACATTATTTAATGATTTCAACTATACTAATCCTCCAATTTGCATGACTATTCTAAAGTGCTGCTAAGTTTGGCGTGGAAATAGTACATCTTCCCCCCATCCTGAGTTACGTCCATTTCCCAATAATGCAGAGTTTGGCTAGGGAATAGTAGGCTCCCTTCAACTGCCTAGACAAACTATTTCCCCAGTGTTGCTTACTTTGGAGTGGGAATAGTAAATATGACACTGTCAAGAGACAAAAACTTTTCTCAATGATTTGGAGTAGGAATAGTAAATCCGTACCTCCCAAATTCCAACTTTTTCCTCAATGTTACTTTGTTGTGTGAATAGTAAATCTGTCCCCTTCCCAGAGCCAACCAGTTTTGATAGTGTTGCTTGGTTCGGAGTGCCAATAAGTTAATCTCCTCTCAACCAGAGTCAAATAATTTCCTCAATGTTGCTTTGTTTGGAGTGGGAATAGTACTGTTTGTATTGAGCATAATAAATCTTAGCCCCCCCGAATAGTTGAACATTTTTCCCCATTGTCCTTGATTTGAGGTGAGAGTAGTAAATCTGCCCGAGCCAAAATCTACCCTCTCCAACAATGTCCCCAAAGCTGCAGTTTACAGTGTGAATGGTAAACCCGACCCTCATTTCGTATCCAACACTTTCCCCAGTGTTGAATAATTTAGAAGCGGAATAGTACATTTGAATCCTTCCCCACCCCAGAGATAAGTACTTTTCCTCAGGGTTGCTTAGGTTGAAGAAGGAAATTAATTATGCCCCCTCCCCAGTCCAACTCTTTTCTCAATTTTGCAGTGTTTGAAATCGTAATAGTAAATCTGACCACAACTAGAGTCCTTCACTTTCACCTATGTTGATCAGTTTGAAGTGGGAAAAATAAATCTGTACCATCTCCGAGTGCAAAAATGTCCTCATTATTCCTAAGTCTGAAGTTACAATTGTAAATCTGCACCCCCAGGTCCCCCACTTTAGATTGCAATAAAATACAAAATGTTGACACAAAAAAAGTTCTTCATATAGTGATGGACATGTATTCCTGTCCTGAGTGCCCCAACTATATTGATTTCTGGATACTTAGGGCCTCATTAAGAGTTTGGCAGATGGAAAATGCCATCTGCCAAACTCCTGAGAGGGTGGCCTCCGCCTACGTAGCAACCTCCCGCCAGAGTCATTAGGAGTTTCCCAGTAGGTGGGCGGCCGGAAACCTAAATTCCACCCATTGGCCTAGCGAAAACCAGACTACAGCATTGTTTCTCTAGCTCATAATCGAGCTGGCGGCAATACTGTAGCCAGCAGAATGTACCAGAACCCTCGCAAAGTTCACTGTCTGCAAAGCAGACAGTGATCATTGTGATTGTGCTGGGCAGGGGGCCCCTGCACTTCCCATGCCAAGTGCATGGGCAGTGCAGGGGCCCCCCTGTGGCACCTTACACCTGTTCTCCGCCAGCCTTTTCATGACGTTGTTACCGCCATGAAAAGGCTGGCAGAGAATGATGTTGTAATCTGCAGGGCAGTGCAGCTGGCATCGCTGCCCTGGAGGATTAGGATCTCCACCACTAACAGTCCGCCGGGGTCCAAGAGCTGGCAGCCAGGGTTGTTATGTGGTCCAGACCACCACTGCGAGTGTGGCAGTCGTAATGAGGGCCATAATGCTGATTTATGATTGCTGTAATGGGCAAACATGCACCATGTATAAAGCCATGACATATGCCCCTCTGACAGGTTACAGTCTTTTCAGACCAAGAGGGTCACCCAACACCCTACCCTCATAGTCATAGATGGCTACTACCTTTACCAGGAGTTAAGGAGTGCGGCGCTGGCAGCATACCATGTAGCGGTCAGTAAGGGTAGGAGTGAATAAGGTCTTTTTACCTCTGTTACTGGAGTGAGACCTACTGGCTCACTGGCTCACTTATTTAAAATTCTGCTGATGTGTATTTAGCTCACCTATGGGCCTACATTGGTTTGCTCTGCAGCACATGTGTGGCAAATGTGCTAGGTGTATGTATACCTGTGAATGGTACAATGCAGGGATATTGCAGTACTGAGCAGTGCGTATATGCTATGTGGTTGCGCTGAGTGTATGTGTGCCTGTGAATAGTACATTACTTAAAAGAAGCAATACTCTGCAGGGCATGAATGCTATATGCATTTGCAGGGTGTACGTGTGCCTGTCAATGGTACAATACATGAAAGACTCTTGGAAACATGAGGAAAGGTGGAAGGGAATCCCCCGGACATAATTGTGTATTGCTGCATTCCTGTAAGCTGGGTGGAACACATTGGAGGAATGGAGAACCAGTTTCCCCAGAACATTTCAAAGGGTGCTCTTTATTTCAGAGAGAGGTCACTGGGAAGGTGCCTGGGCACACCCCAGGAAGGAGATGGGGCTGAAACTCATAAAGAGTAGGGTTGAGGCCCTGGGATGACCTTTTGACACACATATCACTGTGGCTGACATCCAGGTGTGAATCTCTTGTCACTCCCATGGCTTCTGTTGTAGAGCTATCAGGTTTGGAGTCACTCTTGCTGTGACAGGCTGCTTTCTGGAGGAAGAGAGAACAGAGTGGAAGACACTTCAAAAGAAAGCAGACACTCAACGTAAACCTCAAAGGCCTGATTACGAGTTTGGTGGTCAGTAGACTGCAAACTCGTGGTGGCAATCTGGATCGCCACTGCTGTGGTAGTCCAACTGCCACATTACAACCCTGGTGGTCTGACCGCCAAGGTACGTCTGCCGAGATCAGTGATCCCAATGGGCTGAGGGTGGGTGCAGGTTGTAATCAGCCAGGGTGGTGCTTCACGCATCGCTGCTCTGCTGATTACAAACCTGTTCTCTGGCAGCCTTTTAATGGTAGAGAACAGGTGCAGGGAAGCCATGGGGGGCACCTCCACTGCCCAGGACCCTCGTAATGCACACTGTCTGCTATGCAGATAGTGTGCATTACAAGACTGTTATTGCCCCCTGCAGGCACAATGCTGCTGACACTTCCCCACTGGCTGACCGGTAGAAACCTTGGTTTCGCCCATCAGCCCAGGGGGAAAGTCATAATGGGGCTGGCAGGGAGATTGCCACTACAGTGGTGGCCACCATGTCGGGAGGTTGGTGGACGGGTGTTCCCATCCACCAAACTCGTAATCAGGTCCTCAGACTCCAAATTACATTTAGTGTCTGGAAATGGACTATAAGCAGGGGAGCTTGAGACCCCAATAATTATCAACTGCCAATTAGTCAGTCCAACTGTGTTAGAGGGAGAAGCTCTGCAAGATTTGTGCCTGTGACCAGGAATGGGGTCCAAGGCTTGCTGGGTTAGGGGACATCACTCAGGAAATTCAAGGCCACCTGTGGTGGAGCTTGGAGCACCAGCTGTGGCCTGCTTGCCAACACCAATGTGCCCTGTGGGGAAGAGGAAAGCTTTGGTTGGAGCGTGGTCCAGTGGTGGAACCCTGCCAAGTGGATCCCCAAAGCAAGGTGTGAGGAGACAGCAACCTCACTGATCATTGCCTGTGTGCAGGGAAAAGTCATCAACCCTAAATATGCCAGAGCGGGGCCACCTTGAAGTGAGCAGTGACCATTACTGCACATAACAGATCATCACCTCTATGCATGTCCACTACTAAGTTAGTGATCCTGTATGCCATGTGGGGCCACTGTGAAGATTATGGCCATGACGATCAGGTTACAGTTGTTTACAGTATCAAGTTAGTGACTTCGTATGCTAGGTGGGGCCACTGTGAACTTTGCAGCTGTGCTGATTGGCCCAAATCCCTGTGCAGTGAAGGAGCTGTGATCCTGTACGTCAGAGGGAACCAGTGGCATGAAGCAAGGAGCGTGGTTTGGTTGAGACCATAGATGGAGGAAAAAGGCTGCCTTCATGGCCCTAGAAGGCCTGAGACATGACTGAGGGTCAGTACCAGGATTGTCACATCCCCTCTACCTCCAGGAGGAACTGAGGAAATTATCCAGCGTCAGAGGGGAATTCAGTATCCCCCAATACATTGCAGCTGTTGGACCACATATAAAGGAACTCAAGGACAGCTGACCACAGCCTGGGCTGAAAGGTTAACTGGAGACAGTCACTGCAGCTTCAGCACTTACAAATGGAGCACACTGAGAGACTGTGGTCACTCTGGTCCGGCTGGTGTAGTTCAGACTGATTTCATGGCAGATGTCCCGGGGGGATCTTGCTTGCCAGGTAGCACTTCTGGGCTGGAACATTTTTGACTTTGCTAAAGAGTCAAAGTGGGACTCCTATGACTCAGACTACTAGTGGGGTTTAAACTGAATGTCACCCACAGGGAATGAAGAATAGGCACTACCGCTAGCTTGAGGGAAGTGGGACTCAGGGACCTGTCTAAAAAACACCAGAGCCCTAATGTCAGGGGAGTGTGTGTATTGTTTGTGTATGTCACATTTTACTTTGTGTCTGTATATCAATAATCCTTCTTTCATAAAAGCAAGTAATTGACAGGACAATCATTTACTGCTGCTGCACGTACTTTGAGTTGTGAGCTTGTGTTCACCACCCCCTTTGTCAACCTCCGCCCCTGAGAAGCCTTGGTCTGCTCGACCCATGCTATCATTGTGAGTGAAGTGCTGAAGAGGTACATGGCTCAATTGCTCTGGATTCGTAATAGGTCAGGTTCAAGACATCTAGAGTACAAGGCTTCAGCCCCCATTGTTAGGCTCAGTAACCCCTGCTTCCCCTGTGGCACTTTAAAGAAGGTTCTGGTACAAATGTATTACTTTTATATCCTTCTATAAACATTGATTTTTCTATTATGCAGTAATTAAATTAAAGTAATATTTTAATAAATGTATTAAGTAAGAAATCATGATATTTTCTATGCTGTGATATATTTGTTACATGTTGAAAAACTAACAATTCAACAGGTACAGCATATTTTTGATTGACGCATATTCAATAAATATACTTTGCATTCAAAGTAAATAAAATTAATAATGTTTGTTGGTACAACAGAAACATATATTGAATTTTTTTGCTTTGGATCAAAAACATTTATGATTTTATGATACTTCTATAATTTGTAGCACATACATCAACATTTTTATTTAACATAAATACCCTTCTTTTAAAACTTACTGAACATTTTTTCATAATACTTTTATATTTTATATACATTCTCTGCAAAAATCATGGATATTTTTAACATTTTAATATACATTAACACAATGTTTTACAGTTTTGGAAACAATACTTTTTCATTTTCATCAAGAAATCATATTTTTTGCATACATTCTACTCTTTCTTTTTTCTTCTATCACTGGCAAACTACTTGGAAGATGGAGTTGGGATTGCATCTCTTCAGATACAGCAAGGATTATTTTGTCTTACATTTGACTACTTACTGTCTGTTTGTGAGTGGCCAACTTTAGATTTTGTTAGGTTTAGTCAGGTGTTCGGGTATAATAGAAGTTTTATGTTTTGTATGAAGCCCATTTGTGTACAAGTGTTAGTGGTTACAATGCTTACAGGTTTAATGTTGTAATATGTTGCACTTTGGTTTCTTATATTGCTGTGAGATTTTTAGGTTGGGGTGGGAATGCATTTTTGCTTTTTATAGGACAGATGATGCCTTTAATCAAGGCAATTTGTTCAATATTTTGACTTCTAATGGTTCATTAATGTTTTTGTTGAGATTATAAAAGTTCTTGTGAGTGCTGTAATCTCTGGGGTAATTACCAGTGAATGGCCAGGGCGCACATTTTAGTTACCTTAGGCTGTGAGTTATAGTTACTTGAAATACCTCTAATTGTAACTGCTGAATTTCTCTGGTGTTGTGTGAGTAAATTCAGAACCTAACTATAATGACCCTGTAACCTTTGTTTTTTTAAGTGACTTTCTATGGTTATTTTAACTCTATTTCCGAATTGTAACGTCCCTGTAACCTTAATTTATTCAATGGATTTATATGTTTTTTTTTATTTAAAGTAATTTTCATTACTATACGTTAATCCAGCCACCGCTATGCACATGGCCTGGCCTGTGGCCAACCCCTATGACCACCCAACCCTGGCGGTTTGCCCCTGGGCCTGGCCCATGGCCAGGTCCTATAGCCAATCCCCCCTAAACCACTCAAATCAGGAGTTAGCCAAAGAGCCTGTCTCTCTGGGTGTGAGAATAGGTGTGAGCGGGTGTCTCTGGGTGCGAGAGTAGGTGTGAAAGTGTCTAGGTGTGAGAGGGTCTATGTGGTTGTGAGAGTGGGTGTGAGAGTGTCTGATTGCACAGATAAAAGCTGCATTCACATCCACGAAGGATTGTTTTTCAATATGGAATCGCACAGTGAAAACACTTGCTTTGGCTTTGCCAAGCGCAAGGGTTACGACCATTTGTCCTTTCCAGAAGTGGAGCATCAACTGGGGCACCTGCTACATTTATATTTGTAAGTGCTTCCTGTTGAGGTTTAACTTCTGTGAAATAAACATTATGGCCGGAACGGAAGCTCATCTTCATTTTTATCCAACAAGATTCCACAGTTTTGAACAAAATGTCTTCCCAACTGGAGTACTGTCTACTGGTTAGTTACTAAGTACTACCTCATTGGGTGAATGGCCAGTGTGGGGGAACTGCTGTGCGCTCTCCATGTACAAACTATTAAATGGGGGCTGGTCTCAGCCCGGGTACCTCATCCCCTGAGCCTCCACATCTCAGCCCCGGTGACCATTCCACAGGGCAAGGCCATCTCTCCTGGGTGCCTTCCAGGATACACAGTGTGCAATGGGACCACAGGGGAAGCCTCAAGGCCCCAGCTTGCTCCCTGCCTCCAGCATGAGCTGACATTGCTGTTAGAGACATCGAGCTGCTGAACATGCAGCTCCCTGTCTATGAGAGCAATCGTTTCCTCTGTTTTCCTGCCCGCATGTCTGCAAGCAGAGAAACAGAGGAAACCTCCACTCCCATCAAGTAAGAGATGTTTGACAGCTCTAGCTTGCTTGGAGCGGAGATGTGTTTGCTCTGACTTGGTCGGAGCTGTTAAAGCTCCTGCCAAGTCAGAACAAACAGCTATGTCCTGGGGGTGGGCAACCTGAGACATAGCAGGAGCAGGCTCTGGAGGGTGACCGTCCCCAGGGCCATTATTGGCTCCATGAGGGAGGCCGTGCACCCCCATCCAAAATTTAAAAAGCCCTAGGGAGGTGGTGGTCCCCAGGGGCCCTCTTCATCATATTATATTAACCCCGGAGGTTGGCAGTCCCCGGGGCTGCGGGGGGGGGGGTCGCATTGCCCCCCTAAATGTGAATTAATCGCACTGGGGATGTGGCAGTCCCTGGGGCTTTGGGGGGGCCTGCACTGCCCCCCCACATATTATTGAATGCTAGTCCTGGGGAGGTGGCAGTCCATTGGGCTCAAGGGGATCCGGAGGACCCCCCCCCTTACTATAACCAAGCAATTTTACCCTGCGGAGGTGGTGGTCCCCAGGACACAAGGGGGGTGGCACCCCCCCTAATTTATTTAAGCCTCAGGGAGGTGGTGATCCCTGGGGTATAAATAAGCCCTAGGAGGGGGCCCTGTGTGCCTAATCCTTTATTTTATATATGCCTTCAGGACTTGACCGACCTAGGGGCTTTATTAAAACAAGCGCAGGAGACTTTTTGGAGGATTTCGAGAACCATTGCAAATTTGTGGCAAAATATATATTTTTTAAATTGCTTGTTTGCCCTGGGGGTCCCTATGCAACACTAGCACCAGAGCTAAGGGGTCAGGGTATCCCTACCCTGTCCCCTTTTCTTACTTTTTATCTTTTTTCAGGGACTCGCCTTAAACTGAGTCCCAAGACGGCTCCCAACCCTTCCTGGTTGAAGTGTTGGCAGCCAATTAAATCTCAGCACGAGATCGGTAGGGTTTGCAGAACCTTTTATATATATATAAATTTGAATTTTCTTTGATATCTGAAAAACTGTTGAATGGATTTACACCAGATAACAAAAAGAGCTACCTTTCTGCGAAATTTGGTGTATTTACGTCTAGCTATTCAGGCTGTATTCCTGTTCAAAATCCCTAAGTGAATGAACATGGGGAAAACATATTTTGAGATCCCCCCTTTTTCTTGGTCCTTCTTGATGGATCATACCGTAATTTTCTAGAAAACAGCATCTTATTATTTTTTGGAAAATTTTGTGAAGATACATCAACCAGAGCCAATGATATAGGCAGGTAAAAAAATGCTTTTTCTATAGAAACTGGGTCCTAACTATAACTACCTAGTGACGCTGTCCACTAGGTAATATAGATATGTATATATGTATTTATAGATAGACAGTCAGGATTGGTTTTCCATAGACAAGGCATTTTCCCTTTGGCTAATAACTTTTGTACCGTTTGACAAATCTTCGAAACATTTAAAAAAAAATCTAGTTCATCTCAGCTCCTTTGTGGAAAGTTTTGGGGTGGTCCATCAAGAGGACACTGAGAAAAAAAGGGGGGGAGTGGTCAAAAAAGCTAATTTCCCCAATCATTTTCCGTAAACTTCAGCAAAAACTGCCGAACAGAATTTCACCAAATTTGTGAGGAAGCTAGATCTTGGTTCTCAGTACTTTGTTATTTGGTGTAAATATGTTCATAAATTAAAGTTTTAAAATATTTGCATATCTAAATGGTTGGGTCTGTGAGAGTCTTGGGAGCAACAATGTATAAATAGAGCATTCTGATCGGCCAAGGGACATTTTCTCCCTTGAGCTATTTTGCTCCCGCAGGAATGAAACTTTGCTTTCTATATATGTATGTCTATATATATAAATATATATATATATGTATATATATATATATAGAAAGGGGCATCATTAGGGCCCCTCTTCCCTGTCCATTTAAGTCCTCAGGGACCCCCTCCCCCAGGGCTGGGTATATTTAATGGGAGTGGTGTGCAAACCTGGGCTGATTTTGGCCCTAGGGACCCCGTCCCCTGGGGACCAATATTGTAAAAGAAGGACGTGGTGGCCCCCCACTAGACCCTACTTAGGCCCTCATAACCCCATTCCATGGGGCCAAAATGAAAAATAAATGAGGGGTCCACAAACTCCCCTGAGGTTCAAAAAGACCCTGGGGACCACATTCTCAGTGCCTATGTTAAATTAAAATGGAAGGGGGCTGGGAGCGCCCCTCTCTGAGCCTTTATTGGCCCCAGGGACCCCATCCCCTGGGGTAGGCTCCTGGGGGGGGCACTGCATGCACACAGTAGTTTTTGCTCTCATCTGGTTGGAGCATTTTCAAATTTCCCTCCAAATGGGAGCAAACACTAATGTCCTCATTAGGATCTTGGTGGATTGAATATTCTATCACAAATGTGACGAATATTCCGTCCACCATATTACTATCTCCATATGATATATTGGAATCATAATACAGTGGAAGGGATATTCACCACATTTGTGAGATAGTAAACCCGTCCGCCAAGATCATAATCAGGCCCAAAGTCTGCTCCCAGTCGGCAGGAGCTTTAGAAATGCTGCCACCATTAGGAAAATATTTGTGTTCCGTTTCCCTGCCTGCACTGATGTGGGCAGGGAAACAGAACACATTTTGGTTCCACCCGGAGGGAGCATGCACAGATAGCTGCTCCCTCCTGGTGGGAGCAATGCAGGTTCCTGCACCATGCGAGTTGCTGGCTGGGGCCCCAAGGCTCTCCCTGCAGCCCCCTTGTTGTGCTTAGAGGGTGCCCCTCATGTGCATCAGGGAGCCACCTATAAATTATGGAAGCCCTGGGGCCAAAAGAAGCTTGGGGAGGGGGCCATATGGAGAGGGATCCACCTAGCCCCTTTCACTTTTAAAAAATGGACGGCTCCTACAGATGAAGTCAATAGGTAGATTTTATTTCAATATCGTCATCAGATAAGAACACAACAGCCAACATATGTTTTGTGACCCAGTCACTTCTTTGGGCTGTTAAAAACATCAACTGCAAAAAAATCAACATTCAAAAAATAATAATAGATCACACATAAATAATTGTTTTTGAGGAACAAATACATCAATTATCAGAAAAATTATAAATAAGTCATCTTAGAGTAATATCAATGTAATCCTTGTTTCATATATTGTTCTGCTAACATTAAGAGAGGTGGCATAACAGGTTTTCACCATGATTCCCTATACCCCACGTTCTGTTCATAAATTAATTTTGAATCACAGATATGATTCTTCCTTCATGTACCTCTAAATTGTAAGGGTGAGTCTATACAGTTTAAAAACTGGTAAATCAGCATAATATCAAAGATTAAACACCATTTTAAGTCCCAAAACCCTAAAACATGGAGTCACTTAATGAAATGTATTTGGATGTCAAAAAAATAAGTGTGTAATCACACCAGTCTCCCATTTTCAAATCTCAGTATATCTCTGTCTTAAGAAACATGTTTCTAATTTTTTCATGAGTTTGTAATAAAATCGCACCAGAGGTTATCAGCTTGCTCAAATAATTCTGATTAATATTAACCTAGATGTATCACCTTAAATTATCCACAACTTGTCTCACATAAATTGAACTGAAACACATTTATACTCAGCCAAACCTCTTCCAGTTAGAACAAGCACTTCCTCACTGGTACTTCTAATAATGTGAAACAGAAACTCTAAAATAGTAATATATCACAACCAATATAGAACCCAAATATAGGCACCAGCCTATTACAAAACAGTCACCATATTCTAAACTCCCACTCACCTATTGTGCATGTCACTCAAAAGCAAAATAAAAAGTCAGCAAATGGCAAGAATATACTTCATGGCACAATGATCTATACAAAAGGACCCAGTGATAACGAAATCTAAAATTAAACTATTAGGAAAACAAAGGGCCTCATTACAACTTTGGCGGTCAGACTGCCGGACTACCATGGTGGCAGCCTTTCGAATGGCACCAGGCTGGTGGTCCCAAGACTGCCAGTTTACGAGTGCCTCACAGGGCTGGTGTGATTGGCGGGGGGACGCAGTATAATGGAGCCATGCATCCCTACCGGTTGGCTTGAAGGATGGACTGTGCCCATGCACCTTGTCATGCACAAGACACAGTGTGCCCCCAAACCCAGATTTTTTGGGGGGCGCTCATTGGCCCCCTTCTCACCCTCCACCGAGACGTACCAACTGGGGCACCCATTTTGGACCCCTTAACTGCCTGACCGCTAAGCTTTCCATGGCAGTTGGGGATTGCCACT